>NC_090860.1:10859431-11162727 GCF_024217435.2 Syngnathus scovelli | reverse complement strand
CGAATCTAGTTCAGCTTTGCTGATTACGCGCACTAAGGACATGTTGATCAGTTTTACCTGAAAATCCAAATCTAGTTCAGCTTTGCCGATTACACGCACAAGAATTCGTGATTGTAATCAATGAACAGGTTGACGTCAAACATGGCCCTAACCACAGGATAATCAGGTTAAGCTTTGAGACATCTGAGAGGTCAGACCTTTGCTGAATTGCAAATGCTAGATTGTTGGTTTGTGTGTAAACATTCTTAGGCTGTAACAGTGCACGATGCTGTGCACTTTTTATAAGCACTAATATAATTATGTTAATACATAAAAGTGCCAGACACTGTCACTCAAAACAAAATTAATACTATAAAATTAATATTAAGTAATGACATTATTATTATTAAATTAACATTAATTCATATTACTTAATTCATTAATTAATATTAATAACCAGGAGGATATTGTGAAGCTCAAAAGTAAAATATCAAATGTGAGTGTTTTGTTGTTTTGAACAAGACGACTCAAGTTGCTTTCATATAAAAAGGTTACTGCAAAGATTTCATGGGACAGTAAAATGAATAAAACGACCCCAAAAACTTTACTATGATGTTTTAACACTACAAGAGGTTTATAGACTCGTTTTAAAAGTTAAACAACAAAGTATTGCTTTCAAGTATGACTCCAGGCTACTTTAGAGTCTTATGATCGCAAACTATTAGTTAGCCGCTTCTTACACTCCGTAATAACACGTTAATATGCGTTCAAGTGCAAAAAGTCGCATTTTAACACAATTCACAATGCATTCCGGTCCTGTCGGAACATATTGGTTGGTGTGAAGTTGAGTCAAAGTAATTGAACTTTACAGGGCGTCACTTCACTTGTTGTTTTCACCTGGCTGCAAGGCATGAAGCCATAGCTAAGCTGATCGTGTCACAACGTTCCTTTATTGCCTCTATAAAGTAAGTTAAGGTTTGTTTTATTTATTTTTACCCTTTGCAACTTCCACTTGGTGTCCCCTGGCTACGTCCTGCCAGTAGTGCAGCAGTCGGTCGGGGTCGTCGTCCTCGTCCTCCAGGCTTCCGTTGCCGGAGTCGGACATCTGGTCCTCGGAGAAAGACTCCAGGTCCTCCAGCGTGATCATGCCGCCGCCACCACCGCCGTCGCTCGGGCCGTTGCCACCACCTCCACCGCCATTCATTTGACAGCCACCTCGGTCCATTTTTTTCGTAGCGATGACAAAAAAAAAAAAAATCTCAAGAGTTGTCGGATAACGTTGCGCTAAAATGTAAAATCGGACGATTTTTTTTCTCCCTTTTGTGCAGCGCGTGTCCTGTTTAGGATCACGGCCGCTTGTGCGTCAACCAGTTGGAATCTACGCAACTGTTCATGGGCACATTTAGTCATTACAAAAATAATCAGGTCGTCACTACGTTGTATACGTCGTTAACTTATAATATATGTTCCTTAAAATAGTGACCGCACTCTTCTGTTTTGCTTCTACAGGGGAGAATCGGTGAATGCGATGTTTATAGGAGACGAGGCACACCACGTGACTCCTAGCCTTACCACGCCCTCATCTACGCGCTTCTGCCGAGACGATAAATAGTGCGTACCGAACAACACGGGCCATTTGAACGTCGCGTCTGTCATTTTATTGAACTAAGTGTAAAAAAAAAAAAAACATTGACCAGAGGCTAATTGTCACAGAGCCACGAAATGACATTAAAGTGAGAATAACCAGTCATAGTATGCATTATTATTGTTATTGTTATTATTAACCTGTATATTAACAAATATGTAAGTGTGCGTGTGTTGTGTTCAAGATCGTGGTATCAAGAAGTACCAATCTTGAGTCCCAATAGTAGTGCGTGTACATTAAAATTAAAGGTACCGTTTGTTTTGTAGTCAAAATTTCATGTACACTTGGCTCACAGCTAATGAATGTTATCTGAAATATTTCCAGTATAATTAATAGAGGCTTTTTTTGGGGAATTTATTTGGAAATTAAAACAATTTAGTCAGCTGGTGTCACAAAATGGCCGTATTGTACTTAAGAGGTTCTGCCAAATTGTAATATTTTGTAGTGTCTGAGAGCGGACAATCGAGGTCTTTGTTTGAGCATAATAAACAAAGTTGAACTTGAGCAGGCACTCGGCAGGATTTTGATCAGTCTGATTTGCGGCGCTGCGACAACCAGCCACCATGTTGCACACTTCCACAGGCACGTAGTGGGGGACATTATATAATCCTCTACAGTCTGCGGGGGAGTTTCCATGTACAGTAAAAATGCGTGGGCGCGCATTTACTGTAATAATCTTTGTTGCTGAGTTTGTTGACACACGAAGCCTGACAATAACTATGTAAATTGATAACTGCGGCAAGATAATCATTGGTGTGCCAAGATGAACGTCATCAATGTGACGGGCTTCATTGTACGAGTGGGGATGGAGAGTTTATTTATCTTTTTAGTTGACCTTAGGAACTCGCACACGCACACACACACACACACACACACACGCGCTTCATTGTTGACATGCGGAGTTCAGCCATGAGCAGGTTCTGTTATTAATAGCAGCCCACGGAGAAGCTTTTTTCGCACATTCTTCACGTCACTTAACTCCATGCCCCTCAACCAATCAGCTGCAGCTCCTACACACAGACACACACACACACACACACACACACTACAATGCTTTCCTGTTCACTGCCCCCATCGCCAGTCCTCCTATATTTTTACCTCATATCGACTTTTATCCTATGTTTTATATAGTCCATAAATAAATCACGTTGGAAGAAAATTAATAATGTAAATCTTAATAAATCATTTCGACAGTTCAAATTTTTTCCCCAGGCGTCAAATTGGATATTGAAAATCATTTGTAAAGAAATATTATGCCAGCACCTCCGGCCCTCCCTGTGCGGAGTTTGCATGTTCTCCCCGAGCCCGCGTGGGTTTTCTCCGGGCACTCCGGTTTCCTCCCACATCCCAAAAACATGCTTGGTAGGCCGATTGATCACTCCAAATTGTCCCTAGGTGTGAGTGCGAGTGCGAATGGTTGTTTGTCTCTGTGTGCCCTGCGATTGGCTGGCAACCGGTTCAGGGTGTCCCCCGCCTACTGTCCGATGACGGCTGGGATAGGCTCCAGCACGCCCGCGACCCCCGTGGGGACTAAGCGGTTCAGAAAATGGATGGATGGATGGATATTATGCCAGCACACAGTAAACAAGGCTCAATCCCAGTAAGATGTTTTACTCCTAGTGTGTACGAGCAGATTAGATGATATGCGATATATTCGCTGCTGGTTTTCGTGAAAGGTCAACGGAAATTAATGGTTGTAATTCAACCTTTTGCCTTTGTCGTGTAAAGCTAGCATCTTGATTGAGCCCTCTGACAAGCATGCTGAGATTTGCCAAGTGGCTCAGTTTTCTCATCCAAATCAAAACATGATCACTATCCTGCCATTTCTGGGAAATGCACAGCTGGTAGTTTTCACCATCTAGAAAGTCTACACACCCCTGGTCAAATAGCTGATTTAAATCATTGAAATCATTAAATCACCATTTATATGACCTTTAACCTAGAGGAATAGCAACTTATTTTCTAAGACAAAAATGATTTTACAGTTGGACATTTTATTTTGAAAAAATATTTTTTTTTTTACATAATTCGCCCTGGAGCACATTCAATGTGAAAAACAAATTGTATATTTTCTCGGCGTCAATTTGACATGCAGTATTTATTCATTCATTATCATGCACTGTGATTAAAGTGTGTATAACATATGAGACAATTCATTTCCTCATCACTTGTAGCTGCTGCACTCCATTTTAGTGTGTTACCCAGTATGTGTTGAGTTACTTGGTTTCTAGGGCAACATCTCACCATTAGCCAAATTGAAATTCTAACGACTGTCCTATTGCTGTGAATAGATAGTTTTCCGTGTGACACATTGCTCATTATCCGCTTGATTTTATTCCAAAATGAGGGCAGTGAAAAAAAATCTCCTGTCGCCCAAATGCTATTAGTTGTCTATTGTTGGAAACGGAATAAAATTGGACAGTGTAAGATTGCGTTCGTAAATAACAGAAGCACATGTGTGTGTGTATGATCAAGCATGTGTGAAATCACTTCCCTGCTTTGTCTCTTCTTGTCAGTGAAGAAGCACTGGCAGGAAATGGCCAATTATGCTGACCTACATGCTGCTTTTCTGTGTGTGTGTCTCCACCAGGTGCTGGAGAAGTTCATGTCTCGTCTGGTCCTGAATCGAGTGATGGCCCACAAGGATCTTCAGAGTCTCTGCAAGTACCAGCTCATCCTTGCCAGGGACCAGTTCCGAAAAAATCCCCCAACTCATATCAAGGTAAATGAAGCAATCAGTAAGAGACATCGGCATCATCATGAAACTTTTTCTTTTTTTTCTTCAATTTATTTTCAATGATTAATTTTCACTGAAGTCCTGCCAGTTTGTTTTTCCGCCACAGTCGTCTTATGTACCCACATGTTATGCCCGCAGAGAGCACAGCAGGGAATGCTGGAGGGCGACTTTGCCCTTTGCATTAGCTTGTATCATGGCTATGAGCTACTCATGCAGATGGGACTCAGGTCACTCTTCTTTTACGTCCAGGGCATCATGGATGGGTCCAGAGGTACCCCCCCACCTCCATCCTTCTGCCAGAAGCGTTATCGTTACATTGACGTTTATTGTTTTAAATCTCTTTCCTCTGTTTTAGAATTGTCCCGAGTCAGGAACGAGCTGCAGAGGACTCCCGTTTTCATGGACCTTTATCACGAGATGGAAGCAAAGTTTGGGAAGCCACCTGGTATATAATAGGCTTTTCTTTTTGAAACATATCAGATTTAACACATGGCTTTTTATTTGAATAATTACATCTTCTAATATTTCACACCCGTAGGCTCCGATGAACCTTTCATTTACGGTCACCCCAAGCTGCAGAAACTAGAGGACGTGGTGCTGCAACACTTCCGCTTGTTGGTCCAAAACGCGTCCGACAATAATGGTAATTTGCTCGTGGCATATCAGTTCACCCATGTGGGAAATTTATTTCAGCTGTTTAATGCCGTGAAATTATCTCCCAGGTTCGGGTGCGCAGGAAGTGAGCACGCGGGTGATGATTTTTTCGTCGTTCCGTGATAGCGTGCAGGAGATCGCTTCCATGTTGAACCGCCACAGCCCGCTGATCAGAGTCATGACATTCATGGGGCAAGCGTCGGCAGGGAAAGGAGTCAAAGGTTTTACTCAGAAGGAGCAGCAGCTGGAGGTGGAGACCTTTATTGGCGTCACATCTAATCACATCCAATAAAAACCATGATGTTTTAAGGCATCATCATCAAGATGAAAATATAAAAATATATATTTTTTGGGTTTCGTATGAATAGGTAGTGAACAGGTTCCGTCAGGGAGGCTTCAACACGCTGGTGTCCACCTGCGTAGGGGAGGAAGGGCTGGACATCGGTGAGGTTGACCTCATCGTGTGCTTCGACGCGCAAAAGAATCCCATCCGCCTCGTGCAGCGCATGGGCCGCACTGGACGGAAGAGGCAAGGACGCATTGTGGTTATCCTGGCAGAGGGACGCGAAGAAAGGGTTTGTATTTTAGTCCTGAACGTCAAAATGTGTTGTGTTATTTTTCCATAACGCATTAACCTGACCTTAAATTTGCTCTTCCTCAAAGACGTACAACCAGAGCCAGAGCAACAAACGCAGTCTGTTGAAGTCCATCGTAGGCAACAAAAGTGCCTTCCACATGTACCCCAACAGTCCCCGCATGCTGCCCGACTGCATCACCCCCGCTTTGCATAAGATGCACATCACCTCCGGCCAGTTTGACCACCGGGACAGCAACAAGAGGTCTACAACGGTCCGCCGTTCCTTCGCCCAAGATCGGGCCTCACTCATCCACCCACAAAACCTCCGTGAGTGATTTTTGGTGATTTGAGCTTCTGCTGAAAAGTTTGCAGTTTCGAATTGAGTGTGTTTTTTTTTTTTTCTTGTGGCAGTTTGTCAGGAGGGAGCTGCTTCCGGAGCTTTCTTGAGCAACACAGAATATTCTCTGTGGGTGTCTACCATGAAGCTGGCTGAAAATGAACCTCAACCAACCTTGAGGCAATCATCAAACTTCATGTCTCTACCAAATTATGGACCACCTCCGGTATTTTTCTTTTCATTTATTTTTTTAAACTCTACTTGTGAGTAACCCAACTTGACATGTTTTTATCTGGATGCAAAAATATTTAAAAAAAAACAAGCATTTGAACACAAACTGTGGAGCAACACATGTAGACATACAATAATACCGATTTTATATTTCAAAGGAGGACGCAGCCAGAGACGCAACTGTGAGAGAGCTTTCCCTTTCGGAATGGAGGCACTGGCAACATCGAGCATTTCCAACCCATGTGGTCGATCACTCCCTGCGCTGCCAGCATTTCACAAACGTGATGCAGCTCGTCGACAGCATGCGGGAAGAAAACGAGGTGGGTTGTTGTGTGAAATAGTCCTTCAAACAATAACACATTCGATCTCGTGACTGTTTTATAAATCGATCATGTGACATTGAGGCATGGAGAACCAGATATTTGTCTCACAAAATCAACTTGTGTAAGTAAGCTGGGAATAGAGCAGAGTTGCGATAGTATTTTTTTTTCTTTTTCATAAACACTAACTTTTTTGAAAGGCATCAGCTGAGTTCCATCAGAGCGTACGGGTTTAATTTGGGTTAAGTAACCAGTCATTCTTCTGATCTGGAAGGCAAATTCTTGGCCTGACAAACGGGTTCTGTGGTTTTTCCACATCTTGATTCAAATGGTAATAATGAGTCATTTGTATTTTTTTCCCCCCCTCATTCAAGTAAACAAACTTATGTTGTTTGGACAATTAGTTGCAGGGTTTTTACTCGTATGCTAAAAGGCATGTTGGGTCATCAGAGGTACCGCTAAAAACTTGTCATCAGATCGGTTGTTATCGTCTTACATGACACTCGCAGCATACTTAAATCCTTGATAATAGCTCGGTCCTGAAATTCCACATCGGATTTAATCACACGGCTGCTTTGTTACTCGCCACCCGATGTTTGTTTAAGTACCTCGAGTATCTCCAATTGCAGTAACATAACAGTCCAGAAGATCGGGCCATCGATAAGTCGGCCGGATCGGTCCGAATTCCAGAAATTGGGTCAGGGATTATGATAAAGCCCACTTTTTTTTGTTCCCATAGCGAGTCTTGTCTAAACAAGGGATTGAAGCAAGGTAGCCCACCTGTCCAAACAAAACGGTTAGCAGTGTCTGGGAAAGTGGCACACTTTAATTTAGGCCAGCATTTTATTAGCAAAACTATAAAGGCACATAGTTGTGAATTTAGTTTGTGGAATTTGGGGAGTAGAATCAAAATAAGCAGGTCGTTTTCATTTAAAGGAAATGATCATTTCCTGATTATTTATTCTATTTTGCTTTGTGTTTAACTGTGATTAATAAAAAAAAAAATTAACGTTAGCCATGGCTTACTTCCACAGCTGGAGTTTGCAAGGCCTTCTGACCTTTTGCTCCAGAAACACTATTGCGTGTCCAAAATGTTCCAACTTTTCTGATTTCCCCGCTTTAAATCCCGCTGACACACTTTGCTGCTTCGCTCTTTGAAAGCTTCCAGAAGTTGTTTTTCCAGTCATTTTCTGTCTGGCCCGGGCCAAGAAGCAAATAGCGCACGCTGTTTTCCTCAACCCGCTGTCACGCTCTTCTTTGTGACGAGGAGACGCAGGTCGTTCAGACAGACGGGCCTCCTCGCTTGTGGTTATGCAATCCTCCGAAGCGTTACATAAATCCAGGAAGCTGGATCTGGGTCAGGCTTTGGTGACCTAGATAGGGAGGAGAAGGAGATGGAAAGAGCTCAGGAATTTGAGAGAATTGAGATTTTATAATTAGCAATTTGAAAGGATGACATTTTAAAATTAGTACTTAATTGTATTGTGATAAGATCATTATAAAGTTATTTTGTTGTTGACATGAATTGAGTCAATTAAGTGACTACTTTTAGCACAGTCACACAATTGATACTCTTGTGACGTTCAGATAACAACAATAATTAATGATAATTTTAAATTGTATACAACTCTTAGAAATTAGCCATTGGAAATCAGATAGTGCTTATGAATTGTGCAAATTTCGGAACGTGTGATTGTAGTCATGGGAGCATCAAACTTCTTGGAGATGCTCCTGGTGCCTTCACCTTCTACATGCTCATGTCTAACAAGTCGTCTCCACGTCCTCCGGTTTTTCTTACTACTGTGTTTCCAACAGCACAGTGACTACTTTATGACCGACTGCTTACAAGTTTGACGACAATCATCAGAAGACACACCTTGCTTAAACACGTCTTTATCGTAAGATATATTTTTAGTCTTTCCTCGACGGGTTTCCCCTCAGGACCTGTTTCATTTTTCGTTTGTTTTTGTTCCTCCTGAACCACAAAAGTTCGATTTTTCAATCATTTGAATTGAATTTTCATCCAATTTGAATTTACTCTCATTATTACCATTTCTAGCAACTTTCCAACAATTTTACAGTGTGTTACCATTAAAAGATGCCGGTTTACGTTCTCGTTAAACATATTTGCAAAAAAAGAAAGTATTCTGACCATCAATTTATTTAGGTCATTGTGTTCGTGATAATTGTTATTTATATTCATAGATCGGCCACTCCATTTTACAACATACCAGCACTGAAAAATTTATTAATTTAGACTGCAAGTGGTAGAAATTCATCAAAACGATGCAATCGAGGTAAAGGTGTGGTAAATCCAATGTGGCATGTTGTGCTGTTTGTGTAGTTACAGCGTTACACAAGCATCACTAATTTAGAGTTGTCAAACTGTTTCAGTGGGCGGGGATTTAATCTTGTATTATTAGTTTCGGCATGTACAACGTTCCAGAGGATGGGCATTACAAAAGTAAAAAATACCTCTGTACAATTACGCCCTTTTGCTATCTCAATTAGGGAAACCCCTAGCTATAATTCATTGAGGACATCAATCCAAACAGGAAGTAAGCCACAGTTGACGTTCACTGGTTTTCGAATTGATAACATCAACTTTTCGACCGTCGCAACCCCGCATTTCCAAGGGCACCTTTGATTTTGCTCTGTCCTCACGACGGGCAGCTTCCTCCTGCTGTTTGTCAGTTGATCGGCACCCTGCCGCCTCTGGGGAGGGTGCCACTTCCAACAGATTGCTTCCAGGTGGAGGACTTTGACTGACAGATTTTTGGCAATAACCCCGTCAGGCTTATGAAATCTAAACAACACGGAAACGGCGGCCTTATGTAAAAGTCATTTCAGTCCCATCTTGTTTGCAGCTTCATCTGCTTCCTAGTTTGATCGTTATGGAGATAGCGCATGTACTAATAAAGTAGATGAACCGTCAGCGTGGCCAAGAAGTCCAGAGGTTGATCGTATTCACGTTTGCTTCTCCGCAGGGCGACTGCGCTTACGAGAAGGAGTTATTATCTTATCGCAATAAAGCTGACACAGACGGCCGTCAGAAAAAGATTCAGAAAAACATCTGCTCAAAAACTAAGAAGAAATCAGTGGCTGCTTTGGAACGCCAAGAAAGGAACAAAGAAGAGAAGAATGCTCAAACGTTAGTCGAGAAACGGACGCCTCGTATTGATCTGTTCTTTGCACCTCAATTAATCAACGAGGAGCCGGTCCTCATTGTTGAAGATGACAAGAAAAATGATTCACCTAAGGCTGAGGAGGTGCGGGACGGTGAAGATGCTGAACTTCAGGCTATGTTCTATCTCCCCAAATGGGATTCCTGGCCTTCCGCTTCTGTCATCCCGGGGAGAGACCAGAACCTAAACGCCATCCGGGACAACGTTGCCGAGCTCCTGTCCCGATCCCCGCCGCCTTCCGCGGATTTAGACACGCTCACGGTGGACTCGATCCACCCTCCTCATCCCGATCCTCCTCAGCCGTTCCACGTCAGCTTTACCCTGGATGTCGATGAAGATGATGAAGTCATGGCGAGTCATTCTGATAACGCTGGGTCAGATCTAAACGTGCCTCCGGGAGATGAGGAGGAATTCCGTAAGCAACTGATGTCTGTCAGTAGTCCAACCTGGGATGAGGTCTTTGAGGATGGTGGCGCAAATGAAGATAAAACACACGAGCAGAGTGCAGGGGAGGAAACAAATGCGGACTCAAAAACAAATGAACAGGCTGCGTGGGAAGAAGACCTAGATGACAGCATGGACCTGTTTGGTGACGATGAAGCCTTCCTGCAGATGACTATCCCAGACATCCACACCTCCAAAAATCATGACACATCTCGGACCTCGCCTAGTGTGGAGGACATCGTTACCAGCTCAGTGGCTCCCTTGGAGACATGTGACACAGGAATTAAACATACAGTGGTGTCAAAAAGTGTGGAGTTGTCTGACAGCTTGGACTTTCCTGTCAATTTTGACCTTGGCTATTCCCTGGAGGACTCAGAGGAGGAAGAAGACGCCATGCCATTGAACACCAGCTTTCCACGACCTCCAGCTTCCTTGCAGGAGGCTTCGCCATGTGTAAACATCCATTCGTCAACACCTTACAGCTTTCACAGGCCTGCTGCACCTTCATCCAGCACCAAGTTCTCCACACCTCAGATGATCTCAGAGAGGAAGACCACTCATCTCATGTCGCCGTTGACGTCCAAAGGCCCGGTATCATCGGGTTCTACAGGGCCTCGCGCCGTTCGCCTCTTTCGCAATACTCTGAAACGAAAACGACCAGAAGATGGCCCAACTTCAGCAGTCGAACCAAAGGACGATTCTGACGCCCATCGAGGTTTGTTTATTTATCCTAAAGGCTTGGAAGCTTCCAGATATAATTGCCAGGGATGTGTAGACTTTTTATATTCCCTGTATATGGTCCCTATTACATGATGTTGCGGTTGAAAGCTTTTATTTTGTCGACGTACAAATGTTTTTTTTTCTTTTAGCGGAGTGCATTTTAGACAGCGATGATGACGTTGTTGTCCACAAGAGAAGACATGGCAACAAGGTCAAGCCTTTGTCGTCGCCAGAGGCAGCGGTGAGAAAACCCCCGCACACAACTTCATTCAATCAGTAAATGTTGTTCGAAATAGGTGCAAAGAAGCAGAAGTCAGAAACATCCAGTTGTCATGGCAACCGGTGTATTGGATAACTCCGTGGTTAGAATGTTATGGCAGAGCAGGTACTATTGATGGGCTTTTAATTTACGTGTCTTCAATGTGTATTTTTTTTTTTGTCTTCTAGTCCATCATCGTCTCTGATGCCGACTCGCCACTTGTGAGGAAGAAACGTGTGACGGCATTAAACATAGTGAGATAGTCTTTGTTAGTCACGGCACCATGTCAATTCATTCAAACCTTCTGAACCCTTTTTGTCACCCGTCTCTCCAGTCTGAAGACGACGACGATTTCCAGAGCGAGCGTGTGCCCGCATGCAAAAAAGCGATACGGCCAATCCAGCAAATCAACACCAAGGTTTTACTCACTTTTGTGTAATAAGAAACAACCTTCAAATGTCACCTTGTGCTTCTTAAATGCCATCTTTATAATTAATAGCTAATAATTAATTGTTTGTGTTTCTCTCAAAGCGCAACAAATGTCAAAAGGGCCGTGAGTTCCTGGATGAAGAAGCAGTGCTGTCGGAGGACGAGGAGGGCGCAGGGGTTTCGTCCGACGAGGATGACGGAAAAGAGCAGAACCGCTCTCTCGATGGCTTTGTGGTTGACAATACGCACTTGTCTCAGGGACTAAATGGTATTTACTGACAAAATACTTTGCCTTGTCTTAATACTTTTGCATCCCTTCTGACACTCGTCTCTTTTCCATTAGACTCTGAAATGCGCGGGATATACTTGAAGTCTGTGCAAAGCCCAATCGTCGGTGGAAGGTATAAAATGTCCTACAAAAACCTTCATAACCAAGACATCTTCTCCCAGGTACTACGGCATACTCGAGTGTGTATTATAATGACATCCGAGTGACTATAGGATTTCGTTTGCAGGTGCCCGAGCAGGACGAAACCTACAAAGAAGATAGTTTTGTGGTGGGAAGCCAAGAGGAAGTGGAGGAGGAAGTGGAGAGCTCTGAGGAAGCCGTGGAACTGATGCCGGAGGACTCGTACGTGGACGGGAGGAGGCAATACGCCACGCGGCGCCGTGTCTTCTTGCAGAAAGCCAGAGCCAAAACCGGCGCTTCGACGAGCGTGGCCGGATGTCGGGCGCAGCCGAGGAGCAAGCGTGGCCGTGTTCTGCGCTTGGTAGATTCAAGCGAGGAGGAGGAAGGGGTAGATGGTTCGGAACCACCCAAGCCTATCAAACATTTGCCACAACAGAAGTCCTCCTCTTTGACTTCCTTAACCATATCCAAGGTCAGCGGGGGACAGAGGGAAGAACAGCAACGAGAGAGGTAACTTCTGGAGAACAGTGGTTAAATCACCAGAGGCAACAAAACACTACATTAGCAAATCACGTAATGCTTGGTTCCTCCTGCAGGGGTCGCCAGAGGATAGAAAACCAACATGCCCTTTCGGACCAGCTGGACTTTGAAACGTCAAAGTCACTTGATGTATCCAAACAGCCTCAGGTAAAAAAAAAAAAAAAAAAAAAAGTGGTCCTTTGCTGCCATCATGTGGCATCAATAGGCAACTACATTAACGTAAACTACACTATACGTATCCAGGAGCCTCCGTCCGCCACCCCAGATCCTGTCAGGGCCGGTCCGTCCATCACAGAGACTTCGATCTGCATCCTGGTGGACAGTCGCTGCCTCAGCGGCAGTGTGGAACTCGTGACCAGCTTACGGCAGCATCACAGCGCCACCGTCCACGTGTGCTCTCTGGACGGGAACTACTTTGTCGTCAGCGCCCGCATGGCCGTGGAGAGGCACGCCCAATCGGATCTGGCGTCCCTCCAAAACCGCAAGCGACTGGCCGAAAGATTGAGTAGCGTGCAGGAGCACTTTGAGCGCATTTGTTTGATTGTGGAGAAGGACCGAATCAAGCCAGGTCAGCCTCATGAGTGTAGTTTAGGTTTCACACCACTTATTTTTTGGTAAAACTTACGACAATGTTTGTGTTCCAGGTGAGACGACCCGTTCCTTCCAGCGCACGCGCTGCTTCGACAGTACCCTGTCGGCCTTGGTACGGACCGGCGTGCGGTTGCTGTGGAGCGACGGCCCCCAACAGAGCGCCGCCTTGCTGGTCGAGCTGGCGCGACTGGAACAACGCAAGGGGCATGCCGTCGCTCTGCCCTCCTCGGAGCTGAGCGGGCGGCAGGACCTCCACTTCTACTTAAGCCTGCCCTCCGTCAATTATGTCCACGCTCTCAACATGAGCCGCCGCTTCGGATCCGTGGCCCAGCTCGTCAATAGGTAAACTGATTAGCTGCCCGGTAGCAAATTAGTGTCTCAACTTTCCTGTTTGGTTGTGCAGCTCAGTGGAAAGCCTGGAGCACGAAGGCGGCATGAGTAGAGCGAGGGCCGAGGAGATCTATCGCTTCCTGCACTACAGCTGCGACTCCTTCCTCGTGGACCAAGCGGGAAAGTCCCGGGAGACGGTAACGCACACCATCAGGATCTGATTGCCGAAAGGCGTCATATCGTTACAGCTGCTGCTTTTTGATCTAAAACCGATCAAGTTTTTGCACCTCGAGCGACAACCGGATAAAGCTCAAAACGTTTGCACAACCCACCCATGTAGAGTAACAGCCGTTCTATTTATTTTACCGAGTTATTTTTAAAATGTTGGGAGCTGCTTGCGCTGAAAGGAACTCAACATTTAACACAAGAATATTTTGTCTGGACAAAAATATGGATGATTATGTTTACAGCTATCCGAATGTAAATTTCAGTACATGAATTTCAAAAAAATATGTTTTATAAAAACTAGTGTACCATATATACGTATGTAATGTGTTTTTATTTTTTTGTGTGAACGTTTTGGTTTTCTTTGAGGGTGTATCATGAACTAACAAAAAAAAAAACATTCAATAAGGCCATGTGGCTTTTATTGATAATCAAACAGATGACAGCATTTCAGCACAAACGACATTGTAACAGAATTTGGATTCAAAACGGGCATAAATAATCTAGTGAGAGAAGAGTACAAAAATACTTTCACAGATATGTGCTTAATTTAACACATTCATCACACTGCTTTGATAAATGTTTTGTAATCGTTTTGGGTCCAAGCAGATTTGTATTTTTTTTTGGAGACATTCAAAACCAGCATTACATACACATTCTCTGAATCAGCCATTTGGTTTCTAATTCACTGTGGTGGGACGGTGATAATCTGGTACACGGAAAAAAAAATGGTAACAGAAAATGGACTTTACTGTTATCGGACGGTCAGCTTTTTTTTTTTTTTTATGCGACTGCATTACTAACATCTTCCTGTTTTCTGTTTCAGTCTGAACCTGAGTCACTTATTTCTGAAAATTTAACTGAGTAGATTGTGTTGTCTTGGGAGGTTCAAGTTGAGGAATGGAGTAAAACGAAAAAGACACCGAAAATGACACGGCTGAGAGCTCAAGAGACAAATGTAATATTTACATGTATGTACAGCAAGTGTGACAGATTTCCATAATTGAAAGTCGGAGGTGGGAGTCTCGACCTTGAGTGATCCACCTCTGGTAACCATTAAGAAAAATGAACCAAAGTGTAGTGTAGACAGCTAGTTGAAGATTTACCAGCAAAGGTCGGACAAAGCAGCATTTCAACCTATTTACGGTTTACTGCTGTAACTTTTGTAACCGTATTAGATCTCCTTTAATGACCATAGAAAATGAAGTATACAAAAACAGCCTATTGTATATATATGTACAAGTGCAGTTTTATCTGACTAACGGATCATTCTTAAATATAATGCCTGTCTGATATGCAGCTACAATCACTTTTCTGCTTAGCGCGGCTGAGCTCAGATGCTGCTAGCCTGGGTCTGCGGCTGCAACGGCGGCATGGGCGCCGCGTGCGGCTCGGGGCCCGTCAGGACGCACTCGTCGTCCTTCCGCATGTAAAGCAGGAAGAGAGTCACGGTGGCAAAGGTGGTGGCGTTGACCGGGAAGGCCCGGAGCAGCGTGGAGGTGAGACCGCGTGTGAACACCCTCCAGCCTTCCTTGCGAACGCTCTGCCGAACGCAGTCGATGATGCCGTCGTAGCGGTGCACGCCGCCCACGCCGTCCGCTTGCAGTCGGGATTTGATGACGTCCACGGGGTAGGTGGAGATCCAGGAGGCGATGCCGGACATGCCGCCGGCGAACAGCAGCTTGGGGATCAGGTAGGGGTCCTCCGGCTCGCAGCTCAGGCGGCGTGTCAGCACGTCGTACGCCAGGAAGTAGACGCCGAAGCCGGGGGTCTCGCGGATGAGCGTGGTCACCATACCGCGGTTGATGCCCCGAATGCCTTCCTTGTTGTAGATCCTCAGCAGGCAGTCCAGAGAGTTCTTGTACACCTTCCTTTTGGATTTCTTCTCCCCAGTGCCTTGCATCTGCATGCGAGTTTTGGCCAGCTCCATGGGGCAGCAGATGACGCATTGGATGGCGCCCG
Organism: Syngnathus scovelli; assembly: GCF_024217435.2. NCBI lineage: Eukaryota > Metazoa > Chordata > Actinopteri > Syngnathiformes > Syngnathidae > Syngnathus > Syngnathus scovelli. The sequence goes on along the minus strand of NC_090860.1, from coordinate 11,147,153 downwards.
CCGAGGCGCCCGCCAGGAACTGGTTGAGCGGCGTGTCGTGGCCCAACTTGCGCATGGCGTTGCCCTGCACGCCGAACACGATGGCGTTGATGAAGGTCAGGCCCATCATGGGAGAGCCCAGGCCTTTGTACAGACCCAACGTCTGCGGAACAATGGCAGCCGGTTGACATTCAAGGTCGTCTAAACCTGGTAAGAACATCTGAACTACCCAACATTGATTGCAACCAAAACTCCCAAAAATAATAACTTTTTAATACATCTAGTCCCACTTCAATTTTTTAAAAGCAGAACACAGAGTATAAAAACCACCTCTGAGGGCTTAACGTTGTCAAATGTATACGAGTTCAGCTGACTCCACGTGGCGCTTTGAACCTAGCGTGACTTGCAAGACTTAATTTAGACTTCTGAGAAATGAGGTTCCAGTGGTATAGGAAGAATCTCAACACACTTTCACACTGAATGTCTCCAGCGTGCTCGCTGACGTGGCTCGTCCCAGTGTAACCGGACTCTTTAATTATCAGCGAGGGTGGACTAGGAGGCAGAGTCAAAAGCTGCGGCGACATTCTTTTGAGTCAAGCTTACCGACTCCTGGCGCACGATGGACTGGAAGCAGTGATATGTGCCGCGGTAGAGAGGCTTGTCTGCATTTTGAACCTGAAGCCGCACCTGAGAACCAACAGACTTGTGTTAGCGTCACAATCGTGATGTCCTAACACCACAATGTAAACGTTCTAAAGGGAAAACAAGCAGGCAAAAAAAATACTAAATATAGTTATGCATACGTGCAAAATGAGGATTTGTGTGTGCGCGCGTGTAAGTGTGTGTGTGGGTGTGTGTGTTTTTATTTTTATTTTAAGAAGTTGTGTACAGCTTAAGACAGGACAAAGAGCAGGAGTGTCCAAACTACGGCCCGGGAGGTATTAGTGGCCCTCGCAAATACTAAAAATAGCATGATTTGGGTTGCAAGCGATCAAATATATATTTTTTTAATTATCCGATCGGTAAATCGTCGACTAAATGATTTTACATGCAACACGGAAATGTGAACGTAAGATGCAGGTTTTGTTTTTGTCAACTGTTGACCAGTTTGTGTTGAAACAGAAGTTAGAATTTTCTTAATGTGTGCAATGCTGCAAGACAATTTTTTTTTTACAACCAAACAGTAATAACATTTATTTAAATAACACAAATAAAAATAATTCCGTTTCAGAAGCAAAAAAAATAGTTTAATCCAAAGCCAACGTGGCATTCTTTTTTTTTCAGTGCGCGACCCTCGAAGGAAAAAGTTTGGACACCCCTGACATAGAGGGAGAGAAAGAAAGACCCGGACTTTACTTACTAGGTCCCAATTCCGTCGAAAGGTTGTTTATTTCTCTCTCTCATCTACAACACAGTGACACTGTTGCTGTTAAAGACAGCCCCTGCCCTCCAGCAGCACTCCGCCAAGCACACATATTGACAGCAAAAGTACACAAGAGCGCCAAACACCAGGCACGCAGATGCTGCCATGTCATCTAGTCACATTAAACATAAATGCAACTTTGTTTCTGTCCCAATGTGACCCTTGCGCTGGCTTGACTTTCGTTTCCTCATTGCACTCAAAGTAGAGTCACAAAAACACAACTGTAAAATATGCAGGCTAAACTTTGTTTCAGATGTTTGTACTTAAGTCAAAGCCATGGCTACAAAATACTGCTTTGGCACCGTCGTTTGGCAATTTGGGTCTGTCAAGACATTCCAGAAAAGCAGAAAGTTTGAGTTCTCAGAACTCTGATCAGGAAAAAAAAATTCACTGGAATGAAACAAACAGGGAGGTCCAAGTTACAAAGTCGGGGAGAAAAAAAAAAAAGCCCTGATTTCACCAAGTTTCTTCAATCTCTTAACAGAGACTGACAAATATTTAAATCTTATAACCTACAGAGAAAACAAAACAACCACACAGAGGCGGAAACTGCTAGAATAGAAAAAAGGCTTTAGTCAGAGCAATGCACAGCGGAGATTCGCTTCAAACAACCACTAAATCGTCCCGACAAATTAATCGTAATAAACTTATCAAATGGATTAATCACCCCAGCCCTCTTTTGGCTTCTTTCTTGCTATGAGCACAGTGGCAGTAAATACACAAGGACTAGAAGTGTATCTTAACTATTTACTCAAGACGATCTGTATGCTTTGGAAATTATTTTAAACATTGAAGCTGTCAGTACATGCTCACATACTTTTGGGTGTTTACTCTACAGTACATCCACATGACTGTGTACACTGTACACATGACAAACCAGCCTTAAAGGACAACATGGCTTTAAGCTACAGATGACACACCCACCTTCACTGTGTCGAACGGATGTCCAACCAAAACACCAGCAGCGCCTGGAAACATTATTTAAAAAATTATTTAATATCGTTCATTTGGTTTATCTATCCGTGTTTATCACACAGCAATTCCCTCGGGATATATCCTGATCTAATGCCCGAGCCACCTCATCTGACTTTTCTTGATCATTATTTAAGTAGGATGTGGAGAAAATATCTTAAATGTAACTAACTGATGCCCCCTAAAAATATGCTGTCCTGTAATTGACTTTTGATTCCAGAAAATAGCAGCAAAGGACTACTTTTGACTAAATGAAACGCCTTAGGACATAGGTGCCAAACTCAAGGCCCGGGGTCCAGATATGGCCCGCCATATTATTTTATGTGGCCCACAAACACAAATTTTGCATCAACTTTGTGTCGTTACTAAAATTACAAATTGTGTTAACATAAAAAAAAAGCTATTGCAATTTTTATTGCCATTCGTCTTTTTAAATATTTGAACAGTTTTTACTAGTCTCTGCTTTTAAAACTAGTTATTCATCACTTTGTTTTATAGAAGACGTTGACAATCATAATGGCCCCCTGAGGGAAACCTTATGACAACGACGCGGCCCGTGACAAAAATGAGTTTTACACCCCTGCCTTAGGGCATTCCAACTTTTTTTTTTTGTGTTTGCAAAATTGCTAACAGATGATTGATTTGGTCAGAGCGCAAAAACTGCTAATTTGCGCGTGTTTGTTTTAATCTCCCAATTCTGAGATTGCCAAAGAGCGACTTGCAGTGATTTATTTCATCGGCATTCAAATTTTAAAGCAAAAGTAAGATCGTTAGAAAAATACTCGTAGTTTTCCCCCCGATGTCTGTTCTTTACTTAACTACAGTCAGAGTGGCCGTACTGTATTCGCTCACTCACTCAATAATAATAATAATATGATACACCAAAATAAAGGCGTAATAAATCGGAGGAGCCGCTCCCGTTGAGTGACAGTCTTGGAATGTAATCCGATGAGTCACTGACCCAAGTAACGTTATTGGAATTACTACACAATCAATCTAATATTTTTATCATTGTTTAATATTATATCTACGATTAAGAGAACGTTTCTGATTATAGGAGTAAACAAAGGTAGCACGGTTAGCATAAACTTGTTGACCTGCCTCGCGTGGCAGGCTAGCGGCAGAGCCACGCTTTGGCTAGCCGACCGTCCGCCTGCACAGCGGCACCGCTTTCTTTCTTACCTCCCACGCAGCCCGCGGCGAAGTCAAGTGCCATTCCCTCGAATGTCCAACTTGTTCGATTTGTCACGCAAAATCGACGTTAAATCTAATGCACGGATTTTACTTTCGCCACGAAACGCGTTTCCGGGTGAACGCGAGCAATTGACAGACGAGTAGCCCACCCTCCTCCGGCTAAGCTAGCTCTGTCCCCGTCGGCGTCGTGATGATGCCGGAGCCACGCTAGAAAAAAAAAAGTCTTACGGGGATAATAACGTGGAAGAAATGTTTTATTTTGCTGCCGACTAAACCTTTTCTATTTCTGTATCTCAAGGGGAGGGGAAGGCGGACACCGGTACTGGGAACGCGGACGCGTGTTTGCCCTTTTTAAGATGGCCCAATCGTAGGTCTGAGAGCAAGACAACTCCCCTGGCCCGCATCCGCCGCCCCTCGCTTGCATTGGCTGCTGCCCGGCTTCGAATCACAGGCGTCGGCCTAGAATCAACAACGTTATCACGGCGGACGTCATCAGAACACTGTACGTGGTGAAATATTAGGCACGGGTTCAGATATAGGTACGCAACACAAGCACCTTCTGCACACACACGGACACACACTTATTGCTAAAGTGTGCCCATAATGCAGTGCATTGTAATATATATGTTTATAAATACATATGTAATGCAACCTGTATAATTAGTGTACTACTCTGGTTCAGTCTTTGTATTTTCATGTGGAAATAGTTTACTGGGATGGCGTTAGACTAAATATTTAAAGGTCATCAGGTTTTTGGCATAGATCTCTAACTTTCCTGGCTTGAACTTTGAGTCAAGTCGCTCAGTCTGTTATGCCAAAGCAGAGAAATTTAAAAGTATAAAGACAGGAATTTTTAAGTGTCATGTATGAAACAGTCAACTGAGTAGTTGGAGTATTACAAGAAAACTTGCAATTATATCACAATTAAGTCATCTATTTAATTTATTAAAGTAAATAAGATTACAAGAGTAAAGTGAATTTTAAGAGAAAATGAGTAAAAACAAATGTAGCAGTAAAAATTTAACTTGTAACAAAGTCAGAATTTTTTTAAAAAAAGCAAGTGAGGCATGTCGGGAGTAAAACTAAAAAAACAGATTAATTTCTGAAAATACCACAACTGTGTAAAATAAGAACTTGCCAAGTTTCTGCCATCTTTATTATAATAATTTACAGCTTCTTTGCAGTGGTAGGATATTAATAAATATTTCTATCACCACAATTATGTTGCTTCACATCAGCCACTTGTAGATGTGGCAGTTTTTTTTTTTTTTCACTTTGCCATTATGCAACCATAAAAGTAAACCAAACTTCGGCATACACACACTGTAGAATTGAATCCTATTACGTAGGCGATTACGTGACCCAGAAAAAAAGACGTTGACCTTTCTATATCTTATAGATTCCCCTAGTTTTGGGTGAACCTCAAAGCACAAAATCCTTAGCAATATGTGAATAGTGTATTATATTTTTTATGAACTTTTTTCAGATTCAAATTAAAGAGATGCAGTGCAGGCTTCTCCAGCCCCCCCCCCCCCAAAAAAACCCACTGGTTTCCCTTCCCCTATTTAATGACATGAGTTTTCATCAAGATACATTTTTTTTATTCTTCGATCAAGCGAGCTAGATGTTAAAATTTAAAGGCCGGGGTGTCATGAACCGCATGACTGTCTCGTCCGTGATTTGCTTGCGTCGCTCCTGATGCTCGACGATGATTGGCTGCAGGGTTTCGATCAAAATCTTCTTCAGTTCTCCGGTTAAGAGAGCGCCGCTCGTGTAATCCTAAACACAACATACGTGGTAAATCCAGAGAAAATGAAGTATAAAAGTTCTGGTCATCCATCCATGTCGTGTTATCGCTCACCTGTCGGATCTTTTCCAGCTTTTCATCATCTTCCAAAAAGAAAGTCAAGTACATGAAGGAGACATCCACGTCGACATTGCCGCCGTACTTTCGGTGCTCCTCTATCGTGTCTTTCCCCCCCGAAAATGCATACTTGTTGATCTGTTGGCAATCACAATCAATAGTTATTTAACTGCAATCAAGCGTATTTATTTTGAGTAAAATGCACACTCAGAATTCATCTTTAGACGCTCACTGAGCTCACTCGTACCTTGTTCTTGATTTGTTTGGCAGTGTCGGTGAGAAAGATGGACGAATTGGCATCGCTGGCGCTCATCTTGGTCTGCGCCCCCTGCAGGGCAGGGAAGAAAGTGGAGTGCAAGAGGGCTGGCTTGGGGTAGCCGATCCTCGGTGCCACGTCGCGGGTCATTCGGAAGTAGGGATCCTGTGAAGGTGAGGGGCATTGCTTAACAAAATGTCTTTGTCAAATAAGTACAGTAGTGCCTTGAGAATAATTCTAATGTGTTGCTGTAAATGCTGACCTGGTCTATGGCGCAAGGGATGAGACACTGGATGTCCTTTTTGTCCCCGAAGATGTGTGGGAAAGAGTTACTGAAAGAAGGGGCCGCCTGGATGGCTGGGAAACTGATTTTTCCTGGAGAGAGAAGACACAGACACAAATGATGATGGATTGGGGAAAGTCATTACGTAATCTGTCTGAGGCAGGTCAATAACATTTATCTTCACTAACAGCTTTCTTTGTTCCGGCTGCCTTACCGATGCAATCGCTGTCTGTAAAGCCAAAGATGCCTTTGACTTGGTTGAACGTCACATGTTTTTGGATCTTCACCACATTCCTGTAGAACTGCGGTGACGCGCTGTGGTACAAGAAGAAAAACAGCAGTGAAGAAACGCATGCCACGTCGGGACAAGATGGCCGTCTGTCATTCTCTACCAACCCCATGTAGTCAAGGTCGGAGAAGATGAACGTCTTGTTGACGTCGAAACCGCACGCAATGATGTCCTTGGCGTTCTCCATGGCGTACTGGTGGCACTGCTCCAGCGTCAGGTCCTTCCACAGGTACTTCTCATCGTCCGTCATTTGGACCACTAGAGGGATGTTGAACACATCCTGCAGCCATCTGCAGCAAGAGTCAGTGTTCATTTCATCTTCCAAGTGCAACTCAAATGCTGCTCAACTCACTTGGTGAAGATAAAAGGGATGAGGTGGCCAACATGCATAGCCTGAGATGAAGGCCCTCTGCCGGTGTACAGGAAAAACGACTTGTGCTTCTCATACGTGTCCAGAACTTGATGCATGTCTCTGTAAGTACAACACAGCGAAGGAATCACAAAAGATTCTCCAACTTTGCCTCAAGGGATTAATTGAAGTGTTTAAAACTGACTGACCTGTGTGAAAAGAAGATTCCTCGACGAAGAAAGCGGTGAGGTTTCTGTCCGGTCACTTTCTCTATTCTGTCCACCAGCTCTTGGTCGATTTTACTACTACCAAAGCGCACTAAAAGAAAGAAGACAACATTATCATACTTTTTTCAACGTATATTTCATAGCCGTATTATTAGACGTTAGCTTCTTTTCAGTGTGGCCCTTTTGTACAATCTAATAATTTTTTCTTTCAACAGAAGACACTAATTTGATCTCACCAATGAGTTTGTCATAATCAACGCCTTTCGCATTGTTCGTGGAGACGCTCCAAGGGTTAACTTCATCATCACCATCAGCATTGCCATCTGCCGTCAGGCCATTTTCTGAGCTAAGTGAACTTTCCGATGGCGGACATCCCGCTTTGTAGTCCTGACCCGTCACCTGTTTGTAGTCCACTTTCAATTTGAGTAGGAACTGGACCGCTGCATCAATTTCAGCCTGGAAAGAACATTGAAGATTAAAATGCCAAAGCTATATATACTCATTATTTAAATCTTTGTTATATTTGGGTTTATTGGCACCCACCTTCTCAGCTTTAGCCGATTTTAAGCTCCTGACTTTTTCACCCTGTGCTGTCAGTTGGTCATAGAGATCCATTGGACTCCTGGCCGCATCTCCTTGACAGTCTGTCATCTTCACAAAATGCGGAGCGTTAAATAAATTCAAGAGCAGGTTACAATGCGTTGAAAATAAACAATGACTCTTTAATGTGGTAGCATTACTGTCGCACCGGCAAAAGGGAAACTCCCAAGTTATCAGCCTTGAATTTGGCTCACTATGTTGATAAAGGTCAATATCATCATATAGCGCGTAATAAATATAATTAACGTGTCCATAAATACACGTATAGTTCATATTTCAGCGTTTTAAAGAAATTATGTTAATTTATTCGTGCACATACCGTGTAATTGCGTTACACAGCTGGTAGCTCACTCATTCAACTTGCATCAGCGTAAGAGCAACTTGATGTTCGGATGAAATTCTTCCCGAGAAATATATAATCGAATAATAGTTCCGTTAGTAAATTCACGAGCTTATTGTTTTTTTGGAAGACATATTTTTTTACCATTAATAACAAAACATGGACAGTGTTTTAGATCTGATTTTATGTCCAGCATAAACCTAACATTTATTGTGGTTGTGGTAATAACGGGGACATGTTTAGACTGTAGGACCCCTTCACCGGAAATTGGTCTTTCAAGAAAATAAAAGTACATAGTTGTCGGCGGAAACAGTCAAATGATACTTTCAAAAATTGTATTGAAAACGGCGATTTTAAACACTACACGTATGTGTTAATGTTTGGAGGAGGTTAGAACACATTTAAATCATTTAGTGTTTCATTCTATTGCGTAAATAACTGCACCGCGGCATGACAGCAAACGAATTTGCGACGTCGACGTTACTACAGTACTTAGCTTTGGCTAGCTAGCCGTCTAGTTTGTCCTAATACGTTTCTCGAAGTTTCTGGATATTAGGACATGGTGAGCCTTATTTATTTTTATGTATTTTTTTTTCATTACAAAGGTAAGACACCCCTTTCCTAATATATTTTGGGGAACTGTATTATTATTCATAATTCATCTTGTGTTTGTTGTCATCCAGGAGATGTCGCTCTTGGAACGTTGTTGAACCGACAGTAGTGTTAAGATGACCACATTAGTGGCATATGAGGATTCTGAGTCTGAGGATGAAGTTCTCGACCAGAAAGAAGAAGTTAGACTAACACAAGAAGTGAAAGACTGTCATTCATCGGCGTTGAAGTTGAACTCTGACAGCACACGGTTGGAATGCCACCAGAATGACCATTCTTCACAAAAGCAGAGCTGTTCTTTTAGTTCACCTGTTGCTCTTCAGAACAACACCACTCTACTTCCATACATCCCACCAAGTGTTCCTGATAAAACCAAAAGACCATGTGCTGTCCCGCCTGGTGTCCGACCCTATATTTCCAAGAGGCAAAGACTTGTCCCATCTTCCACAAACGAAGAGGAAAACCAAAAAGGGGGAGTTCACAGCAAAGATGTCCAAATTCTCTCAGCGGTGTCTCAGAAAGTGATGCTGCATCTTGCTCACACACCTGCTCCTGCTCCTGCTGCTGGGATACCCAAGAAGCTTCTGCTAAGCCTTCAAGCCCACCAGGGTGTGGTCAACACGGTGCAATGGTGTCCAGTTCCTCAGAGAAGTCATCTACTGCTGTCAGCCTCCATGGACAAGACCTTTAAGGTACAGTAAGACAATAAATTTAGGTGTATACCGGCAATAATAGAGTTGAAAGTAATGTACTCAAGTACTTTTATTTCTGAATAATATGACTCTAGTGAACGAAAACTAGTCCTTCAATTAATTACTTGAGTTAGAGCAAGTAAAAATTAAAGTGGGGGAAAAATCACAATTGCCCTCTTGATATAGAAACACAGCACACACCACTTTCTGTAGAATTACATCGGTCACTGTCAGCCCAATGTATGTCAACACCCACGGGACTTCCTATATTTCCAATTCCAACCTCACATTCCACTTCTCTCTTTTCCTTTCCGGAAAAAGGAGCTGGAAAGGTCAAGTCCGAAACCATTGCATTTGCACCCCCATCGTCAATTCTCAAGAGAGCTTAACAATGGCTCTTTGGCTAAAATATGCAGCAGACCTTTTGCATATTAAAATGAGTCCAGCGGTAGCATGGAAGCATCTTCCCCATCGCTAATCTTGGATGACTTTCTGTTTTGTATGCAGGTCAGATTGCATCTCAGGCTAAGGGTACTTAACCAGGCATCTCATGGATGCCAATAGAATGATTTCCCTTCTCACGTTCATCCCATTTTATTAAATAAATTAATTTAAAGGTAGGGTTGTAAATGTGAAGGCAATCTTTACTCCACCCAGCCACCAGGGGGCAATGTCCATCTGCGACTGATCCAATTGCCCTGGTGTCGTAGAATCAATGTGGTTATTTATAATGTGTTATTTAGAGCATCTGGATGTGCATTTAGCAAGTGCAGTTAACTTTCAGCAATAAAAACTACAATCAACTGACAGTGAGGCCAATTAAGCCTTGTAGTGGCAGGTAGGAATTAGCAATTACATTTCCTCATTTGCTGTGACATAAAGACCAGGAGCTATTGTCATAATTATAAGTCTGGCGTTAATGAGGGAATCCATTTGTTCTTCTCTATTCCAAGTCTGTGAAGTCCTCAGCAGCTTGACTTTCTTTAACAGTACTGCCCAGACCATATGCAATTAGTCACGGTCGCCATGGCTACGACAGATGTAAGGCAAGAAGTTTTATGTAACTAATAGGAATGCTAATTCATTTTTTTTTAATTACCCCGAGCCATTTAGAAAGCAGATTAGCCAATATGTCATCCTGAAGTATTCGCTGTACGAGTCTGGAAAATGAAGAGGATGTAGAAAAAGCAAATGACCAATTTTCAGGTCTCACATTTTGTGCGATTATTGTTGGGCTTTAATTGGTTCATTATTTTGTGTTTTATTCATGCTGGGTAACGGTTGTAGAACATGGTCTTTTCTTAATATTGTAATTTTATGCTTTCTGGTGCTGTGTTGAGTTGATACAGCAGCCTTGAGATGGCAGTGTTCCCTCAAGGCCCAACATCATACGGTGCAGTTGAACTTTTGAGTTGGAACATAAGTCCTTCTTCCATAAACAATAGGTTGTTGTAAAAAAAAAAAAAAAAAAACGTTTGGAATAACATTTTAATGTCATCAAATTTGTAGTACAACTGTTCCAGTTGTATTTCTTTTTTGACGTCAAGGTTATACTTCTGTGGTGGAGTCCCCGATGAAATCCAAAGATAACACGATCAAAGCTTGTGGATTGTGCACGGGCCAATTTCTTGATATTTCTAACAGTTGCATAGTGTAACTTATCTTTCTAAGCCATCCCTGGTAAGCTCCACTGAGTGCCTGCATCCCTTTCCCTTCAGTCTCCCACAGCGCTACAGTCGGCCGTCTTTCTAATGCCGTCTGAAGAGCACGTTTAATAATGAAACACAGAGACATGCCTCAAGTGACTCCCAAAGCCGGAAAAAAAAAATAATTCTCCCAGTCTTACCTCATCTGAGCGGGCACCTGACAAGACCACCCACTTTTGATGTCAGGCTGAGCTGTGGCCCGCCAGACTGAAAATCAGCTCCAATAAGCAGCTGATGACACGCTTGGCACACTATCGACGCGGCTCCTTTTGCCAAAGAGTTAGAACCTCAGCGCGAGCACGCCGCCGCAATTAAGAAACACAAGAGATCAGCACTTGTGTCATACATCACTGTCTCCTTTTGGGACCTTTATTTTTTTTGTTGCCCTCCTTACTTTATCTGCAGCCTGCTTTCACATTTTATGCCAGTTAGGAAGCAGAAAAAAATAAAAATCTGGGATAAAACTGTGTCCATTTTTGTCAACCCATAAGAAGGTTGACTTTGAATATTTTTTTAATATTCTCTACTAAGTTTGAGAACCACCGCTTTAGTGCATCCATCCTTTTTCCTGATATGTAGCCCACGTTTTATGGATTTATGATGCCTTTCAGGTGTGGGACGGGGTCGATAGCGGACGATGCCTGAAGGTTTACACCTGCCACTCAGGAGCCGTGCGAGATGCACACTGGAGTCCCTGCGGCCGCCAGCTCCTCACCGGCTCCTTTGACAACTCCGCTGCGGTTACCGACGTGGAGACGGGTGAGCAGTACGCAAACTTGACACTTGGTTAACCCCTGTCAAAAATGTGTTGTCGTCGTGTGTGATTGTACAAATGCATTTTCAAGGTGACATTTACGAGAGATCAATATTTTGGTTTGCTTTGAAAGCGCCTGAAAACACCATTGGACGTCTGCCTCTTCTAACACATTATGGAGGCTCTACTGTAAGTAAGAGTCCAGACGTCACCCCTCGTTGTTTGCCTCGCCGGCATCAACACTTTGCTACGATGACGCGCTTCCGTTTGTCCTTCCCCTCTCAGTGTGTCTGTCAATACCGCCAATAAGGCCGTAGGATAATAGCTTGGCCTGCACATTAAGCACACAGGCAGCTCCAGGAAAGGAATCAATAATTGATACATCACGGCTGGAGTAACCGCCATGACCTTACCGTGCCTCGCGGGCCACAGCCGTAAACAAACAAATGTTCATTCGGAGCGAGCGACTCCTCTCGGTTTTCGTCCATCCCGTCCGTGCACCGAGTAATCATTTCATTTGATATTCTGTTCATTTTCACACACTTTAAAAATTAAAACACTTTTACGGCAGCCGAGGGTTTATATTTATTTGAAACGGTGGCCGCTCGCGCTAAATGAAGCCAATTCAATTTCGCCGCATATCAGTAAGGGACTTGGGGATTCCAGTCCTGTTTCTGCACAATTGCGGTGTAATTGGATGTGGCTAAAACCCAGGCTTCGAGTCTTTCTAACGCTATCGCTAATCCGACTGCCGCAGCGGCCCAAGCCGCACACGTAATTGGCCCGCTATTCATAAAAAAATAAAATACCCACATTTATGCTACACAATATACGGCTTTTCTATTTAGTTAGCATAATTAAAAATAATACATCTCCTACCACGTATGCACCATACAAGAGGTGAATTTTCTACATTTAATGACGAGGGTCTCTGTTCAATCCGACTTTCGGTGAAGTCTGTGCTTGTTTTTTAGTAACTGGTGAGATTTCAGTCATTACCCCCAACCCCATGATGTGTGAACCCCCCCACCCCCTTGTGAATGCAGTTTTTGAAGAAGCACATTTTCCTCAACCATCCTATGTCCAATTTCATTTGCAGAATTTCCAACCCTCTCCGTCGGGAGTAGGCAGGCTTTCACAGAAGCACTTGACAGGAAATGCAGGGAGGGAAGACCGCTTAGGAGCCCTAATGCTCACAAGAAAAAGAAATGGGAAGACGCCTTGATGGAGAAAGAGTCTAAGAAATGAGGCCATTTTGAACTCCATGATTCATTTTCTCCTTCTCTACCTAAAGGCGTTTGAAAGCGCTAATTCGTTGGAATAATTCAGCAATAAACAAATCTGTACCAACGTCAAAAAATGTTAATCAGTAAAGCATAATTCAATTGCATGCAGGTTGATTTTTTTTCCATTTTTTCAATTTATCGGTTGCTAAGTTATCAAGGTAGCGTCACGACTTCCAAGTCTCCAAATATCATCCACTTGCGCTCATTCGTAGCAGGTGATTTATTTCTCATCTGCCAACATTTGCGCTGGCTGGATGAGCATAGCCTCGAGTGCTACATAACGAGGGACAATCCATTGAGCAGCAGCACATGGCGATGGATTTACTCCAAATGCCACCAGCAAAGCATCTGTGAATGTTGACCTACTTTGCATGCATCATTTTGTTTTTTGTTTTTTTACAATAGCTACCTGCTTTAAAGATACAATGTGAAGAAATGAATAAGCTGTTGCATCCCGCCGCGCTCGGCAATATCCAGCTGCTTTCGCCAAGACCGAGAAATACGCTTTTTTGATTGAGGTCAAAAGCACCCAACGGTGATATTTGCAGGTGGAAAGACTGAAAATGGGAAAGGATACAAATGTATTTGTCCTTTTAAAATGTAATGACACCACGGTTGTCGTGTTTGTTGCCTCGTTAAAACCCAGTAATGTGTCAAACCAGCCCCGCGTTTGATTAATGAAGCCCAATAGCCTTCCCATCCCTCCCAGTATGTCGTCCCCTGTGCTCTCTTTTGAGATAATTGATCTTTTCGTAATTAAAATATGACATGACATCTCACTCTTCAGTATGACCAGGCTGTTGATGAGCAAAATACGGGTTTTTAAATCTCCATCCGCGGCCAAACCAATTAAGATGGGAGCGAGTCAAATTCGCCTGTGAAAAAAACTGGATGGACGCAATCGAATTTGGCAGCGTCAGTCCACCATTAAGAATGGACCGACCGTCCTCGCTGTTAGTTTATTAACTGCGTCACGCTTCTGTGAAGGCTTGATAGGAATATTCCAGAATACGCGTGTAATGACTTGAGTTTTGCTTTGTAAGAGGCTCACCGTCGGAGGCTGTGTGCTTCCGTCTTGTTTGAATTTAATGAGGCGCTGTTGAGGCCTGACGTGGACATAATTTGGACTTGGGCGAGCCCAAAATATTAATCGCGCCCACTCTCTAATTATGTCTAAGTCCCTCTGCTGGATTGGTTCTGTTTTTGGGCATGCCATTTGATCTATTCATTTAGATATTATAGTTAGAATTTGACTTGACTTCCCCTTTGAACACATTTGACATTTTTGTCATTTTGAATGCTTTTGAAGTCATGTCGTTTAAGAGAAATATTGGGTGAATATTTTTTTTTTTGGTTCCTCAAATTTTGTGACTTCTGAATGGCTTGAAAGTGCTTTTGAAGCCGATTTAGTTTCCATCTGACATACTAATAATCATGGAGTTTGACTACGTCCTGCATAATTCAAGACAACCCCCTGCTGATCAGAGACGCAAAGATGTATTATTAAAGTCAAACCGCATTGATCTTGTTCTGTCTTCTCCCCCGCTTCCGTTTCTTTTGTGAGCAGGCCAGCGTATCATCAAAGCGGATAACCAGTTCAAGGTGATGTGTGTGGTTTCGCATCCCGCCAACTCCGAGGTATTCCTGTGCGGAGGTTACAGTTCAACGGTCAACGCCTGGGACGCTCGCTGCTGCAAGGTCAAACATATTAACCTCCTTTCTGCACATCCATCATCTTTACTGACACCGCTTCACCTGCTGTGCTTTGACTTTCTCAAATCAAAGCCAGTGTGAGGCTCTGAACACGTTCTGTAGGAAGTGTGTCAAATGAAACATCGCAAACCATCGTTTTTTTATTCCCCTCCAGGTGGTTAAAGTATACAAAGCAGCAATCCAACAGACCTTGGCCATTCTCTTCCTGAGAGGCGGCCAGGATGTCATCACAAGCTCCGATTGCGTCAGCAGAGACTCCGCAGACCGCACCTTGATCGCTTGGGACTTCCACACGACCGCTAAGATCTCCAACCAGATCTATCATGTAAGTGCAGAAAACACCTCGCCCGCTGCGTAAAATTAGGGGTTCCGCTGGATTAATTAGATTTCCTACTGGTGTCTAGGAGCGCTACACGTGTCCCAGCCTGGCTCTCCATCCACAGGAGGATTCCTTTGTAGCCCAGACTAACGGCGACTACGTGGCTTTGTTCTCCTCCCAGCGGCCCTATAGGATGAACAAGAGGCGTCGTTACGAAGGACACAAGGTCAGGAATGACACTGGCCCTCAGGGAAGGGTTCGCAGGAGCGTTCGCTCAGATCAATAGTGAAAAAAAAGTCATGTTGTTAGATGTGCAGACGTGCAATTAAAATAAAATCGGCCTATAGTGCTTTGCTTTCCAACACAAGCACAATAAGTGCTATTTGATATTTCTACATGTGTATTCGTCGGGGATGATGGATGAGCTCTCATGCAAAAGCAATGCATTACATTCCTCTTTTACATTACACATTTTAATTGTATCGCACCAGGGGATACATTAGATAAGATGATGAGATCTCAGCATGATAATGGTGTCTTTTAATTTGCATTGTTTTTTTTCCCCCCCGTAGTTTATCATTCAAGAGACTGTTGCAATTAAGCTAAAGTTATTATTGCAACATGATTATACTTTTACGGTAAGTGGAGGATGCTTGTTGGACTCGCATGTCACGGCATTTAAATTCCAATGTAATCTCACTAGACAATCGTGTTCAATGTCTATTATAAAATGCATCGCAACACGGAAGAAAAATATAACGTATGTCTTGCCTCTCTTAGGTCGAGGGATATGCGGTGCAGTGTGAATTTTCTCAGGACGGAACAATTCTAGCGTCCGGCAGCTCCACCGGCTCAGCCCACTTCTACGACTTTCACAACGCTCGGCCGCTTCGCTCCCTGCGAGCGCACAGCCAGCCGTGCTTGTGCGTGTGCCAACATCCCGTCTTGCCAGCCACCGCCGCCACTTGCGACTGGGCCGGCGAGATCAAGGTCTGGCACTGAGGATGAAGTCAAAAATGGAACTTTAATGTTAGGTAGGTGAAGACAATAAGCCAAACTGGATTTCTGGGGCACACACACACGACATGGGCAAGTCATTATCTTGAAAAGCAAAATTCTCTTGGTCTCTTGATGCGTCTTTGTTCTCGGCAACTCTGATGTGACATTTCCCTTAACGTCTCAAGCGGAGCGAGACCAAAGTAAAATGAATCGCTCACATCTGTCAGCGCTTTGTCCGAAAATCTCACCCGTCAACAAAAGATCAATGACGTGCAAAAGCTTGTGATCCTTATTTTTGAATTGAAGCATCCTTAAAATACACAATTGACATTATGGAATCGGATTATCAATCGACATTGTTGGTAATTAGCTATTTGACTTTTCTTTCCACTGCATATCCATGATTTGTTAATATAAAATGAATAAAGCAGCTGGATTCCCAACACTCATCTTTATTAAATAAATACAGCAAAAATAGATAATCATGCATCAGACAGACATGTTCACATTCTGTTTTTAGCGGGACCATTAAGGAGGTAGGACTGCACAGACCCACTTGAATTTCTTGCTTGGGCCGATCAACACATTCCATAAATATCATAACCACTGAATAGAAAATATTGTTGTGTAAAGATGCATTTTCCATCAGTCTCTTTCTGTACATCACCTCAACAAAAATAATTTAATTTGTACAGTGGTTATATTCATTTTCCAAAATTCACTTTCAATAGACACCAAATAAACATAAGATTGGAAATTTGGCAAGAATGTTGAAAAAATATAGTGAATAAGTGCCATTTGTGTTGACAACAGTTGAAGCCAATGTTTGCAAAAAAATAAGAGGTAGAAACATAATATTCAAAATTGATCATCTCCTCGATTTCACTCAAATCATTCCTTCTCCAATTTTGCTTTAGTAGCTTGCAAAAGGGGAAAAAAAAGAACATGAAGGGCTGTCAAAATAGTGGCAGCCCATTTCCGTGTCTGTGATGATCCTGTATGTCATTTTAATGGAATTCACTCAAATGAAAATAACGACTTCCAAACTCAACATAAAAAGAAACCGTATTAAAATAATATCTTGTCATCTCATTATTAAGCCAACGCCAAAACGTATCATCCTTAATTGGACAGTCTTGATTGGCACACTCGGTCACATCAATTCTTGAGTCCTATTTTTCCCATTTTATACAATTTACTTGTTTCACATCTCATCATTAAATCCACTTGAATATGAATCCATTGAATTCTCCCCCAAAAACTCCCAAATGATATAAAACAAACCAAAAGTGATGTGGAATATATTCCAATCGTGTTCTTATTCATACAAGAGGCTCACTCCCTTTCCCAAGACACCGCCTTAGTTACAAGATAAGACATTCCTTTATTTATCAGTATATACACGTTAGATTCTGCAAAGTTGTGCCCCACTAAACGGAATTAAGGCAACTTAGCCAGTGTCCTGCTACGTGGATAATGATTGTGCAATACAACATCACATTTATGGATCCACTTTTATAATTAAAAAAAATAATAGTACAAAATCCAGCTGAGTTTTGTTCAAACTCTTGCAGCTTGCATCGGAACCATTGCATTGTTTTGATTTAAGTCCAGTCACTTCTAATTCATCTGACTTAACTTTTTGTGGTTTGCTATACAAGCTCACTGATACAATAAAATTGGAAAATGGTTATGAATAATAGTATCCCATTACACATGCTTTACATTTACTTACTATTTATACTTTTTTTCGAAGAAGAGTTAAGTTTCTTGCTGGTTTTCCTAACAGTATTCAGTATCAAAGTTTTAGCACAAAGCACAGTACGTCCATGGTCTGTCTTGCTGAAAGTGGTTCCATTCCAGTGACTCCAAAGATCAACAAAATGAATCGTCACTGAATTGCTACACAATTTGTCGCTAGCTAAAAGCTACACTTTAATTATGACGTACGATAGAAAAGGTGTCGCAGACTCAATGAAACATGCCTTGGCTAGGATACATGAAACACTGAACACCCTCGTCACACCAAGTATGCTGCGGAGAACGTTTGAAGACAGTACAGTACAGAAGGCTAGTAATCATCATCGTCATGCATAAAACAAGCTCCTTCCTCGGTGCTTCAGTTGAGCAGCGTGCCGTAGAGCTGAGCCTTGGTCAGACTGTCCTTCCTCGTCAGCCCAGTGCTGCCAAATTTTTGGTATCTCGAAGAGGTTTTCTTAGGGAGCGCCGGGCCGACAGCGCTCAGTGCGGAACTGGAGCTCGGGCGTTGCCGAATACTCGGCCTAGGGCTCGGGTAATGCTGAAGACTTGAGGCTTCCAAGGGACTTTGGTGTAAGGACTCGGCCGAGCTTGCCGCACTCAGATTGATAAAGTCCTTCTTGACACGCTCCTTCTCCTTTGAACTTCCTGAGAGCAACGAACTTTCCGGATTGCCGTCCTTGGCCCGATACGTGGTGGAGTTCTTTTTCTGTTTACGAAGCTCCGCCGGTGGATGTTTGGGGCTGCGACTGGGGGAAGGGGAACCCAAGGCGAAACACTGATCCAGCATGTGGCTGTGGAAGACGTCATCTCCCTCTTGGAAGCTGCTGTAGTGAGATCCCTTGGCCTTGCTCGACGGGCCCATGGCGTAGTGGCACTCTGAGAAACTATACGGCGAGCTTCGTCCTGTGACGTTCCGATAGGAAGACGAAAACGTGTTGATATCTTCCACACTCAACTGCTTCCAGCGGCCGCTTAGCTCGTCTTCTTGGACGTGGATATCGGCCTTGCTTTCCAGGGTGGTACCTTGTACCTGACCCAACCCGGTTGTAGAACCCATACTGTGAGACGAGGCCAGGCGAGGGGTGCTGGAATGGTACGGTTCACTGAAGCAAGAGCCGGTCCTCGTGTATGCCGGCGAGGTGCCCTTCTGCGGACTCCTCGAAGTCGCAATGTGCTGGATACTGTTGGACTTAGGGAAATCTGAGCCGTCTTTATCGTAGGAAGACATGCCTTTGCGTTCGTACTCCCCGCTACCACCATCCCGCCAGTCCATGTACAGACCTTGGTGGGAAGTGGATAAAGTGCTACTACCAGTGCGTACACCCCCACCCGCTAAGCCACCTTTGTCATCTGAAGCGAGACTGAAACTCGAGTAGGAACTGGAGGCAGGGAGGCTTCCGGCGCTGAAATCCTCATGGCGGTGAAAGGACGACGGCGGCTCATGATGGGCGAAGCTACCGGAGTGGTAGGCTTCCTCATCGGGGTTGCTGTCTGTGGAGTTTTGGGCATGGAGCTGGAGCATAGTGGTCCCGTGGAGGTCGATGCTCTGCCGGCGGTCCGTTTCCTGCCAACGTTCGGGGCAATACAGGGCCGTATCGCTGCAGTACAAGTCGGAGGACTTGTACGCAACTCGGCGGTTGAAGTGATCGTTACTCCCCGGTTCCGCCAGGGAGTCTCCATCCTGCGGGTGTGGACTCGGGGAGCGAGTAACAGGGCAACTGTTTCCTGGTTCTGGTTTTTCCAGTAACTTGGCTATGATGGTCGTGGGCACAGCGTCAGAGTAGTTGGAGTGGCACATTGTCATGGTGGCTTCGCTACCCTGATTATGTTTCTTTATGTGAGAACTAACGCGTTCCTGGAAGTCCACTGGCAGCTGAAACACGGAGAGACAAAAAAACGAGATTAAAGCAGATGATTCTAAGACTCTTTGGAGAATACAAAGTGAAATATTTTGTCATTATTTGTAGAGGTGAGCGCAAATGGTTCTGTCTATTGCGTCACCCTTTAGGAGTTCCATTTTCTTGTTCTGTTTTAGAAACTAATTCATTCTCACACAGTCCAGGCCTTCTCGGGGGACTCGCGCTATTTTGCCCTCTCCAAAATGAACTTGTCAGGAAACTGCTGAACACAACATCCATTTATTTATTTGTTCCACTGTTTCCCAACACAATTCTACCTCCTTCTTCCAAACAAGGCTCCAGATTCCCATTAATAATTGCAGATATTTTTTTGCCATGTCTCACTGTCAATTACCTGTGTGGCTATTAAATTTAGATGTTCCAGTCATACCAGCTCATCTTCTTATTCTTTCATCTTCTAGCAGCTTCTCAAGAAAAAAAAAAAAGCCGTCTTTTCTACTTTTACTCAGTGTCCCTTTTTCCTCACTCTACCATCAAACACATATCAGTTCCACAGGGAACATCTTAGATTCAGATTAAACCAGCGCTCCGGGCCTTTAGATGGAAATAGACAGAGAGAGAGACAGAGAGAGAGAGAGAGAGAGAGAGAGAGAGAGAGAGAGAGAGAGAAAAAGATAGATTCTTTGTTTGGAAATAGAAGCTCGCCTCGGCATAAAATAACCTGCATCTTATGAGTGTGGCCTATTTTTAGCTACTGCCAGTTTCCAGGAGGAATACAGATGAAAAGTAGGTGAGGACACTTGGAGAGCGCTAGCTCAGCGTTAGTTGTTATCTGAGGCAAATCTTAATTAAGCCACTCTGTTTGGATTTCATAGCCGTAACTCCACCTTTGATGGTGTTGTGAAATCATTTACATATTTTATTCATCTGAAAATAGATGGATAGATAATAGCTCACAAACACCTTTATAACGATTGTCATTAAAATGATGTTCATTGCGACGTTTGGCGGTTCCAACACAACGATTAAATGGAGTCGAAGAGCTCACCTCAGACATCTTGTGAGCTCTGTAATGAGATTTCGAGCACTGCAGCAGCTGGGCCGCCAGGTTGCAGTCTTTCCTGTACAGGTCCTGAAAATCAGACACAAAGCTCCATCATTCATGCGCTACCAGACACAACGAGAAGGGATTTGGAGTTCATATTGCCACAGGGGCAAACCTCCAACACTTTAAATTACCGCTTTCTAATCGCCATTTAATTATTTTCTAATTAGGGGGAGACCTGGGTGGGAAGAAGGGCTAATTATAGGTGCGGTGATGCGATGTGATAGTAAGTAGTAGACCTCATAAAAGGCTTCCTGGGCTATGTAATATAATTTGTACATACATATTTGATGGCAGAACATTGGAACTGACTGGAGAGCATCTTAATCATATTTTCTGTTCCCCGGCTATAAATTGGACAGCTGTCGTTGTTTAGTATATAATATAACCGAATGGAATGGCCGACCATCCGTCTTCGTTCGGCTTTACGAGGGTGAGCTGGTCCCCGCTGACTGAAGTTCGGTACACCATGTAGCGGTCGCGTTCTGTTTGTGTGGGTGGTTAGTATGTTCTGTAAAAACTATAAAATCAATTCACTT
The DNA here is from genome assembly GCF_024217435.2 of Syngnathus scovelli. Taxonomy (NCBI): domain Eukaryota; kingdom Metazoa; phylum Chordata; class Actinopteri; order Syngnathiformes; family Syngnathidae; genus Syngnathus; species Syngnathus scovelli. The sequence continues at coordinate 11,126,032 of NC_090860.1, read as the reverse complement.
AGCAAAGGTCACGCTCTTGCCGCTCCATACTGTATCTCAAGCGTGCCGCAGCGCTGAGATTTTTTATTTATTTATTTTGCCGAGGGGATCAAAGCGTTCGCTTTGACAGCTTTTGACTCCCCCGCTAGTTTGCTGCGACTTTCTTTCCAATCATTTTAGTATTCCATCTTTTCCTATCGCCGGGGGAACGTTAAGGCGCCCCTGTGGATTGTGGAGACGTTTCAAATAGTTTGTTGGCGGTGACTTAGTTTCAGTCGCTTCGTAGTTAGCTAACACTATTGAATATCCCCGAGGCTGTACAATTTTCTCGAAAGGGAAAAAAAAAAAAAAATCCATCTTGAGCCACCGTTATCCATAATGGCACCACAAGCCTTTGGAATATCTCATGAGACAAGTAAGCATAGATTTGTTGTTGTGCTTTTTGCCAGCAGTAATGTACTGACGGCCAGAAAAAACACAAATGGATGCGATGGAAATGCAACATTGCCGTTGCGTAGCGACAAATTCGGGATGCCAGACTTTTCGTAGCTGCTCAGTACAATACGTTTGACAATCACATGATTACATTTGATCTTTTATTATCAAGGGAAAAAAACACACCATTCCATGTTATATTATTAAAGCTGGCCTTAAAAAAAATGATAAGATGATTGATTGTACTATCCTGTTTTCCCCCCTTTGGGTGTGTGACAGATAGCGGCAAGACTAGCTCATTAGCAGCGACGGCTGTCTCGCACCAAACGCCGAGGGTTCAAAAAAATGAACCTTGACTCCAATCAGCCCTGCAGGAAATGGAGAAGGATTGTCCAAATCCTCTTCTGCCACTCAAAAGGCCTCACGACTGCCAGAGAGCAAAAAGAGAATATCTAACCTGGCCTCCAGTCCTCGCTGAGATCTTCATTTCAAAAGTAAGTCAGACACATTGCCACGTGTGTCCCCTGGAGCTTATCTCCAGGATGCCCATTGCTAAGAGAATATTCCCCCTAAAACAATTACTCCATCTGTTCTAGCTTCTTAGAACAGAAATATCCAAGATCTTTTGGAAATATGAGACTTGACTTTTATGATGAGACGCCGCTTCGAGCTAACGTCCATGTTGGCGCTAACAAAGCTGGATTGTGGACCAGGAATGGAAGTTAAAGCACTTGTGTGAGTATCTCAAGTTACTGTTTCATTTATGTGTCTTAAGTCAAATATAAACTTCAAGCTAGATTAAAAGCTTGGTTTGCAAAAATGACAGATTTTTACATATTCAGTGTATCCTTTATTATTATTTTTTGGCCAAGTTTTCTCCAATATCCATTATCTAAACTTTACCTGAGTCAGCTAGTCCAGAAATGTGCGTTTATTGTCTTCTACTTTTCAAGCCAGTTTTAAAGTAAAGGCACTTATTGTTACATTAATGGCAGGCGAGGAGACTCACATTGTCCTCCTTGAGTTTACTGATGGTGAGTTTGGCCTCCATGAGATGGTTGTTGAGGACGATAATCTCACGGCTGAGGGCTCTCTTCTCCTCTTCGTGGTGCTGAGACTGAAGAAAGAAAATGTCACCGTGTTAGGGAAAATATTTTATAAATAAATAGATAACGTGTTAAAAAGGAGTATTATGATTAAGACAAATCGGGATGTCTTTGCATTGAAGATGCAAGATGAGAGAAGGCCCAGAAGAGAAATGAGGACATCCTATGAGCGTGCTATGTGAAGCATCTGCCAGCAGCAGGTCTTAATTAAAAGAAGATTACACTCATGTATCTATTACACTGATGCAGAAAGAGGACGGAAAAGGATACAAATGAGACGCTTCCATTTTTGTCCTGATGGAATGAAGACAGAGGAGCCTAACGATGCTATTTGCTTGTTCCGAGTAGCCGAGCGTTTTTTTTTTTGTTGCGGCGCTTATTCATATTCACCACATGATCCTCGTAGACTCCAAAGTTTTCTATCGATTTATTTTCCAACTTTTGTTTAGGAAAGCCTTGGTTTGGAATCCCAATAGATTTTTTTTTTTTTAAATAAGACAGGTTCTTTCGCCCAATAAGCATAACAAATAGAGAACATTTAAATGAAAATTAAAAACCTGCGATATAATAATCAATGCGTTAGAATTATTATCTATATTATAATTGATAACCCCTTCACTGCTAAAGACTTGAAGTTGTTAAAAGTTGTTAAAAAAAAGTCATAAAATCTTTGGTTCACATAAATTAATCATTATAAATAATTTTTAAACAATCATGTTGATAGAAAAAATAAATACGTATTTGAAATGAAAAGACAAAAAAATTTGAAAGGATGCAAACCGGCAACCACTGAATGAAATATTAACAAGTGAGATTACCCGCAACTACTCGTCCCTCTCTCACAAGTACAGGACTGCACAGTCAATCTAATTCGTGGCAATTAATGTCAGTTGAAGCAAGAGAGCGCCATTGATATTCAAAAGCAATCCCGTCACCGCGTCGTTCATCAGCTCCAAACAAGCAGACACTCTCCCGAGCTCATTACGGGAGAATTCACTTGTGTTGGTTGACCATGTTTCAGCTCAAATGTGTTGTTGTGCCGCCTTCTCATTTGATGGAGTATTATTGCAGTCGTCGTGTGTCCTCCCGAATGGAGACGCCTTAGCTCATTATGTACAACAGTGTGATGATGGCATAATGGCTGCTGTGTAATAATGCGTTGTAGTTTAGCAATAACTTTGAATTTGCAATTATACGATACAAATCACTAATCAGTATTTCTCATTTGCTGTTATAATATTTCATATATAGCGTCCCTCTTAGTTGAGATAGTTTACCCTCGAGAAATCTCAGAAAATGTCGCACAAAGTAAATTTCCTAATATAATGTTCTCTTCTCAATTTGCTCACAAATCATAGATCAATGAAGTAGTCAATAATTAATAACTTTCTCACCCATTAAGTGAGATTGGGGCATTTTCAGCAGAAAATAGCAAAAGTGATGCCTACTAAAAAATGTTAATTGCCTTTAGATGCCACAAGATGGTGGCAAAATGTGTTTTTTATAATGAATATTTTATTTTTACAATATAATACAGTAATGAATACTGCCTAGCCTTGTCGCAGTAATTCATTCAAAGATACTGCATACACTCTACAAGAGCAACATACTTAAAAAAAAAATAATAATAATAATAATCAAAACCATCCCCTGTTGCACTTTGTCGAAAAGATGTGTATTTGTATTAATTAGTTGTCACAAAGCCCGCAAAAGAGTCACAGCTGCTTGCCTCCTGTCACAGCATCACATTGTCACCAATCATTCGGGAGCTAAATCCCCCCCCCCCCAAAAAAATAAAAACTTGATATGCAAATACTTTATTCATATTTGAGGGAGATTGGCCTGGGGGGTGCTTTGTTTCCCAAACACACGGGGGCTTCAGAGACTCACTGCTGACAGCCCAAATATGCAAATGTCCTCTCGGCACAAAGATAACTACCCAACCTGCCAGCGCACATCCCCACAAGCCTCTTGCACACACACACACACACACACACACACACACACGTACACACAAACAACACAACACGCAGCTTGTTTTGGCCTCGTGGAAGAAGTGTTAAAAAGTGAAGTGGATTTAAAAAGTCTGTCACCTCCAGTGCTTTCACTTCTTCCACCTTACATTCCGGCTTTTCACCGGACCACAAATGAAGTCCAAATCTCTTGAGATGCAATTGTCGGAGACTTCACGGAGGAGTGCAAAATACACACACAAAAAAAGAAAAAAACGCTGTGATGTTCTTTTCCTCATTAAAAAGGATTTTCAGATCAAATACCACCTCTCTGTGCATATTGTGAGCTTGGGAAACAAAAACAAAAAGTTTACTTTTGTATTGCCGTCTTTAGAATTCGGAGATTCTCAACCACTATGCTGTGGGTTTTTTTTTTTAAGTGGTCTAAAAATTATGATTTACTATATTTCTTTGGGTGGAATTTTTTTTTTTTGGGTACTTTGAAATTAATGTTTGAGAACCACTAATTGGGAATGAGAACAAGAACTTAATTTGAGTAGTGAGAGATTCGCATCTTGTGTTAGCATTAAGCTAACCAAGACAACGCTATGTCAATACACATGTAATTCTCTTAAAGTGGTATTGACATCGTGTTTCTTGTGTTGCGCAACAGTTGTCGAGGCCTGTTGTCTGTACATCTGCCGTCATTGCCATCAAACAGTGGGCATTTTTTCCGACTCCTAATTACGCAGGGAAAGCGGCGGCATCACACTGCTGTGATTTATGAAACGATTTTTTTATTTACTTCTGATTCTCACTGTTTGTGTTTTTAGCATTCATGGCTTCCAGGATTCTTGATAATATAAATGCAGATGGAAGCTTCATTTAAACCAACCCCGCTGTGAACTGTGTTTGTCGATTTCCGAGCGTTCCGCTTTGGAAGCTTTGATGTCGTTGATTACGAAATGTGTCTCCGCGCTTTACAGGGTGATGCGATTGCCCGAGAAAGTGCAGCGCGCGACACAGTTTTGAGAAAGACGTGATGGATTAACTGCATCAAGCAAGTGTGCCAAGCAGCTGTCCATAAAGCTGATGAAGATCTTGAGAAAAAAATAAAATGCCGATGTCAGCTCCTGCCAAGGTCTCTCACTTTTAAGCCCCAAGCCTTCCTCGTGGGTCATTGTGTTCCCCAAAAAAAAATCTACCTCTCAGCCAGGCACAAGCAATTTACTTCAGCCACTTCCTTTGGCCTCAAATTATAAAATGAGAAAAGTAACAAACAAGCTCTCCACCCACTCGTCTCCTTTTTTAATAAAAAAAAATATGTACAGTGCTTTAGCCACCTGTTCGGCAATTAAAAAGTTAGTTGAAAAAGAAAATTGGCTTCAGCAGTGAATAAAGATTTTATTGTGGGGGAGTGCTGATGCAAGAACAATTTCCATTATTTCCTACGAGGAAACTTGACTATCATTCAAAAATTAAAAACCAAAAAGAATCACCCAGTTCTTCTCATTTTGGCAGTTTATAATACCTTAAATCCCAAAGTTACCTGAACTGTGTGTACCCTCTAAATGCTATTCAAATGAATTCAAATACTTTCTAAAAACATTCGGATTAAAACTCCCCACTGAACCAATTGCACAGCCAGCCGCCAAAATATCCATCGAATATTAACGTCGGCTCGCTTTCACTCGGTTAAAAATAGTCTTTCACTACTCCGCAATGATAAAGTGCATGGCAACAGCTAAAGGTTTCCATTTGTCTTCAGCACGGAACGTGCGCAACAAATCAAACCCTCCCTCCATTTTGTTTTTTTGGCATCTCCATGCCAGATTGTGTGTTGTGTTTTGCAGCGTTATTTAAATACGCTCCATTGCGGGACAATGTTGGGCGACTCCCCAATGAGGTGAACAATAATCTTATTAGGAAGAGTGAGACTTTGATTTCCTGCCAGTGGCCGAGTGAGCGCCTGTTAGTTAGACGACCCTGCCAAAGACTCTTAGGAGGATTACAGGGAGAAAACAATTATTTGCAGCACCATGGACAGCTCCTTTTCACAACCCATGTGGTGCTGGGCTTTTTTGAGGAGAGGGGGGGGTGGCCTAAATTGTCGGGCCAGTTTTATAATTGCATTATATACATAATTCACATTCTTGTGTTTGAAGAAAGGCTTTTAAATAATGCAATGGTTACTTCTCAGCCATAACGTTGGCGGTGTTTAATTTAGGCGTGATCATTTCTCATCACACTCAACTTTCGATACAAACACAATGAAAACTCTCTCATAGGAACTACTGTTGGCCACAGCTCACACCCAGTCACTCACATATTTTATATATTTTATGTATATTTTCAACACCTAAAATGTCAGTCGCTGGCGCATTCATCGAGTCATAGTCTCTTAATGTACATATTGAGCTGGAAGTCCGGGCTCCGCATTGTTTATATTATATTTCAGCCGAGCAAACATTTTCCGGGTAATTTACTCTCATAATTCATCTTCATCTCAATCTGAATCATTGCAGTGTTATCTCAAGCGCCGTGAGGACTTCTCGGTCGACCTTGTCCGCTCTCTCGCTCCTCTCTTAATTGTACCTCTGATTTCATCTTGCCTTTTGTGGAGGACATCTTTTGCAAAGAAACACTCCCAGCCTCTCGTGATGCTTTTGCGTGGCGTGACATCAAACCAAATGGTGATGCCGCAAAGCCCGCATCCAAGGGGGGGGTGAAAAAATTAATGCTGTTTCAGACAGGTGCTGTGAAAAGATGACAGTATTCACCTGACTGGAATGTGATCGTGTGTGTGTGCAACGGAGTAGATGAATAGGCCCTGATGGGAGCAGGTTATTATTCTTGCCTCGACAAGAAGGATTGCTCGAGAATAGCTCATGCCGCCGTGGAGTCTGCACACGTTCTATTTGCAATGCTCTTCTGATTTTAGAATTAATATTGCTGCCTCGGTCGTAAAGAAATCGCCCACGCATTCGTGGTTTTATTCATTCACAAATTCACTAGTCATGTTTTTGCTGTAAGATGCCACAAGATGGCGCCAAAGCTGTGGAACTCTCCTAACTTCCAGTAATAACCCAGGCTGAAAAAAAAAGGAAAAAAAAAACCAACGTGCATTATCGATTACATTTTTCAGATTGGCAGAAATACGTAATTTCATTTTTTGGCCCTCCAACACATTTTTCGGACTCAAATGAAGTACTCTTCAAAGATGTGTTGCTCTGACAACCTGGAAAATCCAATTGATCCATGCTGCTTCTTTGAACAAACGAGCCCTTAACACGATGGACTTTATCGAATTCAGACATGAAAGTGAGGACAAATCCAATGACCCCCGTTTGCCCGCTTAGCTTGTCAGGGGTCAATATAGTACCTGCGACCGGCTAATCATTTCCCACAGTCACTTTTTCCATTACGCTGTGTGGCGAGACCCTCATGGATCAAACTCATGATGAGATTCCGATCCACTTGAATCGAGATACTCGACGGACGAACCTAGCTTGTCGAGGCCCTGTCTCATTATTTTCAGATAGCTCCTTAAGCTTCTTCAAACTCCTAATGTGATTGGCTGACTGAGCGTAGCAACAGTTAGCCGTAATAGTTTTCACACAGATTTATGAGACGTGATATGTATGTATGAGAAAACAACTTCAGTGTCTTACCGTCCTGTGCATCTTGTCCTCCAAATCCTGATTGATCCTCTGCAGAGCCGCATAGCTGCTCTGGATTCTAAAACAAACAAAACAATTGCACCGTCTATGAATGCAAAGCACAACATATGACGCGATGCTAACAGTTGCTGTACACGACTCAACCATCTGCACCTACGTTTGATTTTACAAAGGCAGAACTTCAATTGCGGCACATGAATGGATGAGATTTGTGGCATATGTTGCATTATTGACTCATATTTGAGATGGAAAAAGTGAATTGATGGTTTGCTCGAATACGAACCGAGGAGGAATATGTGTAAATATTTAATGATCACACATCAGTAAGATTGTGCAGAGCTCTGTTTTCTTTTATTATTCTCCTAAAAAAAAATAGGCCTATGTTTTACTCTTTTTATGTCACTGCTCCATTGCACGGCCGCTACGGATTTTTCTGGGGCTCGTGCCGATTCTGATATTAATTAAAATCTGTAATGACTGAAATAACTTCTGGTTTGCTGTCACATTTAATTTTACCACAGAGGCTGAAACAGCCCATTTTTTTGCTCATTTTTTAGGGGGGAAGCGAATATTTGAATGTCATTATCTTTTTTATGTTTTAATATGTGAAACAAGGGCAGAAATCAGCCAATTAGTATTATGTGCCGATTATTTACTCGATGCTTAATCTCTAGTAATCCACAGTCTTAATAGAAGAAGAAGGCCCCACTTTGTCCTTGTGGTCTTGACCTTATCTTTTTTTTTTTCTCTCTTTAGGTAGCATGATGTTGTTTATGAATCCATGAATCAGCCGTAGACAAAGATGATGGAATAACGACCAGAGAGAGCTTTGAGAGAGTGAAAGAGGTGAGTAAATGAACACAAAGTAGCGGCGGTGGGCGAGCAGGCGGGAACGAGGTGTCATGGTTGAATTGATGGAGATCAAACAAGTGCGGCGAGAGTGGCCATTACCACACTGTGTTCTCATTTGCGGCGAGTATTAAGAGGCTTGCGACTGTTAGGCTCTTAGTGCTCCTTGTTGCCGGAAGATTAAATCGTATAATATTATTTCCAACTCCCCCGACGATACCATCGTGTAGCTAAATTTAACATACAGCCGGGGGGGGAGCTCTTATCATGACTTCCTCTACTTAAGACTTCAATTAAATGAAATGTACCAAGTCCTCTTAAATGAAGCACCTTAATGCACAAGAATATCTTCTGCAAAAAAAAAAAAAACTTGAAATAATGCTGATAAACATCCATTAAATGTTCTTTATAGGGAAATGTAGCAAAAAATTGTTAGCATGTCAATGACATTTTCCCATTAGCATTAAGTTAGTCGCCTGTTCTTAAGGCGCCGTCATTTTAAATACCAACATTAATTATTTTATTGATTTTATATTTGCTTTGGACTCTTTTCTCCAATACTTTCCATCGTTCTTTATTTGTGTCGATTATTAAATCAAGGTTAGTTTAGCCAAAAAAACTAAAGCCAAGATCTAAGCCTTCTTGAAAAACCGCAAACTACAGTAGGCCTTCAATCCTTGCACGTACCTGCGTAGCTTCTCTGTAAACTTCTCCAGCTCCTCCTGGGCCCGCCGCAGTTCCGTCTCCAGGTACTGACGGGTGGAGTCGAACTCGCTTTCCACCATCTCTAGCTTGTGCGTGGTGTATGACAGGCGCTTTCGGAGGTCCTCTTTGTGGTCGTGGAAAGAGCTGAGGGGGGGCAAAGCGTTAGCTGGGGAGAAGTCAGGTAGTTGTTCATTGAGAAGAGGAGGTGGAGTCAGCATGTGTGTTTGCTTGTGGATGCACTGTAATTCAGTCTGGAGGCGAGAGCAGCGAGAGAGGTAGCATGCAGGAGATGGATGGATGAGGAATACTAATCGGGAGGCATTCACAGGAAGCGAGCAGTGCTGAGAAACAAGCTCCCAGAGGTGCAATGCCGATTTCCTGCGCAACAACTCTCCTGTTGAATTTCTTCTGGAATCCGACTTTCTCGTCTTTATGCACACTCCGAATTAATGGGTGACAAAATATTTGCCCCAAAATTCCGATTTTCAACCTACCACACGGGTCGTGACACGAGTGCAGTACCGCACTCCACCATCTGCGAGTGTTTAATTTGCTTTAATTAAGTCAGCAGGAGCGGCGGTTGACGTTTCCGCGCTTTGGCGGCTGATCCACGACGGGAGGCGAGGCTGACAAACGGCTATGAAAAGATGCCACATTAGCTTTAAATGGCTTTTTAATGGCGCCGACCCCCCCCCCATCATGAGGAATTCATTCCCATCAGTCCCAGTGAATGAAATGGATGCTCCTTCGCTTTAATGAGGAACATGCTTGACTCGCCTTACCTTCTCTTTTGATGTTTGCAACCATTTCTCTGGCTTTTGAGGGCTGTTTTGCCAATGTATATCTTTTTCATAGCTTTTGCGACTGCCTCGGCTCACGTGCGTGACATAAGTTGCCGCCGCCGCCGCTGTTGTTGCTGATGCTGCCGCCGAGATTGAACTCTAACCATAAAGCAAATCTCTTTAAGTTTTGCCCGGGGAGGCAGACTGGAGTTGGCTATCTGCGGTAGACCCTGGCGAGAGAGCAGAGGGGGGGGGGGGACAAACAAAAACAGCTTTTGAAGCAACGCTCCAAATAGTTTTCAGTTGATGCTTAACTCATATTCCATTATATGTCAAAACTTGTTGACAAGATGTTGAACAGAAGCTGACCTAAGCTAAACCCCGCAAATGAATTACAAGAGAGAAAAGACATTTATTTTCCTTTTCTTCAAGGCACAGTTTCATGTAAAGAGGCACGCAGCCTGCAGACATATTGAGCTATCGACTGGCTGAGCGCAGAGGTCATTCCTCAATACATCAGTGCGATGATGAATGCGTGCGCGTGCATTTGTTATCCTGCCTTGTGCAAGCTCGATCACCCAATCTAAAAAAAAAAAAAAAAAAGGAAATGGCCTTCAGGTAAACCTTTGCCATTGTACGTGTCGCTCTACACCGCTGCGAATTATGAACTATGTGATTGGATATGGTCCTTTCTGTTCCGAGTGTGACGTATAGATCATAGCTGAGAAATCAGTTCCAAATACCTCAGCTAAAATGTCACTGGGAAATATTGTTGGCCAAGGGACTCAAGTGACTAAAGTAAAGATAGTCAGCCCTATTTTTAGATTTTTTTTTTTTTTTATCCCAAAAATATTTTTAGAAGGGCACAGGTAGAAAGGGGCGTTGGCGCCGTTGTGGGAGAGACCACAGCCCCCTTTTTGCCATCCAGTTATTCCCTTTTAACATGGCGGAAGGACTCGATAAAGTCAGGTTCATTCATTTGATGCAATTTTTTAAATAATCGTAGGTGTGGTAATCCCAAATTATATGCGGTGTAAAATTATCTGCTTTCCCAAAACTTCCCAATAAAAACGGTCCGCTAGACATCTCAGCAAGTCTCCAACATCGTCTCTTGAGCCGCAAAGTAAGCATAAAAGCATAAATGCAAACCGGCGTCAGCCTGCAGCACTACTTTTATCTCCTCCCGCAGAGTGTCAGCGTTGCGCTTCGACGCCAAACCAAAGTTGCACATTTTTCCGGCCTGTCGCTTTCCCTTAATGGCTCGGCGAATTATTACTTTTAATCTTCCTCCGACACCGGCTGGGGGGAAACAATGACGGTTTCTGGAAGCGCTGCTAGCGCGCTCGCTATATGGTTTTTCTTATCTTCGAGGCAGCGGCGGCACCACGGCACAAATAGTTGCTGAATTGCACAAGAGGCACGCTCGTGCACACTAAACACACGCGCACACACAACTCCCTGCGGTTGCGTATCATCTCCCAGGGGGATAAACGACAGCTTGCTACCTCAGGTGCAGTTCGGCGAGGTAAACACGCCGAGAAACAAGTCTTAAATCCTCTCCAAAGTCCTGATAGGATGCTTCGGCGCAGTATGTAAATCAGTCTCGTGCTTCTGTCCTCAATTATTGAGCGCATTAAGACGACAAGTATGCGTGCAAACACTTCCAAGCGAGACGATCGGCACTGCTTGTTTTTCCCGTGCCCCGTACTTGTGTAATCTGCTTCTGAGCTTGTCGTAACTTCCGCGCCGAGTAAACAGTAATTGAGAACCTGCCACTAGAGGTGGCAAGAAAACACACGACTCTACTCAAGAGTAAAGAAAAAATGTATTTCCTGTGAATTATATGCAAATGAGCGTTGAGTAAATTAGCTAATGATGACGTCTCCGATTAAACTGTGTTGTGTTGGCGGCAAACGTACTTTTTGAATTGACGACCCAAAAAGTTCTTAGCCCATAACACATTTTCCCACGTGTGTTTGAGAGATTTTTGTTTTTACTTTAGTTACTTCCCATCATCGCCTGCCTGCGGACTAACTGAAAAAGAATAAAGCAGAATGCAATTTTGAAGCCAATAAAGGCCACCGGCTTCTATCGTTGATGTACAACGCTGAGCCTTTGCACCGGCCGCAGGTTGATTTACTTCTAATGAGCCGTGGGAGAAGTGCAAGATGCTCTCCTCTGCCGTGACCAAATAACCATTTAAACATTAATGGGGCTGCCAAGTCCAAAATCGGCCATTATGTCAATAGATCGCGGGGCCAGCGGTGCCGTGTCCACTGCGAGCCGTAGATCTTGAAATTGTAGCATTCGGCGCTTCCCGCAACCCAAAATGTTTTCGCGCCTTTATTTTAGTCGAAAAATATAACGGCACAAAATGTAGGAAAAGTATCATGAGGTGCTTTAAGATGCGAGTTTGTGCTTACAAGTGACTGGTTTCTTAAATAGTCTTCAAAATGAATAAAAATAATATTGAAAAACCAAAGTTATAAAAAGTAGTAAACGCAAACCTGTCCAAGAGATTTTGTGTGATTACTACCAAATTCGAACTGCATTGACTGTGGCACAAAACAATTTTTGACTCAGCATATCAAAAAAACTCTAATAAATCAACTTTGGAAATTCAGACTCTGACGCCAGTTTGATTTAGCAGCCATTTTTTTTTGTGGGCACGATAATCAAGAGCGGACCCACAAAAAAAGTCTCAAAAAGGCTTGCTTGAAAAGTCTCAGGAAGTCAGCCATTTTGGTTCATTACAGCAATTTTCCAGAGGTCCTTTAAAAGTCCAGGAGATTTAGCGAATTTCTATAAGCAAAGCTAAATTGCGTTAATTTGGATCTTGCAATTTCAAGAGATTACTTTTGCAATCCCCAAACACCCCGTCATCTTGCAAACGAGTTGTTTGTACACCAAAATGGACCTTTGCCTTCTCTCCTTCCCCGTCCAAACTTGTATATTTGCTCTGATGCAACACTGCAGCAACACAAAAGTCCCCGCTGACTTCACCGCAATAATCGCGGCCACAATAAGGCTCGGCTCGCAAGATTTAGCCGCTTGAGAAACGATGGATATAATTCACAGCCCAAAGCCGACGGCTTTCATTTCAATCTGCATGTCAAACGAAGCGTAACCTTCAACAGGCTACTTTTGAAACATGCATGATGCTCATTATCAAAGAATCTCTTCGGGACGCCCGACACGCTATACTTGATTTAACTTAGAAGTTGCGTCCGTGTTTAGCGGGGCCCCGGCAGCTAATATGTTTTGAATTCACTTTAGGCCGCGTCACCGCTCTGCAGTTTACCGACAAAAGAAGCTCGTGGGATTAAATTAACCGATAATGAAGAGCCTCCCCTGCTGACTCATAAAACTCCCCCCCCCCCCCTCCCCACTCCTGCATATATCCTCTAGCCCTTAAACAGCACGTCGGAAAAGAGCGGCGTACTCTTGATTTGCGCGGATGGGAAAACGAGAGGGCGCGTAATGAGCTTAGGAGGAAGGCGGCGAACGCTCGCTCAATTTGGAGTATTTGATACGAGCATATCGGGAGGCGCTGTGGGGGAAACCTCCCGTTCACGTTCGTTTTCTTTTTTAATCATTTAGGGTTCACCGATAAAGATTTCATTGAGTTTGTTCGTCAAACAAATTACGCAACAACAAAAAATAATGCTAATTTTTAGTGGCTATCTGTAACTTTTTACCCAAACATAAAAATCGTGTTGTTCCGCTAGCCGATTGATTTTTGTTCGCCGAGTCGAAGCGACAGTCACAACTTATGTTGTTCTATCGAGTCCGTCCAATCGAAAGTGTTACAGTCGTTACGACGGCCATCCCGCTGTGTTCTCCTTCAGGCCGTCTGTGTCTTTCTTCCTTTCTTTGTTATCATCACACCACATACTGACAATCTGGAAGTCGGCCGTGTGTCACAGCATAGGACGCCGCCGCGAGGGGGAATGGTGGCAAATTGTGTCCATGACGGTTTGGAACACAACGCAATGGCCCTCCGGGCTGCGGCAGACTATCCGCCATTGTGAACCGCGTGCGTCCCGCTGGGTCTTGACGGACACGTTTGAGCGGGTTTCGGCAGACAGGCGTATCGTTGTTGCCCCCCCAAGGGTAAAATTAGGGTGCGGCGCCACAAGGAGCACTTTCAGAAGATGAGAATGCAAAGGCGGCGTTTTGACTACGCTACAATCGAATGGTTTCGCTGTGAACCTTTTCTAATCTTCAGCGTGTCTCGGACGTAATTGGACAGTGGAGGTAAACGGCCGCGGGCTCGCACAGCATCTGCTCGTAGAGCAAGGCGACAGATGAGCCAACTGCGCTGCGATGTCTCTTGATGGCGCCATTTTAATTGAATCGGCTTTTCTGACCCTTTGTTTAGTTGCTTGGTAACTCCGTGAAACGGGTGGAAACACATCGAGTACGGAACTTTACAGATACTCGGCGCCACGGGCTTTTTTTCGTTATCTACGGTTTCTGGTCATTTGATCTGGAATATGGTTAGCGATCCCTTGGTTAGATGTGAACAGATATAAAATTCAACTAGTGAGTCATTAGCTGTTTTTGGAACGCATTTCAGTTAGAGCAAGCTGTGCAAAATTCTGGTCATGTCTTTGAAAACTTCTTAGAGGGGCAAAAACACCGCAGACAGCAATTTCAGCAACATGTACAAAATGTTCCAAACACCAACGGCGTCCATTTGCGACCTGCTTGACACTGTTTTTTTTTTTTTTTTAACTCGAGAGCAGATGATTATGTTTACACTCGATCTAACAAACTCAGAGCTCCCGCGCGGAACCCAACCTGCCAATTGTAAACAAACCGCAAAAAAAGTCCGCTATATGCCGCAGGTCCTTCGTTCCGTAGGGTGACTCACTTTTTCCACGCTGGTTTGTTAAAAAGCAATTTAGAAGTCACCCCACATGTTGTGGCGCATTATGTGTTTGGCGGGACGCCTCGTTACTGTGTGAATATGAACACAGATGGCGATGTCTCACTTGGCTGGGTTCTGCGTGAAAGGCACAAGCCCTTCTCTCTCCCCCCCCCCGAGCTTCCAATTTTACAAAATCTCTGCGGTACAGAGGACGTCGTCAAAACTCTTGGAAAACTTCATAACCTAACTTTTCTCCCGTGCGGTTTGTGTCACTTTTACTGCACAACCCAACCTGGACTTTGGCGTGTTCTGTCAACACGAGATGATCTCAATATATTTGGCATCGATCCAGTTTGGGCCTACAAGGGAGCCACAAAACGAGCGGCGGTGATAAGCTTTGCTTTATTATCCATGACAAGAATCATTTGAGGCAAGCGGGGAGGGAGGAGAGCCTCGCAGCGTGTTGTTGTTGTTGTTGCCGCCGATGCTGCCAGACGTTTGCTTGGCCAGCCTTCAATACAATCGAGTGTTCAGCCAACAGATTAGTCCAGCATCTCCTCAAAGGTCTTACATCCAAAAAACAGAACGGCTCATTGCGGTTAATGAGCCTCCATGCGGTGATATTATGTTCAGTTCATACACCTTGTTGAAAAGACATGAACAGTGGAACGTCCAAAATTAAGTCATCACATGAGTCAAGTCATTAGCAAATTCTCAAATTAAGTTATCATTTTTAAAATTATTTTTAGTAGTCATAATTTTTTTCGGAAGATTCATTATTTAGGCGTAGACTTGGTCTGAATTTTTTTGCGGAATCTGAACAGCATCTGCACGTTAGTAAATGAGGGCCAGTCGATCGTGCCAAAGAAATAAATTCCTTTGGTTGTTTTTCCTCTGACGTGGTGGTTTCTGGTCCATCACATTAGAGGCACAAGATGATGGGGCCAGTCAGCTGATTTTTTTTATTTTTTTTTTTAAGAACATTGATCGTATCGTGTCACGTAATGATTGTTGACCTCTGTTGTAGTTAATATGCAATACAAGTTTTCTGCACATTATGCAACTCTAAAGTTTGCTTGCTTTTGTCGAACCCTCACATCTCCACAACGGATCTTTCTCTCTCAACAGCTGGAGGTTAAAGCAATTAACTTGAACATGTCATGATGATGCTATCACACACACTTGCAGGCAGCGCGCTGAGGAATACTTAATGATCACCCCCGTGAAAAAAATTCAATCGGTCACCAATACAAGTGAATAGACAGCCAAGCAACACATGGTAACAACCATTGCACGCACCAGTGAGGAAAAAAATAAATATTAGCCGTCTCCCGTCTTACCGTCTAAACGCCTTCCGCCTCATTTTGGCCGCTTGTGGATCCCTCCAGAATCGCATGCATTTCCTCTCATTGTGACTGAATCTTCACTGGACATGCACACGGAGTGAAAGTGAGGACTGAATGGGAAGTGGAGGGAGGAGGTATACGTCAAGAAGGGGAGGGCTGATGATGGAGAGTAGAAGAAGTGGGGGCGAGGAGAAGAAGAAGAGGCGCTAGAGGTGCTCGGTGACACGACCAGGAGGAGAGGCGGAGTGAAAGTGTCTAACCTCGTGTCACGTTGTGTCTCTCCATCACAATCCTGGCGGGAAGAGAAGAAAAAGAGGGAAGGGGCAGGGGCGGGTGATTGCATTTATTTTTCAGGCAGATTTATGTGCGGGAGTTCCTCTTGCGTGGCGTTTAACGAGCTCTCATGTCCCGTCAAACAAACACATCCGTTATCCCGTACCTTACAGTGTCACCGGTGAAGACGACGACGGCGGCGGCACGCTAAATGACAGATGAGCAGCATAGGGAAGGAAAAAAAATGCTGCACGCTGCAGAATGGGAGAAGAAACCGAGGGTGGGAGGACGACTCGCATCAAACGGCTTTTAATAATACATAGTGGAAATGCGGTAAACCCCCGTTCATCATGGGGATAGGTTCCCGACCCACCTGGAATTTTCTAAATATTTATACTTCATTTACTTCATGGTGAAGACATACTCGAAAAGCAGTTGACTCAAAGACAAGACAATTAAAAAAAATCTCTGAAGTCAAAAATAACCAAAATTGGGTCAAAAATAGACAGACCCAACTTTTGGTTTTATTAAATATTGGGAGATATTTTGAAGTTCTTATGTACTCCACGACGTTCTTTGCTTTTGCATGAATGGATGTGAACCCACTGAACTTTATAGCATAGTTTGTTTAGCTTTTAGCGCAGAACCGTATCTCATCAATGTGTCAAAGCCGACACATGCTGCCAGGCTCCAAAATAAATGCACTAGCGCATCCGCCATCAAACCTTCTCAGCGTTTACGATCATCATCATAAGAAGGCCAGGAGGATCTCTTTATTTTTATGTGCGTCATATCTCATACTTATCGTCGGTATTTAAATTTAGAGTCGACAATATTGGGTGGGGTGGCGAGCGCGAGTGAGGTGCCACAAGGTATCGTACGGACGTCACAAACAAAACCGGATGAGTCATACAGCTCCTGAATGAGGCGACGCTCGCTAATCCGTTCTTTCCGTCACAGTGTGTGTGTCTGTGTGTGTGTCGGGTGGATGGAGAGAGACCATCAGTATGAAGGGAACGCATAATTAATTTTTGCAAAAATATTCCAAATGCTTTTATTTGCTTGTGCCTTGGGTCACTTTGTAAAATACAAAACCCATTCAATGTTGCAAAAAAAAGAGGGCAAGATGGCAGCCGTGACACAATCATGACATTTCTGTGAAATCAATCTTATTTCTTCGCCGCTGAATACAACACGCCTGAGGTGAATTTGCAGCGAAAGGTTGAAAATATTTTCAATACTGCATGCCACTTGTCCTTGTGTTCATCTCTGCGTTGGTGGAAAAGCTCTGAGGCTAGCAAAAGAAAAAATGTTAATGCATTTAAATGGGAATTAAAATGAGACCTTTACCGTGGCCCCTTTCACAAACAACCCGCCATGTGAATGTCAATCGATCGGGCTGGAGATTCAGTCCAAACCAAAAAATGGTTTGACCTGAAGCAATATTTGACCACTCCGCTAAGATTGCAAGTTTCTTTTGCGTAGCTATTCTTTATGATTGTGACAATACCCAAACCGGACAAAGGTTACTCACCGTGATGTTAACTGCTCTGGGCAGCGAAATTGACCTGTAGGACATTCGGGGAAAACCCTCCGGCCACTTGAAGATGGGACACGGGTTACTCCTTCCACCCGAGGACCACCTTGGCTCGTAACTGACTTTCTTATCCTTTTCCTTCCCTTCCGTTTCTTTTATTTTCTCATCTACCAAGGCTCCATTTCTCTCCCAAAGACTTCTGTCGTCTCTCTCGCTGCCTCTCTCCGGCGCCTTTTTCAGGTGCGTCTCATTTCTCTCTTTGATCAGGGGACCATTAGCCATGAGTTCATCAAGTTGCCTCACTCTGTCAATGTCCGTCTCCAGATAAAGCCTCCCGGTGGAGGCCTGCGACTGTAACTTGGTACAAAGCTCTATGCTGGGCTCTCGGTACGAGGGATTTTCCGTTTTTATTTTCCGCAACACGTCCGCCGGTTCTAAGACCTTGCAGCTGGGTAATGTCTTGCTCCACTGGTGAATGGAGCTTGCGATGTCCTTTGAGTCGTTTTCGTTAATGGTCTGGAGGTTGGAGCTGGTTGGGCTGAACCACGAGCTCGTAGGCGCGCTCGGGTTCGTTGGAGGCGAATGAAATGAGACCGCCGGGGTTTGAGATGACGGTGCCGTCGGAGGCGATGGGTAGCGGTGTCGCAAGGTGGATTGTTTGGAAGAGCTGCTGTTGGATTTCACCACCCTGCCTGTCACCTCGTTGAGGAACTGCGAGAACTTGAGCCTGTCCTCTTTCTTCTTTTCTTCTTGAGGTGTTGAGACTGCCAAGGCCTCCTTGTTTGGAGAAGCAGAGTTGGCGCCTTGGGCCCCTGCGTCTATCATCTGCACTGTGTTGGTCTTCTCCAAATCAACATTAACTTCCATTTTCGGAACGGGACGTGTAAAGATTAGATTTTGGTAAATGATTTCAGGCTCCACCATGGCACTAGTGGACACCTGCTCTGTGTTGCCATCCGATTGCTCTGTGCTACCATGCTTCGAAGATGACCGAAGCAGGCAGGTAGCTCCTGAGCTCCAACTGTTGGTGTCCCAACTTCCATCATCGTCACTGGAGCTCCCGATACCGCTTTGTAGACTCGGGCTGGTACTCCGCTCACTTGGGCCCGGACTGGAATTGTCTAGGCTGCTGAGAGATCGCCTCCTCAGAGATCCCTTCAGTCTTGATACGGAGAAGTTTGGAAGGGATCCTTGGAGGCTTGGTAGTGATCCTTGCAAGGAGGTGACAGAATCATACATGTGTCTTTTGTGGTTTTTTGGTTTGGTAGCATTGTGGAGACTTGAGAAAGAAGCTCTAATTAGCGGAGATGACTGACGACGCAGCGGAGGGTCCTCTTCGTGGTCGCTGTACGGGCCCGAAAAAACTGGGCAAGACGCGGTGGAAGAACAAGAGCCACGATCCTGTCGACTCGACACCATTCTGGATCTCGGTCGTCTTTCCAAAGTAGCCATGTTTTTCTTCTTTGCCCTTCTTCTTGCCGGCTTGGGTGACAATTTTTTTATCGACTCAAGTCTGACACCATCGTCTGATATGGACACGCACAAGTGAACCATGTCAGGCTCGGTCGCGCAGCGTTCCGGCAGCTTTTGGTTCTCTCTCAACTGCCTGTCCCAATTGTCCAATGCCAGGCTCTTGCAGCGTGACACACTTTCACTTGTTCTGCGGATTACCCAATGAGAACACAAAGCGGTTTGAGTCTGATTGGTAATTTCACGTCCACAAACCTACTTTCATTTGCTGTCAATCGTTTTTCTCCTTTACGATCAACGGCTAGCATCCCACGGGCTACCGCCGCGGGCGTTATCCAATACGAAATGTGTATCGATATGGCTGGCACTGGAAATTCAGGTCAGTGATATTGAGCGGCGCTACCATGTGACTTTTGGGTTTGGGAGCAGCAGGCCAAGCTTATCAATCGATGGCTGAAGCGCAGTTTGGTAGCGGTTATCACAGTTTTGAAAAAAAAAAATCTTTAGCGCCGTCTGTTCGTCTCCACGTTTTGTTCCTGCTTCCACACGCCACTTGTCAAAACATTTAAAGCTGTGTGAAATAGATATAATAATAGTTTAATCAGATGCTGAAACACAAGCATCCTCCAGCTTTTGGGATAACACCGATTTCGCTAATAAGATCTCTGCCGACTCATCGCATCCTGCGAGCACGTTCCGATTCCCCAAAGCCGATGCAGACGCAACGGAAAGATCAGATGCTTCATTTCATCCCCGCCAGCAGCACTGATAAACTCTTCAGAGAAATCTACTTTGGCATCTCCCATGCACAGAACACGGCTTGTTATGTTTGCTGTACATTTCAAAGCTTTTTGTGGGCAAACGCAGCAAGCACAATATGACATTATTGATTACTTGTCGTGTGTAGCAGTAGCGTTAAAATACAAACCGCAGCAGGAAAATCAAATCAATCCATCACGTGACACGAGTCTAGTGTCACTCTGTGACACTAGAACTACTTTATAATGTATCTTTCCCTCGTTTACTGCCAAGGGAAAGACAATTCAATTTACATACATTAACGCTTGCATATCTTCTTCGCTTATGACTCCCCACTGCTCCCCTCTCCATGATGTCAACGTTGAATGTTGTCATAGAAACAATGACTGTAAGTCGGATCCATCTGTTGACTTCTGTTAGAGATAGTACGCAAGCTTATTGTGTCTCTTCCCAAGCCCAAAGCATTATTATTTTATTTTTTTATTTTAATAATTATAATAATACCCCCGTGGGGGCAAAGCGGTACAAAAAATAGATGGATAATAAAAATAATTTTCAACATCAAATTTGAAGCAGCTTTTTCATCACAGAGAGAAAAAAAACATGAAACATAATATTATACATGCGCGTCCCACATTCACACTAAGTCATGAAAGCAACGACGTACTCGTCTTCATTGTTTGCATGTGCAACAGCGCCACCCAGTGGTCGTTTTGTGCTAGACAAAAAGCAAATCCAGTGCAGTCCGGGCCAACCTGACCAATGTGAGTCGGATTGGGTAACTCCTAGACTCCCATGACATTCCCGGTCATGGTCATCTCGACTGAAGCTGCTCTCTGTCAATGAGGTTGGTCTCTTCGGGAGGGTGAAGGGTTACCCTGCAGAACTAAAAATAAAATCTGTCAAATGAGGGCCCTCTCCCATCCAAGATCTAAACAGTGGATCAGGCAAACGAGGTTGCACCACAGTCACGAAATGACCTTCAATCTCAATCCTCCGACTTGTCTAGCCCTTGAATCTGATTGGAGGGTTGCTAAGATTGCAGCTACGTGGAGGTGCATCTTCACGTTAATCAAAGTCACACGCGGGCCTCTCTAAAGACCACCCCTTGTAATTACCCGGCGACCATCATGCTTGACTTGAGGGATTTCCGAGAGGGACACTTCTCGCTAATGATTCATGCCATTAATCACATTTGATCCTGAAGGAAGACAATAACAATAGCCCGATATTCTTTGTCTCACAGTTTGCCTCATTTACATACATACTAGTGCACATTCGTGCGTGTGTGTGCATGTGTGTGTGTAAATGTCACAGCCGAGGGTAAAAATATGCATAATTTCCACACTTGCACACAAGTGTTAATTAAAAAAAAAAGAAGCTGCTTCAAAAGAGACTCCTCGTTTCTCATATTAATTAGCTTCCATTGAGGTCTGCGCTGTCAGAGGTTTACATATTATGATTTTTAACATCTAATTTTTTTTAATGGTTAGAGACACCACTAGGGGAAAAAAAAGTGTCCTTAGCCACATCTGTTGTAGTACCAAGGTTGACCTCTGAGAGGTAGCCTGCTGCCACAAGATTGCAGGAAAATACAAAGAAGAAGAAAGAGGACACTTAATTGCTTAGAGTCCGATAATGATTAAAGAATATTGATGAGGATGCGTTGTGATGCTAATATACAAACAGAGGACAATGAAGCAAGCCCAAAAAAAAAAAGTCAGTCGCCTTTGTTTTGCATTTCTGGCGATGCTTGAGTTAGAAGTCTGAGCAGGATTCATGAATATCAATTAGGAGATCACACAAGAGAGAAGGAAGAGTGTCAGTAGCGATGGCAATGAAGACGACGCTGCCAGCAGAGTCAAAAGCAGACAGATTGTTTCTTTCCGCACCGCCGCCGTGTTCGGGCTTTAATGCTCATGGGAGTTCCGAGATTAAGGATGTTTTCATAGTCCTCACAAATTGCGTCCGCCCGGCAAGTTTCAAAAATACAAGGATTTCATTTGCCCAGTAAAAAAAAAAAATCAGCCTTCTTATTATCACTTGCATCCAAGTTCTGGCAGGAACACAAAATTGTTATTTTTCCTTTGTAAAATCAACTGAGCTGTAGCAAGCTTTTTTTTTTTTTTTTTTTTTTTTCCTTACATCAACATGTAACACATCCTTGTTTTTGTGGATGATAAAAGAAAGCGGCCGGAAGGCATTGATGTTTTGTTCTCAGCAGTTTGACGAAGAGGGTGGACAGTAGGTTCTCGTTTTATTGATGCGTGTTTGCTCAAGTCAAATTGGAGGTTCGGGCCTCTGTTGCTATAGCGACAGCATATTGAAGGGTGAGCACAGAGGGACCAATTATATTTACAGGCCATGGAGAAATAGCCAATTTATTTGAAGGGAAATTCACATTGTGTAATTGCGGCGATTATGAAGACATCTATGGAATGAAGATAGTCAAATGCAGCAGATAATCTTTTTGCTTAAGCAGCAGATGACGAGAGATTTTCAAATATATTCTTGCTCATGTGATCATATGCAGTTCAGGAGTAGTTTAAAACATATTTAGACATGATAAGAAAAAAGTCAATCAAAAATAAATGATTGCCATATTACCAAGTTCTTTTTACTGTTTTGTAATTCTTACGATTTCATTAATAATTTTCCTCATCTTTTTTATAAAATAATAAAAAATACACGCAATGACAGCTCTTTAAAACATCAATCGGTAATTATGAAAATTTGACGTAAAGAATCGCGAGAATCAATCGCCACCACTCAAAGAAAGAAAACAAAAAGGATATCCCGGCTCGCGGCAAGAAATTTCACGGGTGTTTAATTAACTCAAATGATCTGCGCGGTTCATTGAAAGGCATTTTTATTTACACCACTCGTATCGTTTTTATTCACCCACAACAAATGATATCCTATGAAGTGAACCTATAATCTGCTGCTGGTAAACAAGTGCAAGGCGGAGAGAGAAGGAAAGGCTTGTGTAATTTGCTTTTATGAAAATAATATGTCACATTTTGACAGCTAGACGGGAAGAAACATCAGCCTAATTTAACATTTCCTTGTAGGTGCTTCCGTAAATGATGGATGATTGAATAGCATCGGCGCTACACACCACCAGTAACTTAAAATTTACTGATGACAGTAAAAAAAATTAAATAGACCCAAATGACAATCAATCTCCTTTCATGACGGACAACAAAAAAGAGAATAATTCCTGATGAGAAATTTAAAATAAGATCAAAGATGAGTAATAAAATCCTTTTTGTTTTCCTTCTTGTTTTCAGATGAGTCCTTTGTCGTTTCCGTCCTTGATGACAGATCAATCAAGTCTTCTGCTGTCACTTAGCCAAAAAGGAAGAACATGGCGTCACTCCAAGACACTAAGTGTGAAAGTCATGGTGAGGTAGGTGGGTGGAGGTCTGGACAAACAATCTAAAGTGAGTCTACTGCACTTTATCTTCAATGCGTGTGAATCACCAGGGAGTCGGAGTGTTGTTTTGCTCTAGCCAAAAGCCACTCACCAGAAGAAAACAGATCACCTTGCCGCAACAATTTTATTGACGCTGCTCCATGGATTAAAAAAAACAAAGCTCCAACGGATTTTGCTTCACTGTAACGACCCCTTGCCATTAGCTAAAAGCATTAGCTCCTGATAAATGCCAACATTATAAGCAAGGGAGTTATTTTTTAATAGCGTGTTTCATACACACGATGTGCTTCATATTATTACAAAAAAACATTTAAAGGCAAATTTAAGTCGGTCCATCCATTCATTTATTTTTAAATCACAATGCGGAACTTATATTTAGATAATCACATAGCTTTGCAATTATCATTACTTGCCGCCCGGCGAGAGAATATGAGAGGAAAGATCTTGATCTTTCACTGGCGTCTCACTCCGTCTCTCTCCGGAGTTGTCTGACAGTTCTGTCATGTGGAATTATGAGACGGACGATCTCATTAGAAGCCAGGGGAGATCCTCGCCACTCGCACGCTGCGGTTGTTTGCCTCTCATGTCAAGTCAGCCCTTAATGAATGGATGTCTTTATTAACCTTTGCGCTGTTCGCTTACAAAAAGCCTCCGTGCGCTTTCCGCCTGTGCGGTCGGTCCTATTATGTATTTCCACTATATCAGCTCCTTGCTGACAGCGACACAGAGGTGAACTATCTATAATAACCCGAGCGGCGATAGCACGCTAACTCAATTGAGAGAGATTCGGGAAGGGAAATATGGAGCTTAAAAGCGAGTGACTTGGCGTCATACTGAGCGAGAGGTGTGACGAGAATATTTGTGATGAAGAATGGCGACACCTATAAACAAACATTTCAGTCATTTTAAAAAAAAGAGGAAAAAATATATAAAAATAAATATAAATAAAATATTAAATGTACAGGAAAATAAATGAGGAAAAATTCTGCATTCAACTGCTCCCTCATGTTTTGGCTTTCATCATATTCGGCAGATGTTTTTCTTTATTCACAACAACCACTTTGCATCCTCTTCCTCGTCCTTTGGTCGCTCCCCCTCCTTCCTCTCGCGCCACTTTGCATCCCTTTTCATCCTCGCCCAATTCATTAAGTCCATTTTTTTCCGCCCCGTGACAGCCCCTGTGTGCGCTTAAAACACATTTTTCAGTCAAATTAAATGAGCAATCAACGGAGAGGGCGACAGACAAAAGCAGACGGGGAGCAGCAAGGTCAGACCGTGAATATTATATTACGGAACCTGTTTCCTCCGCTTTGCTCTCTGTTTTCGGCAAATTACGCATTGATCACAGCCCGAATAAAATCTGCTCGCAAAGCAGAAAGCAGAACCTGATTGTTCAGGTTTCTGTTTTATTCATTTCATACGAGTGCCTGGTTGCCCATAGTGACATTTCCTCAACATGAAGCCCAAAGCTTCATTCTCAATTCTTCCATCCCCTTTTGTGCGGTTCACACCGTTGCATCATGGGAAATGGGATCCGACGGCGGGAAAATGGGCTCATCAAGTTGGTTACAGTCGAGGGAGCACCGACACTTTCATTATCTGCTGCCAGCGTGTCAGGAGAGAAAGGGATGAAAATTGTTGCAGAGGTCACGGTGGTGACCTTGACGCTGGTCAATGTTGTGTAAATCATTTAAATTGGACTGTTGAAACGGATACATTTGCTCGATGTTATTTTTATTTGATCCAATTAAATTGTCAGTCTTTCCACTGTAGACTGCCAAAATTTCACATTTTATAGAAACAAAAAAAAAAAAAGCACATCTAAAAGACAAACCCTGAAAAGAGAGACTCACTGCAAGAAAAATAAGAACCAGTATCTTTCCAAAGGACTCTTTTATCCATAGCTGCCAGACATGAGAGGTTCTCCTTTTTTTTGGGGCACATGTGACATGAATAATTCATAAGCAACCCTTTCAGCGCGTATCTGTCCACAGACGGATGGCGTCGCCTCGGCACGGGCTCGGGATGCAATTCAATTATACGTGCAAAGGGAGATTTCACTCCTCCGTCGCTGATCATGTCAGATAATCAATAATGAAAGGTGGCCGCTCAATTATGGATGACAATCGAATGCACTCAAAAGAAACTGTTGACGTTTTGTCCTTTTCCAGAGGTCCTTTGACGACTTGGAGATTTTCCCACTAATGGGCGAATTTTTACCGCTCGCCATAAAACACGAAATTCCAATAATTACGCTCCCCAAGGTCACAGCTTGACCAAACATCTCGTGTATGATGATGATAATCCCACTCTGGAGAAATTCAGGGGTCTCGCTTCTCGCCGCTTTTTTTTAATTGAAGTTTTCATAGTCATTTGCAGACATGGAAACAAAACAACAAAATGTCTTATTAATGGACGCTCAGCCTTGTTAAAAGCCGTCTCATTTAGGCAGTAAAAGGCTCCAGCCGCATTGATGAGCGCCATTTTAGTTGACAAATTACGGCCAATTTGTGTGAGGAGGCAGCACAAGACTGATTGCAAGCATCTTCCCACACAATTGCGGCCAATATTACACACATTTTCCTCACTCCCTCTATTTACTTATTGATTTGCTTCAAGTCAGGGCTAAAAACAAAAACCATAATCGTGCTGAGACTTAAAGCTCGCAGGAAAGCTGTTAAAAGCGCTTGGTAATCACCTCAGCAATGCCGATTGTCTGCTGAGGTGCGACATTAAAATGCCCCTTTGCAAATTCACCAAACCAAAGAAAAGTGCAAATTTGCTGCTTTTCCCTCGTGTAGCCTCTCTCTCTCTCTCTCTCTCTCTCTCTCTCTCTCTCTCTCTCTCTCTCTCTCTCTCTCTCTCTCTCTCTCTCTATCTCTCTATCTCTCTCTCTCTCTATCTATCTATATATATATATATACATAAATTTATTTATTTAGGGCACACGTGGACATTAATCGTGCAGCGTTTCTATTGTCTTGCTGATATTGGCATGTTGTCCCTGTAGGCTCATTTATGTTCAACTCAAGAGATGATGCTTTGCAAAGATAAAATACAATTCCACTCCCGAGGTGTCACGTACTGCAGATAAGCAAGAAAGGAACTCAAATAAATCTGCTGGCAACGTACGGGGGGGGGGGGAATGTTGACATAATGCAAACTTTATTTTGCAGTGTTAACAATTGTTTACGCCACTGCCTTGGCAGTGACTTCAACCACACAAGCCGCTCACCAGCAATCTGTTTCAGGTTCTTCGGTGTGTCTGCAACAAAGCTTTACCGGAGGCTGTTTCCTTTGGGCGATGTTGCCATGCCAACCACACGCTCATACAACCAAGTGAAATGTGAATTCCAAAAGATGTCAGATACATTCTACACTCCGCTCGCTTTATTCCCCCTAACCGTGTCATCACAAAAAGCTTTTCAGGTGTAAGTTACAAAAATGAACTTCAGCAGCGCAAAACGAAAAAGAAATCTAACATTTGAGTATACAAAAAAATCTTTTTTTGTGCCATATAAGCACAAAACTATAGAAAGAAAACGGGCCCCGGAACACTACCTTGGGGAATCTCATCAATCATGTCATTACTTTTAAACCTGGCAACATAGTTAGAGTTTAACTTGAACCCAGCGAGCCATAAAATGACAACCAGCCCTTAACTAACAATCATGTGGTGACTTTATACTTTTATGAGCGCGTTATTCTCACTGCTGGATACCGTAAAAGTCACATTTTATACCGCCTATACTGACTCTGCTATATTTTCTCTGTGTTCCCTTGGTAACACTAAAGTGAATGTTGCATGGACTGGAATCATTTTTTTACTTTGACTGTTTCCTCTCAATTTCCCCTTTTTTTTTCTATCACAGTGTTCCCCGCGTGCCCATCAGTCTCATCCATCTGCTTCCAGCATCTTCATCCTGACGAGCACAAAGCCGTCGTTGCCATGGAGAGGACGGACAGCACGACCTCGGCTAATTAAATTTAGGTAACATTTCACAACGCAGCGGCTCGCATCAGCGCAGATGGCAAATGGCGTTCGGAGTCATTCGGGTTCCTCTGTGGGAAGCCTGTTGGGTACTTTGGACCTCGTAACATCTGGCCCTGTGGATTTAATGTGACCATCAATGTTGTGATGTGTACTGATGATTTTTGGCAGTTCTTTGCAAAAAGGCTTAATTGGTTCTGCTGGAAACATCCATCTTGGACTCAAAATTGGAAATTATAAAGCACAGTGATGCATTGTTGTAAAAAAAAAAAAAAAAAATTGTCTTTGGCATTTCAAAGGATGGAAGAAAAGTCTTTTTGATGAATTGCAACATTTCTCTGCTTCACCGATGATGTAAGAGCAGTGCAAGACACGTTCACAAAATGCTGCAGGACAAAAAAAAGCCTTTTTTTGTTCTTTTTTTCTTAAATAATTCTCTTTTTTTGTCATGTGTAGCAACTCACACAAGGTTTTTGATGGTTGCAAACTTGCCATAGCACAGCTGACTTGAAAGCAAGGGCAAAAGAAATTGTGGGACATTGTGCTGTCGCGGCAAAGCTACCAAGGAATGGCCTCGAGAAAAAGTGATTGAAAATTGCGCTGAAGTGGACCACTGACTGGCTGGTTCAGATAATTCACTCGAACTACTACCCAACTGAATTTTAAAATTTGTTTTTACAGTGTAACTTTGATTGCTGAGTACGCAATTTGTTGTCATCTCTGACAGCCAATTTTTTTTTTCCCTGATGCTCCAAATACTGCCAATAACAAAAGTGACACCGTTCTGCACGCTCATGAATGATGGAGCAGTTTGTCAGGCGGCCATGTGGCCTCAGCGCCGACCGATGGTATCGGGCCTCGTTTTCAGCTGCTCAAGTGTCCTAATGGGACTCGCGCTGCAAATGACGGCGCACTTTTATCGCTCACCTTTTCACCTAGCTAGCAATTAAACGAGCCACCTAATCCCACCAGAGGCAGCCCGCCACCAAATTTATGTATTTACACTCACGGACGACCGCTTCAGTAGAGACACCAATCTAATGAGACTGGATTCAAGACTTCCAAACTTTAATTAATGCTCAATGTTAGAAAGAACACCTCTCTGACATTGAGAATTAAGTGCGGTAATCGAGAGTTATTAGCATGCTAATTGCTTTGCAATTTAAAAATGATGATTGCGATCGACATGTTCATCATTGGCCCAATTCCCTGCTGTTTTTGTGCAAGATGGTGTATCCTGTTTATTTAGCACGTTGGACTGAAATGTGGCTGGCCTGGCTGTATTTGTTGACAGGCTTGGGATTTGTTTAATCATATCTCTGCATGCTGATAGAGCTTCTCCCTTTTCCTGCCCCCGTGCTGAGAATTTCAATGAATTCTGTGAGTCTGACTCACTCCCAGTTTTTACTGTGCAGTTTTGAAATAACCGCTTGTAATTTGATTTATTTGATATCTTCTCTGTGCACATCTAATCTTTAGGAATGTTGGGAAGTGAGAATTGTTTCAACCTGTCAAAAGTAGAAATATCTACTCCCCAGCTCATGCACTTTCCAGCGACTGGGAGATTTAACAAATAGATATTGTTTCTACACTGGGAACACGATTACTTTTGGAATATTTGACAAATAGTAGCTAGATAACAGAGGTGATTTGATTTTCGATGGCTTTTAGACGAGAATGTTCTCGAGCGCACTAAGCACTCTTTTGATTTAAAAAGATGCGAGAGCCTAGATAGCAGAGGCGTACGTCTAGCTTCTTGAGAACGAAATGGGAGCAGGCTCTAACTAAATAAGAACAGTATGTGCGGTGTTCCTCTGGGTATAGTTCTAGGGTCCTTGTTTTTTTTTTTTTTTTAATGCATTTAATATTCACCAATATTCAATATTTGACCTCTATATTTAAATCTGATTTTGTCATTCTTTGAAATGTTATTCCCTGTTCATTTTTTATTTTATTTTTTTTATTTACATCTGACTAAGCAACATCCTGAATGTTTTAGTCTTAAACTTTTGTTCCAACCAGACCATCTGCTCATCCTGACTTACACGACCCGAACATAAAATTGATAGATTAAATGAGATGAACGCCAGATTAGAGCCGGCTGGTAAAAAAAAAAAAAAAAAAAATCGAAGGACGACTCTCCTTCACGCTAATAAAGCGCATATAGGAGCCTGAGAAAAGGGAGCCTGTAATCTGCCAGGCACCCCCTGTGGGCAACAAGATTGTAATGTAATGCTCAGGCCCACCGTCCCAGGAGGATGGACAATAAGCGCACAAAACAAATTGAACTGAGAGAACACATCAAATCTCAGGTTATCCATCTCTTCTGCTGCTGGTAGCCTTTGCGGACTGGAGAAGGGCAAAAACACATTGAGCCCGGGGATTTTCCTCTTTTTCCCTTCACAAGCAATTTGATAGGGATAAAAGAAAATATTGATTTGGTGTTATTTGCATTCATATGAGAGTCCCTTGCTTTCACTGTCTCAGTCTAGACAATGAGGCACACATACCTGGTGGAAGCTCAGTGCCGCATGATTCACTCCAGAAAAGAAAATTCGGGTTGAGTCTTAATCCAACAGGCGAGCATGACTGAATGAGCTTCGTCATCATAATTAACATTATTTTCTCAAAGGAAAATAGCGCCGTCCTTGGCAGCCTTAAGGGTGAGACAGTGGACAGCAATGAGCAGACTAAAAATAGACGGACATTATTATGGATAGCAGATGGGCGCTATGTGCGCAAGCTATTTTGTTTCACGATACAATGAGGAACGAGTGATAGCTTGTTGCTTTTTGGTGACGGATTTGTTTTGTATCTTTCTATCGATATGAAAAATAACTATTCTCAATCCCAAACTATCTATTCGAATTAAATCCTCGTGTGCTTGCTTCATCTTATTTTATTGGCATATGGGGCAGATATAACTGTGCCCTATGAAGTCTGCCTAGCAACAAGTGACCATCAAATGGAATATATTTTAATGTTCAGCTAGGCTGCCAGAATTGAGGTTAGACATACATTTGAAATTATGTTTCCTTGTTGGCGTCATTTATAAATTTGTATTGAAGTCGTGTACTTTTCCTGATTCTGTTTTTATTTATTTTCAGCTCAAACCACTACCTTGGAGGTCAGAGGCATCACAGTGGTGGCCCTTGATTGCATGAGTTCTTCTGCCATTAGGAAGAGGTGGTCGTAATCATGCTGCCTTTACGCACATTCTCCCTTTTATGAGGTAGGAGGAGCTTGTGGCACGGGGATGCTGCTCGATGCAGCAGTCCCGTCAAAACCTCCGGGTCCCACCCCCCCCCATCTCCTGCCCCCACCTCTTCCTCCCCCACCCTACCTCTCCATCTAGAGCAGCCCTCTTATCACTTCCATCTGCGCGCCCTGGCTCTTGGCTCTCCCAGCCCCGACGCCTCTGATAAATATGAGTTGCATCATCCGAGGACTGCATTCCGCTGCTACATAAGGTAAGATGATTTGTGTATTAACCATCCGAAAGCTTTTTTTGGGTTGAAATGAAGCTTTAAGAAAGAAGTGCCTTCTTCTCCCTTTGTCTAAAACGCACGCATGTGCTTTGTGCATGCAGACGCATTCGGGTGCGCCGCTCCGATCCAAAAATGCTGGGCAAAAAAAAAAAAAAAGCGTGTCTTCAACTTGTAGGCTGTCATCATTTGTCAACTTTTAACAAGAGTGCTTGCGTTTTGCAATTTGCGCTTGTTTGCAGGAATTTACTCCAGCAAGACAATCACAATGCATCTCACGGCCGTGCTCTTGTTTGTAGCCGTGACGGGCGTCGCTGGAGGTAATGCCGTGAGACATGCATCACGTTGTCAACTCTGGCAGCTTTTTTTTTTTTTTTAATTCAACAACAACATGAATAAAACAATACCTCTCTTTTTCCCTCTCCTGAGCTTGGGGATGCAGCTGCAACGCCGAGAATGGATTTTGTGAGAAAACTGGAAAGTGCAGGTACTGATGCTTGTGATAAGAAAAACTCATATCCTGTGTTTTCAATACATCACTAGAGCGCTCGGGTATTGTTTATAATCCATCAACTGCCTTTTGTTTATCCACATAATGGATTTTCTGGCCGTCATCAAAGCCTCATCTCAGCACGCTGACATTATGAGGACAAGAGTGGTCGGTATATTAATAGTTCAGGATTGTTCCTTTTTTTTTTTTCTTTTTCACAGGTGCAAACCAGGCTGGCAGGGAGACCACTGCGAGCGCTGCATCCGTTTTCCGGGCTGCCTGCACGGCTCTTGCGAGAAAGCGTGGCAGTGTGTGTGTCAACAGGGCTGGGTGGGCAGCTTATGTGACCAAGGTGAGCCCCCCCCCCCATTAAGTAACACACACACACACACAGCAGCAGACATGCCCACAGCTTCGGGTGAGTCACACTCAGCCCCGGGGGACGGACGTGAAATATAGTGTCATGTATTTTTAGATGGAGGGGGGGGGGGGAGGTTGCCTAAAGAAGGTTGCTAAAGGTGACCCTCTTCACTTGTTAAACAAGGTACTCGAGCACGTTTCCCATTATACAGTGTATAATTTAGGCGTTAGAACCACGAATGCTGCAGTGGCAGAGTGGAAATAAAGGACACGGGGAGAAACGTTGCCAAGCACGTGGGAAGAAAGCGAGAGGGAAGGAATAGAAGAGAGAGGGGGGAAGAGAAAGAGTTGTCACGGCTAAAAAGAGATTTTTGTGTGTGTCACCGCAGATACTCGCCTGTGCTCGTCACGGCCTTGCTCTGGGAATGCCACCTGCATCGAGACCGGAGAGGGGGGATACTTGTGCGTCTGTCCTCAAGGTTTCACCGGACCAACCTGTCAGCTGAGGAGGAATATCTGTCACAGTGATGGGTAGGACAATCGATTTCACTTTTTTAAAATCGAAATTTGAAGCTATTGTCCCTTGAAAGCATGATAAAGACACACAAAATGACCTCAGCGACTAAGCATCATAAAAGCGGCGCTTTAAAGAGGACATATAATGGGAAGCTGACTTTTTCATTGCTTGTTTACAAATTGCTGCGTCTCTTCAGGCCCGGCGTGCCCATCGAGTGTGAAATTACACAACCAATTAATTTTTGTGAGCGGCTCACGTCAGAAAATTGTTTTGGTGACGCCACACTGTTAAGAGGGGGGAGCAGTCGTGCATGACAATGAGCAACCCCCCCGCCCCCTAGCTGCTTTGACAGTTTAGAAAAATCAATGTTTCAGTTTGAAGCGATATAATTAGTGATCCTTGGGATATTTTCAGGAAAGGGTTAGGGTAAAAAAAAAAAAATGGTGTTACAATGGCATATCACGTATCCTTCAATATTTTAAAGTCGTAAAAGAGCCATTTTTTTTGTATTCAGGGAGGTTCATCAGTCGATATGAAATGACAAAAAGATGCAAGGTATTCATTCCTGTCAACATTTCAACAAAAACAAGACTAGATGTGAAATGACTTCTTTTTTCCCCAATCGAAGTTCAGTGTTGTCGACAAGTCAAGGCACATCAAGTGAGCCGACAGATGTGACAAAATGAACAGTCTCTCGTCTTGACACAAGCAAGTGCGAAGACGATGGGATGACAAATGACACAGGTAGAGTGGTGACATGGACCTCTGGCCTCTGCACCCTTGGGGTTATTTTTAGCTGGACTCAATCAATCAATAGATTCGTACCATCCATCCTTCCAATGAGTGACCCAATCCACTGTCAGTGATGACCTTCATGACCCTGTGAGCATCATCTCCTCTGTTCTATCTTTCAGCTCTCCTTGCCAGAATGGGGGTACTTGTACCGAAACAGGTGACGCCTTGGAAGCCCACTCCTCCTGTTTGTGCCCCCCTGGATTTTCCGGAAACTTCTGTGAGATCACTCCTGACGTCTGTCGCTCTAACCCGTGTCTAAACGGCGGCAACTGCACCAACCACGAGGCGACCTTCACGTGCTCCTGCCCACCAGGCTTCGTGGGGTTGACTTGCAACGACACCAGCTTCTCTCCATGCGCCACAGCGCCCTGCGCCAGCGGAGCCACGTGCGTTAGCCAACCTGACGGAAACTTCCGCTGCCTTTGCCCCAAATGGTTTTCAGGCCCGCTGTGTTCCACACAGCACCGGCCGAAAGCCAAACCCAAACAGCCCGCCGCCAAGCCCATGGACCACAGGGTGTTTTCGCTGACTCCGCAGCACTACTCGCTCCCCGCCCACGCCTTCCACAAGCTCCTCCAACCCCCAGAAAGGGATCTTCTCAAGATCACGCTTAAAGAGACGGTGCACCACTCCCCCGGCATGCTGTCCAGCCACGGTCAGCTTGTTTGTTTCGGCATGCTGGCCCTGCTCACCTGCCTGGTCATCCTGGCCACCTCGGCCATCGTCCTGTTCGGCCGCTGCGAGGCGTGGCTGGCCAACGCCAAGTACAGCAAGCTCGTGAGGCAGCAGAGGGAGCACCTGCTGAAGGAGGCGACCGGAGCGAGCCACGAGGAGACGGAACACTCGGTGAACATCATCCTCCCGGAGAAGATCAGACTGAACAGCTTCGGGAGAAACTATACCTCCATCTGACCTTAGAAAAGTGTTGCAGTGAATGTCAAGCAGAAGCGGACTTTGAATGTACAGTCGAGCACAAACATGACACTGGATTGCGGGGGTTCTCAAACTGTTTGGGTCCAGGGACCCTTTACAGGGGAGACATTTTTCCAAGGACCTCCCTCAAAAACGTCAATAAATATAACCGCAGTATGCCTCAGGAATCGTTCAGATTTTGAATGTTTCAGTCTACTGGACAGAAATGAAAGGAAGTAACTTCAATTGAATTAATTATAATATTTATCCATCATCAGCTGACATTATTTTTGTGGACCCCCAAGTTACAATTCATGGAGCCCTAGTGATCTGAGGACCCCAGTTTGAGAACCACTGACGTGTGACATTATGAAAAATGTATTATACCAAATAGCAACGTGTTCTGTGCCATTTCACTATGATATTAGTTCAGTATATGCAAATGTTTCCATACCATATGGACCAGTGTGCATTGTCCATGTTGATGAATGCAAAAACTTGTTGCCAAAAGATAATAATAATGTTCCACTTGTGCAGTCAACGCTCCATGTTTAATGGTGACCAAAAGCCCAACATCCTGGTTTAAATATAGCAAACTTATGATGGAACATTGTGATTTCCTGAGAATGTTGTTGAAGTGCTCATATAAAAATGTAAACACTTGAAGAGATTTTTAAAGATGAAGTGCATATTGTATAATTATCATTTTATAACCTTGTTCATTATTAGTATTATTGATTGTTATTGATTGTTTTGGGCCGCATTTGAAGTTTCTGTGCAATTTTACTTATGAATGAAGGTTGGCTCAATCTGCAAAATGTCCTCCAGGCTGCCACCTTTCAAAAATCATATATGTAACTGTATCTATGACTTGTAAATGTGCTGATGCTGTGTGTCATTTTGTGAAAGTCACACTTGTGCAGCATAGAAGCAGTATGGAAAAATATTCTGATTTATTAGCTGGTGACATCACGGTTGTATACAATGACATACTTATATGTTTTCCTGTTTTTCAGAACCGTTCCCCTCATTATTTGCTGAAGTCACACTGAATTCAGCTGCATCAAATAAAGTACAATATAAAGTGCTTCAATAATCAACATATAAGAATAAATCAAAAGAAACTGGGGTGACATGCCAGGAAAAAAAATTGGCAAAAATGTAACAGATTCAATTGGAACAACAAATATAACCATGTATGTGTAGTAAGTTTTTGAATGAATGACCATGTATAGTAAGGCGATTCAAATCTTGACCGCAGGCTTATAGGCTTTTACTCCACTTATCACTTTGGTGCCTTACCTTGTTACTTTGTCAATCAGCTTTTCAAGCTTGTCTCAAACAAGATTATACTGACGAATCACATTCAGCAATGAGATAAGATGTCAAAGCAAATACAAGACAGGTGACATGTTATTGAATAAGTATACGCTCCCCTCTACACGTCGTAGTAAAGTCAAGTTCTAGTCTTTGTCTCCCTCTAGTGGACAAACTAGGAAAACCTTTACAAGTCACCCTGAGGGGAAAAAATGAAATAATTTTGTTCAAAGTATTCTTAAAGCCTCTTAAAATGTTGCTTTATTGGTTGAGAAAAAACATGGAAACTTTATATGCATATAAAGACAAGGTTGAGTATATTGAGAGAAAGGCACGTTAAAGATACTGTGGACTTAACTGAGCATGTTACGTTGAACTTTCAGTGAGTGAAGGTCAAAAACGTCATGGTGTAATCTGCACTACAGCCACAAGGCGTCGCTCTTAGTCATAGCAGTGCTCAATGCTAGTGTTGTTGGTACTATTTTTACAGAGTAACAGTAGTATTGAAAAAGACAACCAATTAATGGCTTGTTTATTTTTTTTTACAGATTAAAACTATGATTATAAATAGTGTTTGGAAAGAAAAATTTAAAAAACAAGAAGTTTAAAAGAGGGGCAGCGCATGTAAAAGCACTTCATCCTCGCCCAGGTGAATTGCAAAGGGGCCCATACATACAGTATCACCTGTGGGAAATTTATAGAGCGACCACAGGAAACAACATGGCAGAATTGTTCAAGGAGAAAGCTAAACTAGTTGTTGACGATGGTCAGCCATTCATGAACGCTTGATACAGAGCCCCAAACATAACTTTAACATGTAGACAGAGAGCTTTTTGTGTGCTGGGGCCCTCACCACACATGTTTATGTGGCTTCTTATGACCTCCGGAGAGGGGGCCCTTCTCCTTCAAATGGCTCCTTGCCAAGTTATGAAAGAAAAGCAGAGCAGCACACGTTAACCCTTGATCCTTTGCCGTGATGGATGAGGCGCCACATGCGTGGGCCCAACGTGCACATGGAAAGAATCCAGAGTGCTTTCCTTTGAGGGGTGAGCACATTATATCCAGTTACGGTATTCTTTGTTTTAGGTTGGCACCCCACACTCACCTCAAATGATTTCCAGATGAGTAGTGAAGCCAGGACACTTAGCTCACACTCATACAGCATCGACACCAGAATGAAACACAAGCAAGTAGTAAGCACCCAAACATAAGCCGTAATGTTTTCATCCATGTTTTAGTATGAGTGAGCTATCTAATAATATATATAATAATAATACTTAAAACATTTGGTGGAAAGGTTTGACCTTTGACCATGATATTTCCCTAATAAAGTGGCCTGTTATTAGGTACACTTGAAAATGGCGGTGTACCTAATGGAGTGTCCGTGTGATTCCCTCGTTAACTGCAGGTGCGTGAAAACTTTTAGCTCCTTTTGAACGTGAAAGAAGCTAAAACTTTTCACGCACCTGCGCTTAACGAGGGTCACTTGGAAAACATGTTGGAACGCGGCCCCGAGGACTAGAGCTTGACACCTGGGACCTTTGACCATGATATTTCCCTAATAAAGTGGCCTGTTATTAGGTACACTTGAAAATGGCGGTGTACCTAATGGAGTGTCCGTGTGATTCCCTCGTTAAGTGCAGGTGCGTGAAAACTTTTAGCTTCTTTTGCCTGTGAAAGAAGCTAAAACTTTTCACGCACCTGCGCTTAACGAGGGTCACTTGGAAAACATGTTGGAACGCGGCTCCGAGGACTAGAGCTTGACACCTGTGACCTTTGACCATGATATTTCCCTAATAAAGTGGCCTGTTATTAGGTACACTTGAAAATAGCGGTGTACCTAATGGAGTGTCCAAGTAATGTCACAGATACAACAGCCAATCATAAAATGGGGGTGAGGGCGGGTGTGGCACCATCTAGTGTACAAGTGACGTAGGTACACCTGAAAATGGCGGTGTACCTAATGGAGTGTCTGTGTGATTCCCTCGTTAAGTGCAGGTGCGTGAAAACTTTTAGCTCCTTTTGAACGTGAAAGAAGCTAAAACTTTTCACGCACCTGCGCTTAACGAGGGTGACTTGAAAAACATATTGGAACGCGGCCCGAGGACTAGAGCTTGACACCTGGGACCTTTGACTATGATATTTCCTTAATAAAGTGGCCTGTTATTAGGTACACTTGAAAATGGCGGTGTACCTAATGGAGTGTCCGTGTGATTCCCTCGTTAAGTGCAGGTGCGTGAAAACTTTTAGCTTCTTTTGCCTGTGAAAGAAGCTAAAACTTTTCACGCACCTGCGCTTAACGAGGGTCACTTGGAAAACATGTTGGAACGCGGCTCCGAGGACTAGAGCTTGACACCTGTGACCTTTGACCATGATATTTCCCTAATAAAGTGGCCTGTTATTAGGTACACTTGAAAATAGCGGTGTACCTAATGGAGTGTCCAAGTAATGTCACAGATACAACAGCCAATCATAAAATGGGGGTGAGGGCGGGTGTGGCACCATCTAGTGTACAAGTGACGTAGGTACACCTGAAAATGGCGGTGTACCTAATGGAGTGTCTGTGTGATTCCCTCGTTAAGTGCAGGTGCGTGAAAACTTTTAGCTCCTTTTGAACGTGAAAGAAGCTAAAACTTTTCACGCACCTGCGCTTAACGAGGGTGACTTGAAAAACATATTGGAACGCGGCCCGAGGACTAGAGCTTGACACCTGGGACCTTTGACTATGATATTTCCTTAATAAAGTGGCCTGTTATTAGGTACACTTGAAAATGGCGGTGTACCTAATGGAGTGTCCGTGTGATTCCCTCGTTAAGTGCAGGTGCGTGAAAACTTTTAGCTTCTTTTGCCCGTGAAAGAAGCTAAAAGTTTTCACGCACCTGCGCTTAACGAGGGTCACTTGGAAAACATGTTGGAACGCGGCTCCGAGGACTAGAGCTTGACACCTGTGACCTTTGACCATGATATTTCCCTAATAAAGTGGCCTGTTATTAGGTACACTTGAAAATAGCGGTGTACCTAATGGAGTGTCCAAGTAATGTCACAGATACAACAGTCAATCATAAAATGGGGGTGAGGGCGGGTGTGGCACCATCTAGTGTACAAGTGACGTAGGTACACCTGAAAATGGCGGTGTACCTAATGGAGTGTCCGTGTGATTCCCTCGTTAAGTGCAGGTGCGTGAAAACTTTTAGCTCCTTTTGAACGTGAAAGAAGCTAAAACTTTTCACGCACCTGCGCTTAACGAGGGTAACTTGGAAAACATATTGGAACGCGGCCCGAGGACTAGAGCTTGACACTTGGGACCTTTGACTATGATATTTCCCTAATAAAGTGGCCTGTTATTAGGTACACTTGAAAATGGCGGTGTACCTAATGGAGTGTCCGTGTGATTCCCTCGTTAAGTGCAGGTGCGTGAAAACTTTTAGCTCATTTTGACCGTGAAAGAAGCTAAAAGTTTTCACGCACCTGCGCTTAACGAGGGTCACTTGGAAAACATGTTGGAACGCGGCCCCGAGGACTAGAGCTTGACACCTGGGACCTTTGACCATGATATTTCCCTAATAAAGTGGCCTGTTATTAGGTACACTTGAAAATGGCGGTGTACCTAATGGAGTGTCCGTGTGATTCCCTCGTTAAGTGCAGGTGCGTGAAAACTTTTAGCTCATTTTGAAGGTGAAAGAAGCTAAAACTTTTCACGCACCTGCGCTTAACGAGGGTAACTTGGAAAACATGTTGGAACGCGGCCCCGAGGACTAGAGCTTGACACCTGGGACCTTTGACTATGATATGTCCCTAATAAAGTGGCCTGTTATTAGGTACACTTGAAAATGGCGGTGTACCTAATGTTGTGACCGTGTGATTCCCTCGTTAAGTGCAGGTGCGTGAAAACTTTTAGCTCCTTTTGAACGTGAAAGAAGCTAAAAGTTTTCACGCACCTGCACTTAACGAGGGTAACTTGGAAAACATATTGGAACGCGGCCCGAGGACTAGAGCTTGACACTTGGGACCTTTGACTATGATATTTCCCTAATAAAGTGGCCTGTTATTAGGTACACTTGAAAATGGCGGTGTACCTAATGGAGTGTCCGTGTGATTCCCTCGTTAACTGCAGGTGCGTGAAAACTTTTAGCTTCTTTTGAACGTGAAAGAGGCTAAAACTTTTCACGCAGGTGCGCTTAACGAGGGTATTGTGTTGATGGTATTATACCGAATGTGCAATAACAAATGTCGGCATAATGTTTTTTTTTTACCATTTATTCAAACACAATCGGTATAATGATGATACAAAATTATTGAAATAAAAGGAAAATGACTTTATAATAAAAACAATTGAATTGGTTTTTCCCTTTTCATGATATGTCTTTTTTATTTATCTATCTCTATCGCTCTCTTTCTCCATCAAAAAATGAAAAACTTTTTGTATTTATTTTTATTGAAAAATGACAACAAAAAAATCAATAACAAGCATGACATGATGTTTAATCAAGGTAGTAAATAGCCATACACTCGGTCCTCTCAATTAGTCCCAACTAAGTGTTCTGTTTTTGCTCTTTAGGTGCTCCTCATTCTCTTCATCGCTGTCGCTGTCCTGTCCGAGATGCTCGGGCATCTCTGCTGCTTCCTGCTTTGCTTCCCGCTCGCTGGCTTCTCCCTTAGACTTCACCACCTTCTCGCTTCCGTCTTGGCTCTCAGTCTCCATGGCGCTCTGCTCCCGGATCACAGCCACCATCTCTTGCTCCTCCTTGGTGCCGGGAGGCGAGCTCTCTGCTGACTCGGCTTGCGACGGAGGCTTGGCGAGTTGCTGCTGCTGTTGAAAAGGAAGAAAAAAAAGTTGTTGGATGGCGGAAGGTGGCTATTTATTGCTGCACTAACACATTCCAAAAACTAAAATAAAATGGGACACTTCAAAATAAGCAGTGAATGTTACCTGTCAGTACTTGGTCTGCATCATGTGCATGTACATATTGTACACAAGGTTGGCCATCTCAGGCATGTTTTGGACCACCTGGTCCGGCTGATCCAAAGCGTCTCTCTGAGAACAAAATGCAAAACATCAAGAATCCGTCAGCAACACAATGATGCATATTTGTATGTATGTATGTATGTATGTATGTATGTATGTATGTATGTATGTATGTACGTATGTATTAATGAATGAATGTATGTACGTATGTATTAATGAATGTATATATGTATGTATGTATGTATGTATGTATGTATGTATGTATGTATGTATGTATGTATGTATGTATGTATGTACGTATGTATTAATGAATGTATGTATGTATGTATGTATGTATGTATGTATGTATGTATGTATGTATGTATGTACGTATGTATTAATGAATGTATTAATGAATGTATGTATGTATGTATGTACGTATGTATTAATGAATGTATTAATGAATGTATGTATGTATGTATGTACGTACGTACGTATGTACGTATTAATGAATGTATTAATGAATGTATTAATGAATGAATGTATGTATTAATGAATGTATTTATTTCTGTCTGTCTGTCTGTCTGTATAAATGTATGTATGTATGTATGTATGTATGTATGTATGTATGTATTAATGAATGTATGTATGTATTAATATCTGTCTGTCTATCTGTCTGTCTGTCTGTATCTGTCAACCCAAATAAATGTATGAGCACCTCATATTATATACAGTAAAAGCTACAAAACAAACTGACAAATAAACTGGTCAAGTATTCAAAAAAAAAAAAAAGATATTAAAAGTGAAGACAATTTGCAATTCTAGTAATGACACACATTTGATGCACAACTTGTCTTCGCGGGCCACATAAAATGATGTGGCGGGCCGTATCTGGCCCCTGGGCCTTGAGTTTGACACCTGTGGTCCACATGAAACCTCCTCTAACATTTATGTGAAAGCGGTTACAACGCCAAAGCAGATGTTTATAAACCTCAGGGGCCTCATACATGTCAAACCTCAACCGACTCAAGGCTGTGTTGTGCAGCGGGGTGGCTAATTAACATTTCATCTACATACTTGATGGTCATCAAAGGAGGTGGTGGAAGTGGTGGGGTGGGCTGTGTGTGTGTGTGTGTGTGTGTGTCAGAGCACAAAGCCCCCAAAACATTTGTGCCTATGTATATCACTCACAGTAATAGGATCATGTGTGATTATCCTGATTCAGTTGTAAGTGGTACAACAGCTTAGGAGGAGGTGGCGGTGGAGAGTGCGGCTTGCTCGCTGCAGATATCCAACTGGCGGGAAAATCTTCATGAGGTACTCCTGCACAGTACAAAACAGAGGTGAAGCCTTTATATAGAAAATAATGCTCACTTTTGAGGTATAGTCGTGCATGTGTTCCTAATTGTGGTTTGCAGTGGAGCAGAACTCCACTGCCTCATGCTGTTTCTGGTATGCTGGGCTGCATATTTAACTTATTTAGGGAGGGTCAAAACATAAGGAACAGAGCTCGCGTGAAAAAGCCTCCCTCTGAAAATGTATTGATTTTCATAAGTGGAAAGTAAAGTATTGTTTAGAAACAATCTAATCAAAATAGAAATATTTATTAAAATTATGAATACATTTTATATTTCAAAATATTGATTTATTTTCATGAATTTATTTTAAAAATATTCACTTTAAAAAGCAATATATTTCTTTAAAAGCATTTCAGAAAATTTGTTAAAAATATGTATTTGTCAAAATGTTTATTTCAAACAATTTCTTTCAAAACAAGTCTTTATTTTGAAAATACAAGTATTTATTTCAGAAGACTTATGTAAAATACAATATGTATTGATGATAACAGCAACAGTTACAGCAGTCACTTTGTCTTTATTTAAAAAACATTTTATTTTGAATGTGATTATTTGAAAAAATATATCTTCATGTATTTGTACCTTAAAACACATCTTTAATGAAAATACAAATATTTATCTTGGAATACTTTGGTTATTTATTTATAATTAAAATAATAATGATGAAAAATAATAATTAAAATAATACTTTGATTCATAAATGTGCATTTGTCTAAACATTTTAGTACTATTTTGATCCTTCTGTCACAGATTGCTGACATATTTGCCAAAGAACTCATTGAAAAACACACAAGCCTGCTTCAATACCCTCAACCACGACACTTCTTATGGAGAAGAACTCTTCCACATTGTCTGTACCCCAACAAACAACTTCAATAAGTGAACCACACAAAGAACATTTCCACAGGAATGCATGCACGGATTCGTCCTATGGTTTTCTGGTACGAAACTACCCATGAAAATCGAAAACATTCATTCATAAGTGGAAAGTGGCAAGATAACGATTCGAACGAACAACTTGTCAGCAAGAAAAGGAAGACAATTATTACAAGAAAGAATGAGCAACAGTTTGTGGAGGTAGATGAAGACATTTTATTGTATGAAAAAGTATACGCATAAAAGCACGTACACACACGCACGTACACACTAACATACAGTCTTTATGTACGGGAAAAAAATAATAATAAAAAAAGCGATATGGACAAGAGTGCAGCAACCGAAGCCCCTCGGGATCTCATACATCAGTACCGGTTCTTCGGACGGACGCCGTTTCAGAACCGAACTTCACAAAAAATACTGAGGAGCGCATGCAGCGACGCGCACTTGTCCATGTCGCAACTTGAACGCAGACCAACCTTACCATACACAAACAAAATACTATAGTAGGATTGAAGAGGAGTTGTATTACCCAAAA
Organism: Syngnathus scovelli; assembly: GCF_024217435.2. NCBI lineage: Eukaryota > Metazoa > Chordata > Actinopteri > Syngnathiformes > Syngnathidae > Syngnathus > Syngnathus scovelli. The sequence continues at coordinate 11,083,266 of NC_090860.1, read as the reverse complement.
TGTGCAGCGTTTTCTAGCAGCTCGACATGCGCCTACACATGAATGACCAGACTACTGCCGCGCACCAACCTCTCCCGGTACCGCTGCAGCCAGTCTCTGAGCTCCGAGATCCGGTAGCCCTCGGGTCCCCTGCCCCCCTGGTAAACGATCTTGCCCTCCTGCAGGATGTAAAGTCTATCGAAGTAGGCGCCGTAGGCAGTGTTGCAGGGGTTCTCCATGCCGTCGACCACCACCGGACAGCCGGGCGCCTCGGAGCGCATGAGCTGCGCTGCGCGAAGCCGGTCCTCCAGGCAGCGGTGCTTGGGGATCTGATAGGGCGCGTCGGTGCTCACCCAGCCGTCCGAGGGGTGCGCCTCCTCAATGTACACCAGCACCGAGTCAGCGATGTCGGCGTGGTCCAGCACCAGTCCTTGGAACGCCTTGAGACGCGCCATGAAGGGGGGTCAAGTGCAGCTCCCGAAGTTGAGGATAAGCGGTCTCCTTTCGCGGGCGAAGTCCAGGATGCGCCCGCACTGCTCGTCCTCCAGCCGCACCACCTCCGTGTTGGGCGCGCCGCGCCCGAGGTGCGCCGCCTTGAGGAGGTCCAGTTTGTGTCCGTGCCACACCGCCTTGAGGGAGTCCAGCGTGAAGAAGCGGTTGGAGTCAGCGATGCACAGAGGAGGGTCCATCGCGTCGCTCTCCTCCCGCTCCTTCATCCGGAGGAAAAACCTCCTCCGGATGCAAAGAAAGTCGAGGAGCCAGAACATGAGCGCGGCCATCAAGAAGCGAGGCAGAAGCACCAGGCACACCAGCACGTTCTTGATGGCCTTCATGGTGTTCATCGTGCGTGCGTGCGTGCGTGCGCCCACCCCCCTCCCACCAACCCCCCTAAAATTGTGCGCTGCTTCAAGTTGGGTGACTTGCAACTTCCCCTCTTTTTATAGCAGCCACAGGTCTCAATGACGCACACCCCGCCTCCTGCATGCACAGCGGGGCCGAGGCCTCACATGGCGGGGATTACCTTCTGTCAACTCCGCTGCTTTGAGCTGCTGCCAGACAACAGGCAAATGATGAGAAGCCATCAAAGTGAAAGTGGATGAAATGCATCATGTGTGACATCAACCTCAAAGGCCACATTTCATCTGTTGCGACGGCGCGTTACTTGCAGAGTGCAGCAATCAACGCGATGGCTGAAGTTGGATCAAGTCTGTTGCAACCATACTACGTGCAATGAAACAAACTATCATTTGCCTCGTTTAGAGAAAAGTGAGTCTGCTTTTGGCTCTTTATCAAAGGACAATTGAACAAACGCAGCAACTTAAATCATAGAGGGAGGGGGGGGGGGGGGGGCAATTCAGTGGACAGAATAATGTATTGCAAAAATTATTTGCTGGATGATCACATAAGTGTAAGAATAAGTAAAGTACTCTTGATATATAATTGGTCTTGACTTAGGGAATAGGGAATGTGAAATGTCAAACACGCTTCACATTCAAGTTTATAAATCCCAATTGTCATAAAAATGTCAAAATAAATTAACAACTGTGAATGCTTTAAGGGCTCTTTAGTTGAAGTATGAAACATGCCAAAGTGTAACTATCACTATTTGACATTTACATTTGATGATAAAAATAGTAAATATTTACTATATATATATACTATAAAAAAAAAATTTTAAAAACACTTCCAAGCCAAAAATATACAAGCGTCAAATGAAAAACCTCAACTACAGCAGTGTTTTAGAGTTTTCACGTATAGAAAAGTGTGATGACAAGTTGGGTCACATCTGTGACCTCAAAAACCTGATAGGTCAGGACAGTCCCAGATCGAGGAATCACTGCAAGCCACAAAAGCAATAAAAGCAGTCGACAGAACTTTGGAGACGCTTGAGTTTTGTTTCTTTGAATGTCTTCTGACTTCACATAACCTCCTGTTTATATTCATCTCACGTCCGACTTCTCTTAACAGTCCTTATTGAGGTCGCACTTGCTTTTTTTTTGTTTTTAAATATGTGTCGCAAAAAAACCCAAAGAAAAATCAAAACTCACAAGTTGCTCCTCTGTAACGTCACGCGCAAAACTTTCAACTAGTTTATGGATCGTGCAACTTCAGAAGAGTTCAACTTTCCGCTGCTCAGGTCTCCTGTCAATTGATTATTGATAATCTTTTTTTTTTTTTGGGCTTACCCCCGTCACATCTACCCCACGATTTTGGACTCTGACTTCTTTCATATCCTCAGCGTGTGTGTTTCTTGTGAATGTCAACTAAAGGAACATTAGCATTTCAAAGCGATAGTACAGAGACACACAGACACAGACACACACAGACACACACACACACACACACACACACGAAAGGCACAAACATTTCCTCCCAAAAAGTCTGATGGTGTTATGCATGTTTTAAGAGCTTAAAGCCAGCATCAGAAGTTATTTTATATTTCTATGACCAAAAGAAACAGTAAAAAAGAAAACATGTCATAGTAAACAACTGTGCTTATTATAAATATTTTTGGTGCCACATAAAGGCACAAAAACGGAACACACTTCTTTTAAATCATTATTTTTTTTTAAATTCAATTACGCTGTGGAGAATTTAATAAACTGAATTAATCATCTGGAGGAGACACTGATTGGCTGGTGTGGTATAAGAGGCCAGATGAAACTAATAATTAGACCTAAACACAAAAGGACTTGTCGTAAACCAATTGAATCATCAAAATAATTCACAAATTCTATAAAACTTTACAACTGAAATAAAATTTGAACTCTCTTGCACACGCAAAAACGCCGATCAAGGGCCGTTTGTGCCGCTTTCAAAATTATAACGTGTTATACGCTTACCATTATCATCAAATTGGATTTGTTTTTTTTAATTGCAGGATGACGTATTTTCGCTAACGTACAATTAGCAACCCATTCTTTAAATACTTTGCTATGTGAACTTTAGTCCTAGCTAGCCAACATCTTCCATCTGCTCTGTCCAAGGCCCACCCGCCTGAAATTGGGAAAAAAAAACAATAATAAAAGATGACAGTCAGCGAGTCAAACCCACACATTGAGCGAGCGAGCAACATGCTGTGAAAACTATGACCCCATATCAGCTTTATAGGCTCCACATATAGTATATAAAACCATAAAACCATAGTGGGCTTAAGACAGATCCTTCCAATCACATGCAAGATGTGCTCTCCTTTTCAAGCTGCGCTGGCTAGAACATGTAAAGGACTAGAAACACGAACATATGTTTTAATACTTGCATGTTTTTCTAAAATGTTGACATAAAAAAAATGCCTCTTCGGTAATAAAATTCTAAAATGAGAAGTTAGATCCTGGAACGGATCACTTAGTATATTACCGTTATAAGGAAAATTGGATTTGTTCAACCTTGGAGTTAACACTGTAATGAATCTCACTCGCAAGATTTGTTTGGCAAAGTTTTAACACCGTTGCGGTGGAACAAAGCGAGGATACATGATTATAAAACCATCTTGACGTGCAAAACAGAGGGGAGTATCCCAGTGAGGAGAGCGTACTTGAATTTTAACAACGGGTGACTGAACGCTCATCACATCCAGATGGGTAATACTGTATGTCATTAACAAATAACGACTACATGGAAAAAGATCAGACGCGCTACAAGAAAATGAATGTTCCATTACTCATGTTTGTTTGCTTTTCCTAGGTCAACAAATGCAGCTCCAGAGTGTTTTTGCACACACCCACACACACCCACTTACACACACGGCAGAGGTTGACGCTGGCTATGCCTCGGGGAAGTGTCAACAAATGATGACAGTAGCATGCAATTGACTTTTACAATACGAAGAATTGTCTGATGATTCACTAAACACAAATAAGATTGTCGAGATAGAAGATTAAGGGTTGCGCTGTCAAAGTCTGATTCATGATGGTGAATGAATGAAAATCCTTATCTGTCATCTCGTCTGTTTTTTTTTTTTTTTTTTTTATCTATAATGCCTACAATTTGGATCATGGACATGTTCCAGTCACAACATGCATCCTGGGGCGTCATCCTGTAACAATGAGGGTACATGAGTCCATCGTCACCTCTCACCATCTGGTACGGGGTGCTCGTTGCCAAAGACAAGCAGCAGTGATTGGCTGCAATCTGCCATCCGAGCCCTCGGGACTCCAACGACTTTTGGTAGTTGAGGTGAGCTGATATCATCCTGCCAGGCAAATATTCCTACAAACACTCGATAACGATTTTGCGCGCTAGAATTTGCAGCTACAGGTTTGAACCATCAAGGCAGGTTGAAGAGTAAAAAAATAAAACAAGAAGCAGTCCTCTTAACATCTTTGACCTTACAGAAAGTGTGGAAACAAAAAAAAAAAAATCTCCCTAAAGCACACATGCAGAATTAATCTTTAAATTCTGGCTGAAATGAGGTGATGTGATGACATCATGCAGAATGATAATTCCGGAGCCAAAAGGTCTTGGGAATTTTTTTTTCCAGGAAAAATTGTGCAATTTAAAGATATAACTGGACGCGCCAGTGATCATGAGCTTTAACTATTTGGACTAAAACCAATTAAACAATGTAGAACAAATCCTTAACCATGCCACCTGACTTTCTCCTCCAACCTAAAATGCAACCCAGTCTTTGTTTTTTTCTGCCTGAAGCTAATGTCGTATTTAATTTAGCCATGTCTAAGATGTCTGGGTTCCTGAATAAAAAACAAACAAAAAAACAAGCTGGGAACATACTGTACACTGACCCCATGCGTTCGGGTCACGCAGGAAACGTCTGTTCAGCGTCTGCGTCTTCACATCTGGACACACACATTAGTCATTACTGGCTCAAGGCCAATCGCTGCTTATTTAACAAAAAAAAAAGCATTCCGGGTCGAGCCAGCACATGGTAGATTGGCTAATCTTTAGTTACGGTAAATGTATGTCATATCTGACTGCTGGTTGGAAAGCGGACATGCGGGAAAGATGTGAATTGTCCACGCCGTGACTCAGACAGTGGACGGCGGGAATCCAAGGAGGGAGGGGGGGGGGGGGGGTGAGTATCGCTGTTGCAGCATTTCCTCTCATTTAGTAGCTGATTAAGATTCGTTTGTTAAAAATAGGTCCGGCTCATGAATCGTCTAATTGCTCCACAACCTTGAAGGTGCCGAACTGGGATAAATAAATAGAATGCTTTGTTACTTCTCTTAGGTTGGACACAACACTCCTAAAAGGAATATTAATCTGTTCATGTAAAAAAAAAAAAAAGACGAAGAAGGAAAAGATGGCAGAAGGAAGAAAGGTCCTTGAGACTGGGAAAGACAACTGTAATGACTCCAGCAGCTGACCGGAACACTTCAGACTTTTGTTTTTTTTGATGCACATTTCAAAATACTGTATTTATTTTATCCCTTTGAGTCTGCTTTTACTTCCTCTTCAACATCTCCTTTCTGTATCATCTATACCGTTTTTTGCCCTTTCGGAAAAAAATAGCAGAAAAAAGGTTTCCCACATGCTGTGACCAAATTTGCTTTGAAGAATTACTCTTTTGTTGTCGCGGCTGTGAACCCCGAGAGGCGTATTCTCTAACCTTCTTACTTTTGCCTCCTGTAAACCTTGCTGGAGTTCTTGGCAGCAGCGGCTTGTGGGTTCATGTGAGGACAATGCAGATCTGGGAAAAGAGCTTCTTTTTTTTTTTTTTTTTCCTCCCTGGCTGCTTACTTATTGACGTGGCAGGGTTCCAGAAACCACAACTGATGAAATATCTTAACGACTAGCCAGCAAAACAGATTTTTAACTAGCTTCAATTCTGCCACCCCATCCCTTTCAAGTTTCACACCTTGAACAAAAAAGAATAGCAAATAAGAATCTTGGAGTTCACCTTCCACGACCTTGTCTTAATCAAAGAGCGCTCGAGGTTTATGCTCAACTTGAATGAACTGCTTACTTATTTGCCTGCGGGTTGTTTGTATCGCCGCAACTCGTCTGCCAACGAGGGCTGGACTAGCACGTTATAATAATCTGTTTCATCTTGCTAGTCACGCCACGCTCAAACTAGAGTTTCTTTCGCTAATGTAAAAACAAACACTGATAGTTGCACTAGCAATAGTGTTCCTCTAAAATACTAAATATCTGATTGGAGTACAGCAATGTTGTCCAAACATTTGCCAGAGAACTGCATATTAATATGAACAAACAAAATTATCATATGGAGTAGCAATGAAAATAACTCAGCTGTGTTCACACCCACAACGGCGCCACCCTACATGCACCCTGAGAGAATGCCAACAATTTGTGTCGCCATTAAAATGCATTCATTCCTTTGACAGTAATAAGTGCGTAAGAGTATTTAACATTCCATCCCACCATTTTGCCAACGATATCATTCGTATTACGATACAGCAGTAGCGTGATAATTTTGTCGTATTGCCGTAACACCTCAACTTTGGCTAATTTTTCTTTTGTCTGGTCTCTAAGGGTTAATGGCGAGTGCTACAGAAAAAGTCTTTGGCCTTATTTGAACTCCTCAAGTGGTGGCGATGGTGCGCCTGTCGGAGGCTGTCCTCATGTGGCTTCTCCCACTGAGGTCTGTTTGAGCTTATTAGTGTGTGCCCGTCTGGACGCTCATTGATGCCAGTCCTCGGGACAGATGGTGGCAAGATAGGGTGAGTGAGCGCGAGTGCACACACACATGCACACACTCTGTTGTACTTCTGCCAAAAAAACGGTTTGTCATTGATCTATCGAGTGATGCTATAGTTTTTTTTTTTTCATAGTCTTTCTAGCATGACTTTAAACTGCTTTTTAATTTTGCTTGCTGACAAAAATTCAAAACTTTGTTTTGTTTAGCATGAACTTTTTAACGATAGCCATGTTTTCTTGTTATTTTGTTCAAATAATACTTTTTATTTCCAAAACACGATAGTAATTTACTTCTTCAGGTAAAGAATCAATGTGAGCATTGTTGGGAAGTGTTGTCTCTCTAAAAACGTAAAAGGTTAATCAATGCGAGGTTTACTTGTTTATCAAAACCTGAATCTCCAAGAGAGGGAATCAAAATCTCCGCTGTCCTCATGAGGTCATTGTGCACTCAACGGTGTTTAATAGGATGTGTTTTACTGCCTTGAGTTGTCTCTGTGGCGTATTTGCTGAAGTACCGCTCCGAACGTCAACTGGCAGCGTTTGGGAAGCGAGACGGGACGGGAGGGTGAGGCCAGACCTAAAACGTCTGACTCAGTCAAGCAAAGAGAAAGGCCGAGAAAGTTGGTGCAGATGCTGCTGAAAACATGCGGTTATTTTATCAATGGGATCTTGTTCTTAGAAACAATTCAACAATTTTTTTTCCAGCACGTGCAATGTTATTTAGCAAATCTGAGCAAAGTGATTTAAAATTAGTTTAGTAGCGAGTGTGAAAGGCAAAATAGTGCCGCGCTAAAACTAGATGCAAATTGAGTGCTTCTTGCGCTTTGTTAGCGGGAAGCTAACAACACAACCGTGTTATGCTAGCTGCTAAATGCTATCTTGGTTGATAGTTGAACCGCCATACACTACTACTATTTTTTTTTAGTTTTTAAATATTATTTGGCCCTAAAACAAAGTACAGTATTTGATGTCAGAAGGAAGGGTACATTCCATGTCAACACATCTTTTCATCACTCTGCTAGGCTTGATGTTTTGCAGATTTTGGGACAGCATTGTTCTGTGTTAGCATGGGAATAGTTTTGGCAGCTGGTGAAGTTCATCTGCTGCATTCCTGACTCTTTCTGACCTGGTTAATTATGCACATGATAAATTCCTTACATGCTGCGTCTACTGGGCGGCATCAATCATCGGACATGATATGGTTTATATCCAGGCCTTTAAAAGCCAAAAAAAACCCAGCATATTATATCAACATATACGACACAGTGATTTACTGTTTCCTTCAAAGTTAATATAATACAAAAACAACCATTGTGTCTTTGCAGCCAGGTGTTTTGAAGAAAAATATTTTAGGATAGAAATTTCCACAAACACCAGATAATGTATAGCAATCCTAGGGAAAAAAAAAAAGAATTAATCCCTAGCGTGGATGGGGAAAAAAAAAACCCAAGATGAAAAATTTCGGAAATCAACCATAGTGAACTCCCTTGGCAGAAGAAGCAAAGAGCCCAACAATGACCTATGGACAAATAATTTTAAGATAATGCTTCCAAGTTTGAATTTCAATCTGCTAAAAGGTGGCGTCGACCTCCTCAGCCTCCTACACAGCACCCAGAAACTTTCACATCATCCTGATGGTCTGGTTACATAACGAGGGCACACAAGTCTACTTTCAATTTGCTTGTCTTTATTTCCGTGATTGTGGAGGAGGTGAGAGTTTTTTTTTTTTAATGGAGTTAACGCCTACCTACATAGCAGCACCATGTGTTGGAGCTGGCAGCGAGGAAAATTTAAAGGGAGAGTGTTCGGGATGACAACTTATTTTGATTTTATTATTATAAAATGGGCAAACTGTCTCGTGTGTGGTTTTGCATAAAAGATAGAGTGAGGAAAAACTAGCTCCAAGGAACCATGAGGAGTACAAGTTCTAAATGGCAAACTATCAAACATTTTAGGTTTTTGTGTGTTGAGGGTGAACGAGGAGCTGTAAGTCAATCTGGCCTATGCCTAAAATGAAAATGAAATTATACAGGAAGTGCTAACTTTGGTTTTCAGTCATACTTTTCTCAGTACTGACGGAACATTGTAACCTTGCACGGCAATCGTACGTACAAATGTTGGCAAGAGTCATAAAAAAAAAGTGATGGAAACATTGCAAATTCACCAATGAAAATCAAGCTGCGGTTTATTTTTGTGGTTGAAAGTGAATTTTTGCGAGGCAAACACTACAAATGATTTTTGTAACCCTCAATGAAAGCGCACCAGTGCAAATATATTTTGGCTCATTCTTTGAGAATAAACTGTTCCAGCTGTCTTAGGATATATGGATAAGGATATATGTTTGAGCTGCTTCCTGAAAAATTGGCTACAGAGTCCATTTTTTTTTTTGGGAGAATATGAGACCATAATAAGCAAATGACGGTACTGTGTCAACATGGTGCGATAAAGCGATTCTTTTGAATTTGCTCGTGGCTTAAAGTAACCGATTATCACCTGCACCCTTGTTTTGGATTGAATTCAGTAGCGTTAAGATGTGATGTAGCCACGTCGTTGCAGCATCGTTGGGATTTATCGCTGTGACGCAATGCAGTATTTTGGGTTCCTTGCTCCTTATGCTCTCCGAGCTAAAGCCTGCTTTTTTTTTTTTTTTTTTTAAACATTGCATCAGGGTGGCTTTCATTAGCGAGTAAATGACTTTTTTTTTGTGGGTGCGCAAATCTGAATTGGTATATTTGTGTGTCTCTGCTGTGGATTCCAAATGGAATTCCGCTCACACATTTTGAGTCCAACTTATCGATGTCACCAGTCCTAACTTGTTGACATTCTGTGAGCAAGCAAGGGGAGAGGACGGAGGGAGGGGCGGGGGGGGGTCTAATGCTGAGCAGAACGATACAGAGGGGAGGCAGCTGCGTATTCGCCGTTTCATCTCAAGCCGAAGTTCAGATGAGGACACGCGCTCACACTCACTGCCTCGGGATGAGCCACACTTATTTTGGAAGGCAGCAGACAGGAAAAAAAGAAGGGTGCATTTCAGTCATAAAAAAAAAAAACGCAACGACATCAGAAAGAAGTTCTCAGTGAGGCTAAACCATCAAGCCGAGCTGCAGTAGTTAAGAAGCAATAAGTACAGTCCATTTACGCATATGCATGAATTGGGTTCACTACATAAGTTGGTTCTGTCCATTTAAGCGAGACGAACCGCACTGCACCAGAGTTCACTGGGAGCATCTCATCCAACCGTCTCGCTCTGTTTGTATGGTGCACTCGCTTGACCAAATGAACAATCCTTAAAAGAGCAATCACACCAAAGTTGGTTTTAAGCAAACTTGACAAGTGTGAATTTAGTCACGAGCTGACTTGACTCATTTATCGACAATGGATTTCCTGACACTCCCTACCTGTAGTCAGAATCTTTCGTCTATGTGGAGGGAGATCTCACCGCAATTGCAGCAAAATGACTGAAGTCATGACCTGATGATGACATTGCTTACATGCTTTGGATTGTTTCTTATTTTGAAATGCTTTTTATTTTCACTAATTTGATCCAGGCAGTGTTCGTGCTGAACTGCATTGGAATTATCCAGTGTGGAGTATTTACGACTGGGAGCAATTCACAAGACTGCAGCACTTGTTGACCTAGACAATCACAATGGGGTTGGATCAGGACATACTTTCGTTAAGCGATGGGAACAGCAGCTTATAGAAGAAACCCTAGACTTCTCTTCCCCCCCAGCCACCAATTCGTCCAGATTCCGAGGCGTACTCTGGGTCCGGACATGAGGCTGAACGATTTATCGTTTTGGGATCGAAATCTCAGACAAAACGATTTTGTGATGGTCATAGCTATGTTTTTCTTTATTTAATTAATTAAAGTCCTATTATATTTTAATTAAAATGCAAACTATTCCAACATTTAGACCCCGGGCCAAAAGTGGTCCGAGACTGATAGAGACAAGGAGGAAATCTTGAATGCCACATCGCGGTTGGGATGTTCTCACAGTTCGCCATGGTCATGTAGGAACCATGAGGGAAAGATTTCCGAGCTCCCATATGGAGTAACACATCAGAGGCGAGGAAAATCGCTAAGACAAAGAGTTCATCAGAGACAGGGCAGTTCCTCCATGGTAATTGCCTTGACACTTAAATAGCGGAAAGGCTACGTGCCAGGGGGAGAGGTGGCCCCAAATATAATGGGAGGCATGTAAAGAGAAGCGGGACGTATGCATAGGAGCAGGCATCCTTGCTTTCTCAGTGTGTATTACTATTTGGAAACATTTATTTACCCCAATCATGTTAAAAATATATAAATGTCAGTTTTATTGACATTTAATGCAATTTGAGAAAATGGCATCCTGGAGTCCCCGCCCACCACCCACCCATCTGTACTGCATTAACTATTCCCTCGGGTTTTCTTAAACTTTCTATAACCTACTGTATCAACTCCCTTGCGGAAATTGTGTGTGTGTGTTTGGGGGGGGGGGGTTAACTTAAACCAGCTTTCTCCCGGCTCTTTCGTTTGAATATCAGCCCGAATGCTTGCCCTTGGTATAATCAGTTGAAGGGTTGTTTTGTGAGCGAGAAACCACGGTAGCCTCTCACACAAAATGAAACATCAAATGAGAGGAAGACCAAATAAAGAAGTAAGCTAATTCATTTGCAACAGCTGACCTACTTGATAGGAGAGTTTAAGGAGGCATTTGTTGTCATTTGCTTTTTTTTGTGCACATCCTTTATTGCTGTGCTCCTCAATGGCTCACAATGAATTAAAGCGGAAAGAATAATTGATGACTCAACACTTTGACTGTGAGGTGAAAACTGCCCGGCAACAGAGTGGTTTTGCTGGAACAAAAGGGATAGGGGGGCACGTTTTTGTGATTTGCGGCAGCTGTCAACTATATGAAAGGAAGAATTCCCTAGAAACTTGGAACTTTTACTGGAAGAACGCTAGACAGCATGATGACTCAGTTGGGTTGAAGTGGCTGTGATTTGTTTTTTTTTTCTTTTGTATGCACGAGGCTGCTCACTGGCTGATTTGTTCAGTGTGCTCCGGGTTATCTATTTATTTTCTCTCGCAATTACATGCCTTCTCCTGTCGTCTCCTGCTGTGCCAACAAATGGGAGCTGATTTAGCGTACACACTTGAAATCTGATTGGCATTAAGAATGATGGCCTTCTTCTTCTCCAGACCAAACAAAATCAACAAGACATTCATGGAGGATTTTCACAAGGTGATTAGATACATTTTATTTGTTCCTCGCTTCGAAATTAACATTGTCACTCTCGGAAGTTCGTCAAATATTCGTTTGTCCCTGTCGTATTCTAAGAATGGTGTTAAAATATTTGGTAAGAATAAAAAAAAATGAATAAAAATCATCAAAACCACTTCAGTCCATGTGAGACTGGGTTTCAAATCAAGAGCTTAATGTAATTCTCTAGCCCAACAGGATTTGTGTTAGTTCCAGAGGGGGTCATTGGGGTTAAGAGCAGTTAAGTAGTAGTGTTTAAATCCTTCCTAAGCCTAACCACCACAATGGCGGGCCCCCACACTCCTCTGGACTCATTTCACCTCAGGGTGTGGCGTGGATAACCCGACAGGAGGATTTGACGCAAACTAATTTTTTTGTTATGTTAAATTATACCTTAGACAGGTTCAGTTGATGAGCAAAGGTAAAATAACGCCGACTGGGAAAAACGGATGAATCATTTAAAAAGATCGTCTCTTTGGGTTCTATCGATTAATCAAATAATCAGAACCAATTCTATTGTGTAATAAAGTGTATTACAATCCCTCAGTACTGTCTACCGATTAGTGTGACAACTAAAAATCAATTTAGGCATGTTTTGATATTCTTACCAACATTTTTTAAATAGTCGATTCATTTGAGAGTCAATGAGTTGCCGATTAATCCACAAACTTCTAAGTCAGATTTCATCAGACAATTGGTCTCCATCATGACATTGCTGAGGTATTATGACCTGCTTTCAGTACCCTCAAAGGTCAATGCATCCTGGTGGATCAGTTAAGAACATGACGTAGGGGCCCCGTTAATACCACCACGATTGCGCGAGATCAGACAAGAAAATTAATCAATGGTAAAGCTCTATATGTAAATACATATAGGCACCCCTGATTAGATCTATAGACAGACAGGCGGTAGAAGAATAGCAGGTCGGAGGTCCCAGGGTCTACAAACTGACTTGTGTAAGGCTCTGAACCCTTCCAGATTATCAAGTTGTGTAATATAAGAAGAAAAGTACGATTTTCTTGAGCATGTAGGTCACATTTTGTAATGGTACGAGACCACCAAACGTTTTTTTTTTTGCTATTGTTTTATATTCTGCTGACTCGTCAAATTGCAAATCTCGGCCAAATCACTCACTATTTTTGATGTGGTTCTCCCCACCTCAAAGCCATTTTGGATTTATCAAGAAAGCCAATGTTGACAAGACTATGTGTGGAAAGTACACCGGCAGCGAGCACAAGCAGCTACTTAAGCACTCGCCGTGTGGTCCGTCTCCCTGGAATGAATTGGATCGTAACAGAAGCGGCTTTGAACACATCCTGAACGTATAGTTGGCAGAGTACATCGATCCATTTTCTCTGAATCGCTTTATCCTCACGAGGGTCGCGGGTGTGCTGGAGCCTATCCCAGGAGTCTGCGGGCAGTAGCTGAACTGCCTGCCAATGACAGGCCAGATATAGACAAACTAGCATTCACACTCACATTTATCTTTAATTCCTTGGCAAGTTACACACGGGTTTTTAGATCGTTCCTGTCCTGTCTGTACAAGAATATTTTTTTTAACCAATCAGAACAATGGCTGCACATTATTTTTTAACGCTCTCTAAATAAATACAAGCTTCTAATCTTTAGCATTAAAGTTATAATGGTTCAAATGTGACTATTAAATTGCAATCGGAGCTTTCTAAAGGTTGTAATTAAAAAGGTAGCTATTGTGTCTTTTGTTGGATAACTTTTCCAAATCTTGGATCTCCCATGGTGGTGATTATATGCCCGGCGCAGAATTACCTTGGATGAACCGAAGTATTTGGCTGTGGGTAGATGTGGGCGAGAGACAGAGAGAGGGAGAGGGGGAGAGAGCACACTCTAAAGCGGGCCGAGCAGCAAGATGCTGATTTATAATTAGAGTGAATGTCGGTCCAATACCCCCGCTGTTCTGCTGATGGCTCCATTGCACTGAGACGTAGCTTTTCTGCTGTGATCTTAATTTGAATTCTGCAGCTCGACAACACATCTTTCTTTCAGAGTGTACACATGGCCTTGGATGTGGCACATAATGAAGACTTTTGAGCACCATTCTTTAAATTTTGGATGTCCTATTCCGTACCCTGAATTCAATTGAATATCAAATTTAGATGTAATGGAAATATGCAAAGTAGTGTTTGCAGGCAATGGAGAACGAAGACAGTTTTGGATGAGAGCATATTGAGCAAGTAAAGTATAAAATGAGCTTTAACAGATTAATTTATGATGTATTTTTTTTTTTAAAAACACTAGTTGGAAATTTATTACAAAACTAGCCAGAAAGGAGAATGTGTCTATTCTGATAAGCACTAATTTAGAAAAATAAGAATGTTAAGAGGGAAGCAAGCAAAAAGTATTCTTTTGAAAGTTTTAAAAGGATTCCGCTTCATCATTGTCATTCAGCCGGTGTTCACCCCGTGAGAAACAAAATACATACAACAAAATGCGTTTGAGATTTAAAGATGGACAGAGATAGTTCTCGCCAAAAGTTAAGCGGAATCTTAAGCAAGCATAATAACAACGAGGCATCCACTTCAACATACAAACCGGCAGTGATTGATGGTACGGCAACTATTTCACACTCACCGGATGCATTTATGAATCCAGCCAACCGCAACACCACCCAAGAGGCCAGTTTGCCTTTCACATGTGGTCCCGAACGCTGAAAAAAAAAAAGTCACGTTTCAGTCATCAGCGTCTTTGAAAATCTCTTAACATCTCTGTTCTGTTGCCAGTACTCCAGCAATTATTGTCAAGAATGTGGTTATGTGAAAAATACGAATGCTTTTGAAAGACAATGCACGATACTACAAAAAGCACGCTCCGCCATTCCACTCACAAGAAAATGGCATCGCTTAGCACGTAAGGACGAAATCATCAAAGTCCATGACTCACGAGGGAGTGAAGCTTATGGATGAGCAATGCCAATGTTAATTTGTTTTTATGTGAGCTATTGCCTTGTATCATTAAATTTAACACACCTAATATTTGATAGTGTCAGTCTGGGCATCTTTCCTTCTCATTAATTTGGATAAATATCGTTCAAGGCAGTAAACATGTACAATGAATACCAACCCATCTGAGTTTGAGTGAGAGATCTGGTCGCCATTCAAATATATGGGCAAACAACGTTCACAATTAGGAGACTTCAGAAGAATATTTCAAATGACCTTTGGGAATTCCTGACTCACAAGAAGAGCGGTGTTACCGTGCAAACTCATTCCAGAAGCTTTCCAAATGACAGTTCTGCAACATTTGCCAAATCGGAGCTAGGATCAATCACAACCAAATTGTTCACCTTAATCGGGCTCTCTGAGAGTGTTATCTTAAAAAATAAACATTGCTATCTTTGAGGGACGATCTCCGTTATTAAATTAGATCACATTAAAAAGTGCAAGTTCTTAACCCGCTCTAGCTCAAGATTGAAGACAAAAAGACAAACCTTTAGCAAAAGCGCCCCCATTGCACAACGCGTTGCTCTCTCGTCTGTTAGTGATGTGATGTCATAGTATAGAACATATGCAGTAGCATATAGGAGCCATGGCAGGGCAAGCCAAGGACACAAACCCAACAGGACCAGTCAGAAAAACAGCTTGCGTGTGGGAGGTGAGCATGCCGTATAGTCATTAGTGCAGCATGCAGGACATTTTGTACAATACAGACTCAATTCTTGAGTAACATGCAAGGCGGAGGTATTAAATGCAAATCTGTAATGAATGTCGAGATCTGTAAGTCGACAAAGGTGCAATCACCGTACCATTCGTGCTTACTGTAACAGCATAAAAGCTCAATTAACTGTAAATATTTAGATACATTTGTTAAGTGTCATTCAGCGTAAAAACAATTTCACGCTTTTTTCAGTGATAGTATAAATACAGGACGTAATATTTTGTAGCTACCTCAATAGAAGAAGTTTAAAAAAATAATCTTTCAAGGAATGTTATTTAAAAATGAAAAGTTTGCAGTGGAATGCAGACAGCATTGATTACTACATATTTAAAAATATATAGAAAAATGATTCCTCCTTACAACTCTTGAGAGCAGAAGCAAATCTGCCTCAAGGTTTAATGAAGTAACAAGCTAATTGAGTCAGACATTTTTGAGAGAAAGATATTAACTATTTACCTCGACGATAGATTGTGCAGAAACGTGCAAACAACTATGACAGGTGGATAGCTAATTAGCCATCTAGCTAGCTAGTTAGCCATGAAATAGCTATCTAGCGAGCTAGCTGGCTGAAATATGGATAGTACAAAAAGAGGCGAGAGCTCGTGAAAAGTGCTGATTAGATTATCCTGCTGCGGCTGCAGGAAGATATTATACTTACCATTGCTACCAAGGCTGCTCCTTTCGTCCTCACCTCAGTTGCCCTCTGCACCGTTCCATGCGGAGCGACACTACCCCCTGTCGAGTGGCGGCGGGACTGCATTAACCGTCTGCCTCGACTGAGGGCATTTGAGGTGAGAGACACGCCACCAGTGCATGGTACAAATACAGCTCTGGGAATAATTGAAAAGAAACAAATATAGGACAGTTATTTAATATATTCATATATATTGATAGAGGACGATTCCTTTAAAAAGGTTTTGGTTTTGAACATCAGCTGTAGCCTTTTTTTTTTCTTCTCAGGGTGTCCACATTACAAACACAAGCATGTGGCCAGTCCAGGAAATACACCATAGTTGGATGGTGTTCTTAAATACGTCAAGCCACAAAGGCCTATTTTGTCCTCCATCCCCAGAAGGGCATAAATCCACAATGGTGGGAGTCGGAATACATTTACATGACATTACATTTTGGTTTCAAGCCAAGAACATTACCAAAGGAGGCACTGACAGGCAGACTGTCGCCCTTGGGTTTTTGCCAAGGACTGCATTTAAAGGAAAATAGTCACAAGGTATTTTAGTGTGACCATACTCCTCTTTCCTAAAGTTTTTGTTTAGAATATGCCGTGAGTCTTAATAAACAAGCAATGAGCCCATTTGTGGCCCCCAGGCCAGAATTTGCATACACCTCAATCAAATAAATCAGAGTTAACTGAACCGTTTACTGCGATTAATTTATTATACGAGCACTGTATAAAACTTCATGTTATCATTGATGACAGGTGTCCATCACTTAAATCACTAAAGGTGATCTGAGGATATGTTCCCTCCGACAAAGCCGAGTTTTTTGAGGTGAAACGACTAAAACATGTCAATTCCGTCTGTCACATCCGTGTCAGCTCAGGACAAAAACTTCTTTTGGGAAACACCAAATGTCTGTTTTCTCTTAAATCACGCCCACGTCATCCGAGCCGCAATCGGCTGTGATGTTCCCCTGTGAAGATTTTAATACTGTCACAGCAGTGGGAGATAAGCTAGTGCAGCCAACTGTTACACAAGTGCTTCCAAAACACTAAAGTAAAAAAAATTTGAATGAAATGGAGTCTATTTACATTAGCATGCAAATATTCAAGATTAGAATTTCTAGCAAAACCAACTTTTCTAAATATCTCAGCAGGCAACAGCACAGTATTCACAGTCGTGACTTAAAATTTGAAGGCTTCAATTGTTGTAATTGGACATTTTGAAGGCCTCAAAATTGCACAATTGTGAAAGATTGCATGGCTGAATATACAAGCGGTGCAGTCATCTATTTTCTAAAAGGCCAATCCTCAGTCATTAGAGTCACAGTGGGAATGTCACGTGACCAAAGACAGTAAATAGGTGAGTCGTGATGTCCTTATGTTCTTTGACGTCAATTTCAATCCACTGCAGGGGAGGTGCTGCATAAAGTGTCAGCCTCTTCGGAAGGCTAAAAAGAGGTGTATTACTCATCTATTTTCACCAACCAAATATCAATTAGATTACCGTGTTGAGAAGACTCATGAATGAATGAATTCTGAAACCCACAAAAAGATGTTTGTCAATCAAAGATGGAAAAAAAAACTATAAATACATATATAATTTTATCATTATCCCTTTATCATGCAACAAGATAGATACCAGTCAGGAAAACAGTTACGATTAATAAAGGTTATGCCACCAAATTGACACTTTTGCTCAATCCATAACCTGTGGCTCCCTCTTGTGTTTGGAACTCGTCATTACAACGAGAACTGTTGCCGTTCGATTTATTCGGTATTACAGAATATCACGTCATATTTATGTTTCAGTCAAGTAAAGCCAACATTGGTGCATGGTTGAAAATATATATATTCAAATAAAATCTTTATTCATTCTATGTCGTAGTACACCACTAGACAGTGATTGGAACACATGAACATGGATTTGGTAAAAATATGCGTACTTTTCAAAACCATCGACTTGCTGGGGCAATAGAGAAGCAAGGGCGGGATAAAATATGTGCCAGATTGACGTTTTCACTTGCTATGGAGGTTTTATTCTGTACAGAAGGACAATTTGTACAAAATTTATCTAGATATATCACACTACATGAAACAAGGTAAATCATATATACAATATTAAATGAATCCATATGGTACAAGTCACATACAAAAGGACACTTAAGTTATGTTTTAGAAATAAAATGTTAAAATGAAAAGATCTGCAAAAAGACAAGCCAACAAATAGATTTTTATTCACCTCTCTTTGTCCAAAGGACCTTCTGTATGCACTAAAAGTAACTCATAAAACCCATAAAAGATCATCTTTCCCAGCAAGCATGGGTTATTTTTTTTTTAGAAACAAAAAAAAAATCAAGTTTGGTTGAATGGCATTCCTCCGGAGTAAAAGGTACATGTTTAACATGGTACTTTTGAATTTACAACTTTTTGCATTCAAGCAAATACAGTATTAAATACAGTTAAACGAGCCAAGTCACAATGTCAGTTCACTGTTCAGCATGGCCCCCTTTTTTGGGCTGGGACAGCCCAACTATTTCACCTCCAGGGACGAGACAACTAGCACATCAAATATGACGAAATCAGAACACGCCTGACGCGTTAGTTGAAACAACAGTACTGATTCTCTAATGGACAAACGGTGGTAAAGCAAACAGAGCTTGACGAGAGGGATTTTTGGTATTTCGATTTTAGTATTAAGTGCATCTATATTAGAACTTGATTTTAATAAATTAGAAGCTTTTATCACTCAATTGTGGAGATATTTGACTTGTTTGTCCAAACGTATCGGGATCTATCTGAAGTCACATTCAGCAGTACCATTGTTTGAACTGAGTGGGCAAGACGGTCGACCGGTTTTCAAACTTTGCCTATGAACACAACGAATCAAGCGTACATAAACAGCGGCAAAATGGCACATGGAAAAGAAAGAGAAACAAACAAAAAAAAAACAACGGAAAGTGACGGATGTCCACAGGACACCATCATCTTTCCTCGCTGCCTACCTGGACATTGCAAGGCGACTGACAGGCCTGAGTTTGGTCGTTAAGTGTGCTACACTAAAAAGAAAGAAACAAAAATAAAACCCACTAATGACCAAAACCAAAGGCAAGTGCCCCAGTTTGAATCGGAGATTAATAAGAAAAACACACAACAGTCTTGGCACTGACAAGCTGTCCATTAAAAGACTAAAGAAAAACTGACAACAGGAAAGCGTCATCTTTCCTTTGACCTTTCTTGCCTTCCGTGCGTTGGAGAATAAAAATCCATTCAACTCTTCCTGCAGCTCCACATCCCGACAAAGTATATATGGGAACCTGTCGCCGTATCATCATTGCTTTTTTTTTTTTTTCCCCCCTAGGTTCCACAGTTAAGCGTGAGAGGGGCAACGGAGGTGGCGGGAGGGAACGACACGGAAGCAACTCCGTGGGCTAAAAGACACATGGACACAAATGGACGTCCTTCTCCAAAAAAAAAAAAAAAAAAAAAAAAAAAAAAAGAACCTGAGAAAGCAGAAATCTGAATACGGAGCTTCTGTAATGGTCACAGGTCTAGTGTGCTGCACCCAATGGGGCTGCCGGAATGAAAGAGAACTAAGGACATGGGTTTAAAAACAAAACAAACAAAAAAAACACACAGTGACAACAACAAACAATGGATGGGTGACAGGGTGTCCATGGCCGTGGAGGGGCAGTTGGATCTAGAGTCCGTCGCGGGCGGTCAACATATCTTCAGCTCTGCGGTGGGTCTCCAAGGCTTTTGTGGTGTAGATGTCCTGAGGCAACTCAGATTTGCGCCGCACCATGGGCCGTTCCTTCCACTGGCCGTGCAGTGGCTGCCGCACAGAGAAGAAAAAAAAAAAAAAGAAAGAAGAGTCAGTCTTCTTTTCCTCATGCTGAACTAACTCAAAGTTGGAAAACTGCAGCACCGATTGAATTCAAAATGAAGCTCATTTCAAGATGGACTAGCTAGCCTCTGAGCATGAAGCAATAATGTTTTATGCTGAGCCACAAGTCCAAACACAGTATTGAGTAATATGTCTGTGTAATATGAATTATGCAGGAATATCCGCCTGATTTGTCAGCTGCCCCTGAGATAAAAATTATTATTTTTAAATTATACTAAGGCAATATTACTCAAAATGCTGTGTTTAAGATAGGGGGTGCATAAGACAGATTGTAAAAAATGATACCGCAAAAGACTTGAATAGATATTCAACACCCTGCGCTGTCAATGGGGAACTTTAGCACATAGCCAGATTGGATGCAATTTTGCATATGAAACGTTTGCCCTCTGTTAAGAAAATATTTTGAATAGAGCAAATGTGGTATCAAAAAATGAATGTCAAGAAAGGAATCGAGACAGAGAGAAGCCAGGTTTACCTGAGTTGCGCCTTCTTCAACTGTCTTTTTTAACCTCTGAACATCTTCTATCAAAGGAACATCCGTCTCCATTGCTACTGGACTATTGAAG
Source organism: Syngnathus scovelli (assembly GCF_024217435.2). Classification (NCBI taxonomy): domain Eukaryota; kingdom Metazoa; phylum Chordata; class Actinopteri; order Syngnathiformes; family Syngnathidae; genus Syngnathus; species Syngnathus scovelli. Next base: position 11,062,584 of record NC_090860.1, on the reverse strand, counting down.
TCAGAGGGATCAACAAGCACAGAGAACTGAGTCCAAAAAGAAAAAGGGTGGGGGGGGAAAAAACAAAAGGGGGGAGGGGGGGTGGGAAAAAAAGATGTTGAATGGCATGCAGAGAAGAACGGATCAAGAGGTTCTACACAAATGACAAGCTTCATTTTGAGATTTAACCACAAGATCCTTATTTGGAGTTGTATTCGTTTTGGAAACAAGCACAACATACCAACCACGGACTTACCTCAAACGGAAAAGAAAGCTCTAAAAGCGCTTTGCACATCACAAACTCTCAAAACATGACATAGGAGGGATTTTTAAAAACCTCAACAATGCTTAGTGTCAATTTTGGGCGTCATTTACCTTTCAATAATCATAGCCAAAAAAGGTGCTCATCCCTTTATCGTCACTCAGACTTATTATGAAAAGTAACAAAACGTACTTTGAAGACCAAGTGCAGTACAAAAAGGCCTTTAAAAGGAAATGAACCCAAAAGGACATTTTGGCCATGTGCAGCAAGTCACGTTTTTGCATCTTACCTGCGGATTGGACTTGGCGAGGTTCTCGATCTTGATCCAAGCTTCTTCGCGCTCCTTCGACTTGGCCTTCTCTCTATCGGGTCAAACACTTCTTATTATCTCATCGCTTTCTAAGGTTGAAAAAGCCAAAGACGCCAGTCTGCGACGCCTACTTGTTTTTCTCGGCTCGGAATTGCTGTGTGCAGTCGTCAAAGAGCTTCTGATTCATCTCCATGAAAAGCTTCAGAGCGTTGTAGATGAGGCCGTGGATGGTCCTGCGGTCACACACACACAGGTTGACTTCATAAAATGGCAGCTATTCCTAGCAAGGCTCAGTTCCGAATACTATAGTATTGTCAATTTGTCACACTCGCGTTCACCATGTGACATTTGCCCGGGCATTGTTTCACACGGGTGTTATGCGGGGAACACAGTCCGAGCGCAAATGCATCACTCGGGTGTCAAAAGCGAAAAGAAAAAAAAGCCTCTCACTTGTTCCAGTGGGTCTTGGAGTTGCGGTACAAAGCGGGGAACATGATCGGGAGAATCTTGGCCGCATTGTCGCTGATCAGACTCATGATGTACTCGTTATTCCAGTAGTACAGCGCTCGCTCGGCCACCTAGAGAGTGTACGCGGGATCTCAGCGGGGCGCCCCAAGTAATAAAGGGACTTCCCGGGAGGAGCGCGGCGATACCTGGAAATGCGGACTGGACACGCATTTGGCCAGCTGGCGGAAGAGAGGCTCCTGCACTTTCACGAACTCAGACGGCTCGATGACGTCCAGGATCTCCTCGAGTTCGTTGAGGAACATCACTTCCTTGGGACTGTGAGTCTTTGGCCAATACTTGAGGAGCGCCATGACCACCTATCAGGGGTCGGAGAATGAAGTTACGAATCAGCGGTTTTAAAAATCGACCACAAGACACTCATATAGACATACCGGCTCAGTTAGAGTGCTGTCCTTTTCCAAAAACTGCACCACACAGTAAGCCAACTGCAAAAGAGAAGAGATAAATATTTTAACACCTGTAGTGCATTTGCTCTCATTTTCTTTTCTTTTTTTTTTCCAGCACAGCATTCAACTGTTACGTAACAGACAGCAGAGAGACACACACACACACACACACACACACTGTACCTGCGGATGGTAGACACTGAGTGACTTCACTTTGTGTAGAGGTAACAAAACCTTCAACAGGAAAATCTTGTGCTCTTCTTTTAGAGGTAAGGCAAATCCGTTGATAATGCTGCCAAACAAACAAACATGAACATCTGCTGAGCACATCTCGACGACAGCCGTCGCATTTCGAAATATTGCGAAATCAATGACGCAAACCTTCCAAGTATTTCCAGTAGTTCAGCAATACCATTGTGATGCTCCGTCTCATAGATAAACCTAAAAGAGCGAGGGAATATTTTTCAGCGATTGCAAGACCGCTTAGCTCATCATACGAGAATGACAAAACAAACTGCACCAACCTATAGAAAATGTTGTTGATCTGCTTTCTGATGTAAGCTCTCAGCCCGAGGAACTTCCCGTAGATCCTGTGAAGAGTCGTTTTGAGGAAGTCTCGCTCTCTGGGATCTTCGCTGTCAAATAGTTCTAGAAGCTTCAATTGGAAAAGAGACAAGGCAGACATTACACAATACATTTTTTTTTCTTCAAACTGATTTTCCCATCGTGGTGCCAAGTTGTTTGTCTGCATTGACAAGTGCGTGCGAGGAGCGGATTCTCCTTTTCTTACCTGCATAACAAATTTCTGGTCAATGTATTTCTTTGCTATGTTGGGCTGAAAGTCGGGCGATTCTAAAAACCTAAGGAAAAATTCATAGACCAGCTGCAAGGGAAGCAGAGAAAAAGCAGAATTAAGAACAAATGAATTCATGACGCCCCGTGCTGCTCATTAACCACTTCTATAACTAATTTAAATTCAAAGTTACTCGAGTTGACTCAATGAAACGAATAACAACCTGGAGGTGTGGCCACGCCGCCTCGAGTGTCGGCTCGTCCTCCTCGGGATCAAATTCGGCTCCCGTCGGATTGGACGAAGGAGGCAGTGTTCGAAACATGTTCACAGCAAACTAGAGGCAGACAGAAATGGAAGAGAGCGTACACATTTGGGATTAGACGAGCAAGCAAGCTGTTACGAAACAATTCCTGGACTGGAATGTTATAAATCAGGCTGCGGCTTGAACAGAAAAACCAGACGTCGACACACAAAAAGCGGCCGCGTAATGAGATTACATTCAAGAGTAACTGTTTTTGATTTGTTATACAGCATGCCACATTTGGGATCTGGATCACAACATCTTAAAAAGACACAAAAAAATTCATGACTCAGACGTTTTGTGAATGGGATCAAGCTTCTTCCGTGTCTGGATTAAAAATTCGACTCGTCGGATTTGTGCTAATACGAGGGCGGCACAAATGCAACCTTGAAAATCACCAAAACGCGCCGATTGGTGACGTATAGACGCCCACCCGACACAAACATCTTCTATAAGAGGAACCGCAGAAAAAGCAGCGACTATTAGATATCATTAAACAACATCAGGCCAGGCGGATGCGCAGACAGGATACAATTAGCCCGTTGAAAGTACCAATGTACCCAACCTATATCTTATCTATCAGTCCAAAGTCAATTTTTATTTTTAGGCTCCTGTAACTATGGGCTGCAAGGGTTTGCCTGACAATAATGCATGTGTGCCTTTCGCAGTGTCAACTGACTCCCCCGTGGGCCGCTGTACCCGACTGGGGCGATCATGGGACAGTGCAGGTGGCCCATTAAGACACTGAGAGCCTTGTTTGGCGGGGGGCTGCAAGGTAAGAGTAAAGCTTGTTGTGCCAGCGCCGCACCGCGCTCCACGTCAAAGACGCGCCGAGTTAAAATAGAAACAAGAAAGAAAAGGTCATCCACGTGACTGGCCCAGACTTCAGCAGCGGAGCATCTCGTGTTAATGGCAGTTTCTGTGTCAAGACATTTCTGAAGACTATCTATGGAAAAGCTGAAATAATGACCACGAGCAACAGACATGCGACTGTGCCTTTTTCACGGTCGCAACGGCTCATTTAGCATCTCTTGTGGACACTGCCTCAGTTACACTAATGTCACTCAAAGGAAAAACCGAGCCAGCCAGTTTCACCCACATCGTCATCTTTGGACACAAACAGACACTTGCAGAATCAGCTCTACTGACCATGTGAACCACCTCCGGGTAGATGGGCTCCGTGATGACATTCCTATTGTGGGTGATGTACTCCACCATCTCGCTGAGCGCCGCCCGCTTCACCTCCTTCCATTTCAGGTCACTCAGCGGGTCCGACAGGAAGTCGAAGAGGACGCAGCACTGCCGCAGCTTTTGGATGAAGAGCTTCTCCTGCTCGGCTGGGGCCACATCTGCGGGAAGAGTCCGGGGCGGGAGAACGGGGTCAAACATGGCCGACTGACAGGGCATCTCGACATACACCTGATAAATGAAGCGGTTGGGGATTACGCAACAAAGGGAAGTCGTTCCTTAACGAGCGAGAGGGCGAGCTCGAGGTAGGCGCGACTCTCAAGACTGAATACTGAGCGAGATGGAAACCGGCGAATGAGTCATCAAGATTCAAGTGTTGGCACTATTTGAAACCCAGGGGGGGGTCGGCGGATAACGACAGCAAAGGCGGGTAGACATCAAGTGGAAAGATGTGAAGGCGAGAGATTTGGGAAGTGGGTGAACGGTCACGGCACAGTTACACGAGAGAAGGAAAAAAGAATAATAAATAGCGGTCACTATTATTGGTACGTGGTTATTAGAGCACTTCCTGTTTCACTTCATTTCCATGTGTAAACAAACAAGCAAGTCCACAAATGCCGGGCACAGTATTGATCTTGATTTTTAAGGAACCACTGTAAGTCAAAAGTTGACGTTGAAAGGCCAAGTCAGGCACTCGAGTCTGATTCCGTTCCGCATTGCTCCTGTTACATAAGTCGTATCCGACTGAGTAATAAACTTTCGGCGCTGTCCTTAAAAATACTTATCGGCTTGTTATGTAACAGGAGACTCTGCATTGTGATGGCAAAACTGACAGGAAGCACAATGTGACTTTTGAATGTAGCCCGCAGAGGGCCGTGAGAACACAATATTTTACCGCGTCGAACAGAGCAGCATAACGCTTTAAATGCTTGTCTTTCAAATGCCGGATGTATGTGCCCGAGTAAATTTGATGGCTTCATCAAGTCATTTACGAGCCTGTCGCAACGCATTACCCAGAGCGGGTTGCGCTTAACCTTAAACAGGACTGCTGATGCCGTTTTTCTTGGAAGGCGCTGTGAACTTTTGAGCCCATTTTCAAAGAAACTCTGCAAACTATTCACACTTGTTTTTTTTTTCTTTGCTATCTTATGGTCTTATTTTTCCCCTTTAGCCGGTTGAGCAATGCGAAGCCTGATTCAAAACAATTTGAATCGGAGTAAAGAGAAAAATCTGAGGACATGTTGGTTCTTAAATTCACAGGTGGTTAAGCTTTTTATGGCCAAGTGGCTGAGGGGGTGTGAATGGAAACAAAAGGCAGACATTCAGAACACGGCAAAAAGAGAGCTGCTTTCAACAAAACAAGCTTACTTTTTTTTACAATACAAATTTGAAAAGAACCTGTGCAAAACATTGCTTGTGTGCAAGGGTCGTAACAATAGAGACAGAGGCTTGTGCAGCTCAATAAATCAATAATTGCCCTGAGTTGCAGCTAAGGCCGCTTCGTCGCAGAGTACAGTGGGGCCTTTCAAAGTCGAGCGAGTCCTTTGTACAAAGTGTGAGAGGGCAAGTCTGGTGTTGCTGCGCCCAAAGAACGAGATGTTCACATATGAAAGCGGGATTGCCAGAAGAGTTTCAGGGAGTTAGGTAAGGATTGAAAAAGAAACTATTTTTAAAATAATATTTTTTCTCAAGCATAAATCATAGAAATATATATTATATAAGTTTTTACCCTACGAGCTAAATCTGTTTCTCGCGACCATTCACATAAATTCAGGCTATCCCTGTAAATTAAAGTACAAACTTGCAATTTTATTCCACGACAGCAATGTTTTGCCAACTTGCACCAATCATTGGAGCTGTCCTCAGTGCAAACAAAACACTATGTTGCCAAATTCACTTCCTTGTTTTTGGTATGACGCAGGCAGGTATGTGCAACTTCAATGTTAAGTCATTGTGGGGTCTAATCAAGAGTTAAAAACATTAAAAAAAAAAAATCTGTCATAAAGAGTAATGCAGAGAGCTAATGATCTTACATCATGAAAGAAGCACAAAAAGATTTATCCACTCATCTGACAATTCACATAACATAATATAACTAGACACTGCTTTTCTCCAAAGGTTTTGTGCATTCATAACTCGAGATTAGCCTGTATATTTAATATTTAGCTAAAAGCTGCTGGGATATCAGGCTTTTTTGGGCACAATAATAATCACAAAAAACGCAAGCAACATCCTTAAAGGACTGAATTATAAACTGCATGCAGCAATGATATGCGTTAAACTACACATGATGCAAACATAAGTCCTTGAGCCTCCAATTAATCAAATCAAATCAAATCAGTGATCCACCCTGCTTTACATCTTAGAATAAGTGCGTGGAATTCATAAAACTCTTTCCTCAATATAAAAATAACCCAGATTTTCTAACATCTATTTCTTCTGCCCAGCAAATTCATTGCAAATGTGTTGCACACTTGTTTCCTTGACACTTTCGTGGGAGTGAGAAAGTCGAGTGTCCTTGAAATCCGTCTGAAGGGAAAAATAAAATCACACACACACGACGCTTCACTACTCTTGACAATTCCTAAACTATAAATTGTAGAAATTCTGTCAAAACACCAAAGATTAAAGTGGAGACCTTCTTAGTTTTCTAACATCACTTCCGTTAGCGTCACTAGTCGCTGCTGGGGGATGGGCAAAGACAGTGGAGCTAGCTAGTTAGCTAGCTAGCGTGTAGAAAAAAAAAAAAAAAAAAGCGTTTATCGTTGCCGCGTCGCCTACAAATCGCAAACGGTAGAAGGTTAAGGGGCCTGCAGTACCGATTATTATACCGGAGCTGATATGTGGTCTTATTTTACGCGGTAGGGCTAAACTGTATAAGCGGTGAAGGAAAACCGGAGCACAGCAACGAACGCGCACACACATACATACATACACACCTTCCCCCCCTTAATTCCCCGCGACAATACAGGAAGAATAATTTATCCGTACATACCTCTGAAGTGCATTAGGGCCACCGGCTGAAAAGGCCCGTTGGAATTAGGCGCATCCACGACCATTCTGTCAGCAGATTTATTGCATGTCAACATGTAAACCTCAACCAGGAAGGCGATCCACTCAGGGCGAGAGGCCAGCCTCCATTTTAGCACAAAGCAGATCAGAAAATGAAGCTCTCTGCCGCTGGAGGGAACTGGCTACTTTGTGACGTCACATAAACAGGGAAGACGCCCATTGGTTGATTCCGGCGCAATAGCGAAGGGGGCTTCCGTAAGGGGCGAAGACGATTGGCTGAGAAAGAATAAAGGGGCGGGATATGTGATGATTTTTTCTTTTTTTATTTGCCCTGGCTCCGCCTCTTAGTTGCTTGTCTCTGGTGACGCTGCCTGCCAGGCAGCCAGGCCCTTGCACACATCAGAGAGCAGAATCGATTTGTGTATATTCCACACTTTGTCCCAATTGGATGGACGTCTATATCATCTGGTTGGAAATTTTGGAGCTACAAATGATTGAATAGTCAAAGCGAATTTTAAAGAAGCAAATACACAATCTTTTTCCCTGTGTCACATCTGCTTCTATCATTTCTGCTCCGTTTGAACGCAACTGCACTTGAAAATATGAAATTAAGAAAAACTTCACTTGTATGGCACATACATTAAAAATTGCATTAAAAAATGTGCAGAAATAAATAGCACTTTAACATTAAATGCAAATGTATTGCACTAAAAAGTTAAATACAACTGAACTGTAACTGCACGTCAATATCAATATCATTTTATAACACCTTCGGTTCGTGCCAATGGACGGGGGGGGGGGGGGGGGGGGGTATTGCACTTCTGCCTTTAAACTGAGTGTGGCAGTCTACAGTAGCTGCAGCTGAGCCATGAGTCACTCATGCTCATGAAACATGCAGTGTTAACCTACTGACTTGTTTGGCCATGACAGAATGCTACATGAAACCATTCAATACATTAGAATGTTGCGTGATAACCTTGGAAAAAAAGAAAATATCATTGCACTTGTATGGCTCGTGGGGGGGCTTAAAATGGTTTGCCCACCCATCAATCAAGTGTGAAATTAAGCAAAATTGTTGACATGTTGTCCATTCAGACATTAAAAATATCTCAGAGACAAGATATTAGTTGCAACATTGTAAATAGGATTTTATCATGACTTTACTGCCGAGCCCAAGCGGCTCTTTGTGTGGTCACGAGTGTTATTTGTGACCACATTCAAGGCTTTTCCTCCTTATGAATGTGTTGTTGTTATTTTTTTCCATAGGGAGGATTTACAGGTCAGATTGTTGCTTGTGTGCCTCCTTTTCACAAAGTGCTTTTAGGACTAAACGTTATTTGCCAAGTGACTTCTATTTTGGACTATATACACAAAAAAAAACAAAAAAAGGAAGAGCAAATGTTTCCAGGAAACCACTTAGACCACATCCTACGTGTAATGCCTTGTGTAAACAAAGAAGCCATGAAAAATAGATGTCAATCGTCAAACCTCAACCCGATTGTCTTTCCCGATTGGTACCAAAACAATAAGCACAAGTGGAGGTAATCGATACCGTGAATTAATACACTGGCGTGCTTGCTGACTAGTATCATTATTTAGATCACAAAGTGCTTCTGCATAAACGTGGAAGCCCTTTTTAGCTCAGACAAACTGCCACACTTCGCATTCTATTGTGATGGAAATATCCGTTCTGTTCTCCGGCTAAGTCTGGAGATGAGATGCAGCTAACATCATTTGCATCACAAATAAAGCCAGTGGGTAGCAGCCTATCAATTATGTAGTGCGACCTCAAGGTTAAAAAAAGGTGGTTATGAGGATCTACCTGTGCTATAAATTGTTAATATGATTGCCTTTGTTGATGTAAGCCAAACATGCCATCCCTCAAAAAAGAGGTCAATAAAAGCCCTCAGAGGAGGAGGATGATGTGAAACGTGAGATAAGGAGAGAGTGCATATCTAATGAGAATCAAGTACCATGTGGAGAAAACCCATGCATGCTTGAGGACCTGAGGAAAACCTTGTATTGGATTTTATGAGATTGCACAAGTGTCCCTAATAAAGTGACTGGCATACCTGCGAGTGCATCCAGTTTGTGCAGCTCTCTGTTGGTGCTGAGGGCGAAGCACGAAGAGCTGAACCTCTTCTCCCTCCTCACAGCCGTGTGTGACCCCGGCTGCTTTATCCTCATCAGCTGAGTGGTGGGAGGCACTTTTTTATTGGAAGCCTGCGGAAACAAGCAATCAGGGAGAAAGGGCACGAGGTAATTCAATGTTGAGAGGAAGGACGGGGAGGAGGCGAGGTGATGTGCTTAAGGGTCAAGTTCCGCTTGCAGTCAGATCGGGTGGTTCTTGACGGGGGGCAATCGGATCGCCGGTTGCGGTGTACTGTACAGTATTGCATCTCTGGACGCAGTTTAAAATGACCTCGAGCGGGGCAGGCTAATCAAGGAGCTGACAGAGATATCACACGTGTCAAACACTTGCTTGATCAATCAGATCTTAAGATGATCTTAAGATGATTTTTTTCTATCATACAAGAGCTTTTATTTAATTTATTTAATTTTTTATTTGATTTATTATTTGATTTATATTAATTTTTATCTACTTTATGATTTTATTTACATTATTTTTTATCCCTACCAAAGAAGTTTATGAGATGTGTCATATTGGCACACATATATTTTACATTTATATATATGTATAAAGATATGATCTTTTTTTTTTAAATATGACATACTGTAATTGGAAATTATGCTGCGACTCTGCCTGCTGGAAGTATAAAGTCATAGGACCATGTTGAGATGTCACATGAGAAACTTTCTCAAGAACAAAATATCACTGAACACAGATAGCTGTGAAATGTGCCATGAAAACAATTGTTCAAAAATGATCATTTAAACAAGCCGTATAAATCTGTGGGATGTTTTTCCACGATTACAGGAAAAAAAACTTGTATCAAATTTAAGACAACCTGAAAAATAACTGTTGGCAAAAACTGTACACTGTTGTTGACCCGTCATAACTGCAGCGGTGCTATTTTGTATCATGTGCTTTTTTGATAATTTATTGCTAAATGTTTTTAATGTTAATTCTAAGAAAAAACAACACACTTACATCATCACTTGCAGGCCCATTTTCACTTGCAGATTTTTTTCCCTTTCCAGACTTTGTGGAGTCCTAATTTAAACACAAAAGCAATCCGACTCAAGTAAGCTGACAACTAAAAAAAAATATATAATAAGAAAAAATATACCTTACCTTGTCTTTTTTGCTCTTCTGAGGCATGATGGAGGCTTGTGGAGTGTCAGCAGGACGCAATCTTCCTATGGACACAAACACTTGAGAAAGCAGCACGCATCGGCGTCTGTGTGTGTCTGTGTGACGGAGACCCGAGAATATCCACACACCATGTGACTGATCCCGAGCTGGCTGAAGGCTGCTTGCAGACAAAAGTGGCAACGAACAGCAGTTGAAGTGAAGAAAAAGTCATTTCATGCTGGAAAAAATAGCAGAATAAAAAATAGCCAAAACAAATATGCGGAAGTGGGCTAAGCAGCTGATCGTGCACGTTGGAGGTGACTTGACACACTTTCGGGGCCGGTTGCTTTATCTATTAAGTGCCACAAGAGGGCGGTATTGAATCAGGATTAATTGAACGATATGCAAAGCGACAGAACAGCATTGGCGAACAATTAAACTTAAAAGCATATATGTGACTAAAAATAACAAAAATATACAGGTATAATTAGAGCAAGAATAAATACAAAAATAGAAAATAAACTAAATGTACGTGTACAATTAAATATCAATTTAGATGTATTTTAATTTATTTTTCACGTTTGTTTTTATTTTCACTTTCTAGATGTATTTTAATTTAATTTTATATTATATTTTTCACAATTGTTTTTATTTTCATTTGTTTAATTTGGCAGTTTTGGCCCTTTATATGCACATGCATTATACGTGCACATCCACAGGAGGGCAGTGTTGTAATGTTTCTCACTTGACAAATGAGAAAACTGACTTTCTGCTATTCCCTTTCTCAGGCAAATGGATTAATTTTCAGAGTAACAGAGAAAACAAATACGTTTTAAAAACCATAATCGGTCTCCCTCCAGTAAATAAATAAGTAAATAAATGGATGGATTAATGAATGAATAAATTAATAAATGAATGAATAAATAAATGCAACCAAAAGGGATGTCTGTTTGGACTTTACATATTAATTTGTGCAATAACACCCATGTGGATATTATAGAGAGCGCAACAGTTCTCTTTTATGTGTGTTGTGCTGTTCTCGGGAATCCATCTTTATCTTGCTTCACCACCAGTTCATCATCACCGCAACGTTATTACTCGGCGATAGGCTGCCTTTCATTTCCTGGCCCACCAACATCAGTGGAAGCAGCAACTGCATGTGTGTGTGTGTTGTTTGTGCATGTGTGCATAGCGTATGAACATGGCTGGCTGGAGGGAGGAAGGCCTGGGCGTGGAGCAACAGTATGTGCTGTCTTCCAATAAAAGAACATTCAATGAAGTAGAGTTGCATACAGTTGTTGTAATGGCGCGTATCAGTGATGCAAAGTCAGATTTGCTCACCTCCAATAAACGAGGCCGATATTACTTCACGTCAGCTGCGCTTATTTATGCTAAACAACATTTTGCAAGCACATATTGAAGTTCTTTTTTTCCCCTCCAGCACCACAGGTGAATTCTCCCTCCACTGCAGCAGTCCAACTTTTGATATCACAGAGTGCTGCTTTCATTTCTTGCACAGTCGGTAGCGTATGGGTTACCAAAACAATCCTTTATTTATTTATTTTTAAGACTAAACAGCTCAGCCAATGAAGCTAACGACTAGACCAGCATTAAAAGGTCTTATTTTCTTTCCAGGATTGTGAAAAAAGGGGCTAAGAAAAGCGAGAGGTGATAAATGGTCAGCTTGTTAAGGCAGATGAAAGAAAAGTGCTGCCTGGAACAAAAGGGGAAGTGCAAGCTTTGACATAGATGCACAACCTTCACACATAATTGAAACTATCTTATTCACAGTCCGCAAACAAACTCCTGGATGTCTCTAGCATTCATTTGTGAAACACCTTTACTACGAAAAATGTATTATACCATTGAATGTTATCAAGGAGAGTATTTCAATATTGTGTACTGTATGAATTGAATTTGTGAGCGAGGTCAACCAGATTTATGTCTTTGACAGCTCGTACAATTGCTATACAGCATTCGTGAGACAATCTCAAACTCCCTTAGCACGTTAAAAATCGTTTCATGTTTAATTCATGTTTCCCTCCATGAGAGTGCATTTGAATGAATGCAATGATCTTTGACAAACGCTTCATCCCACAAACAAGTCGAAACTCATCTCGCCTTGCGTGAGGGACTATCTTTAACACGTGATGACTAATTCATGTGCAAGTGCATAGAAATCGGAGCATCGGCGCCATCACAAAGCGCAAATAAATTGCTTTTGCTGTGATTAGAGTGCAGGAATGCCAATGAAAAAAAACAGAATTGACAACAGTCCAGTAATTGCTTGGTAAACAGCTTCTTGATGGCAATCTTTGAAATGTAATCTTTATAAAATAAGAGGGTAGCATGGTTAGATTTAATAATAATAATATTTATTATTATTGTTATTATTAGATTTTGGGCTTGTCCAACCATGCTTCAACTAACCTGCGACCCCTGAGGACAAACACTTAAATAAATAAATAAGATGAAAATAAAATATATAATATAATACAATTATATGATATGCCACAAAAGTAGCCCCAAAACTCAAGAGCTGAACAAATCGACTTCACCAGGACTTTCAAATGATTACATCAGATGATCACAAACTTTTCTCCCTGATCTGAAGGGCTGTTTAAAAAAAAAAGAAAAAAAAAAGGTTTACTCTGGCTTTAATTTTATATCCAGCATGCTGGAGCAACACAGACTGTAGAAGAAGTGTGAATGAAGAATAGCATGGAATGTCTCGGCTGTGCCCCAGCCGATGACTTGTTTGACGGACATGAAAGAACATTATATACCAGCCGCTTCGGAAAGCCTTTCATCCCCGTGGGACTCAACTTTCCACTTTCTTTAACCTTCCCAGCAGCCTCTCTGTACGATGACCTTAGCATTCCATGCCACTTCCACTGAAGCTCACCTGCTCAGCAGCCAAGAGACGTTGTGATCTTCTTTTGCCTCCCCCAGGAGAGCTCTCTACCCACTCCCTGTGCTGCTGCCAAATAGTAAACAACCCATTTTTCTTCCCAAAAACTAAAGCAGAGAAAATAACATCTGTAAATCTGCGTTGCATTGCAATATTACAGAAATAATCAGTAAGGAAACAAACATAATGACTTCTGACAAGATAATGGGCTTTTATTCATAAGACATTTCAACAAAATCTCTTCTGGCTGATTTTTAAATTGCCTTCAGGCATCAGAAAGGATAACAGTTAATTACTAAATTCCAAAGTAAACATTTGGACTTTTTCCAAGACCCAAAACTAAATGTTATGCTCAGAAACATCAGAAACAGAATGTTAATTTAAATCATCTTGTTTCTTACACTGAAGTGAAAGTAGCCCATCAAATTGGTCAATAAAATAATATGTAATTTTGTAATATATTTAGTAATATTAAAAATTAAATTAATAGTATTAAAAGAGTATTATGTTCTTCTAATTAATTTACTGAAACTTAGTGAAAAGTTTCAGATGAAAGTTGCTGTCAGTCTCCCAACTTCTTTTATCTCCAAATGTCCTTCCTCCATTTTAATCACGTTCCATCATCCTCGTTTAATCCTCTCTTTTCATCATCTGTTTTTTTTCTCCCCCCTTTCTTGTTCTTCCCTTGCGTTTCAGCTGAGTCCCTTTCAACCGGTGAGTTACTCAAGTCATAAAAGGAACCAAGTGCCTGGGATAATCACGGCAGGCACTCCAGGCCAACGGAGACAGAAAGGCCCGCCTTTTTTTTGTATTGATAAAAGGCTACGTTAGCGTCTCCTATCCGATAGCATCCAACTTGACCTATAAATGTGTGGCCGCTAAGATAGAAAGGCAACTTCATTGTGAAACAGGGACAACGAAAAGATGACGACATGAGGTGTCACACTTGCCAATAAGTTTTCCAGCAGCCTCAAAAAGGGTTGCAAAGAGAATAAAAATAAATTGGAAAATCTTAGCTTCTGGCCGTTCAAATAAATTAATTCGGTGTTATATAGCCATTTTGAGTTCAACTGAATCATTTGAAACAACTCCTATAAATATTTTACATTCCAACATCTATTTAATATTAAGAATGATTAAATGTGATAGTTGAAACTGAAATGTGACTTGAAAAGTGCCTTAGCGGTTAATAAAGTTTTTCCGAGGAGTTTAACTCTAAAGAGCAATACTTTTTTTTTTTCCATTTGTCCAAATTGGAAAAAAAAATAAAAAAAAAAATAAATAAACCTCAGCCCTGGAATGAATTGTATACACCCCAAAAGGTTGTATAATACTTTTACAGCAAGTGTCCACAGTGATGACTGGCAAGGTAACTTGGGTTACATTGTTAAGTCAGCCTCAGGGGGCCGGCGAGCAAAAATCTTTCCTCAAACTGCTGCACAGTAGGTAAAAAAAAAAAAAAAAAAGACATTTTGAGCCATGTAGAAACTCTCCGTGGAAGACACCGATGCAGTATTTATGACGGAAGATGTTCTCCCAAGTCATGCATTCAGAAGCAGCCAGCTCGCCTCGCAACACTAATGACCCAAGACATGTTGTGACTGAATTTTAATTATAACACAAGTATTACTCTGAATATTTCATAAAAAGGGCAGATGGAAAAATGTCCTGTACATACAGCATGTTTTAACACCGGCCTCTGTCCCATTGAATATGTAAAAAGAGGAAATTATATTAATATTTAATAGCTTAATCAATAACTAATCGATCATCAAATTAATCAAGAATTTTTGATAATCGATGAATTGTCTCATATGTGACCATCTATATGCATACATAAAATATTTTTGGGTGTAGTGTAAAGAATCTGTGTATAGTAATTTATGATTGTTGAATAATGCATGTTGAATAAAATGCTTCCTCCTCCACGGGAAGATTTCCTGTCTTGGTGATGAAAGCATCAAAATATGAATCATAGAAAAATATTCATCCATGTATTTTTTAAACGATATCGAGCTTCTTGGGTCCCAGCGATTCTAATTAAGAGCTCAAGCTATCAAAATTAAAGACACACAATGTGATTGGGTCAAGAGCTAGAACCTATCTGAATTTCGATATTTATTCTAGATTGGTTGCCTGGGCACATACAAACAAAATAAAAGCATAGAATACATATTTTATGAGCTATTTTTGTATAAATGCAGTATTCGACCATCCCTGTCTTGTCAATATGATTAACATTGCATTGTGTCTAACGTAGTTGCTGTTGTCATAGCAACCATTTTTGCTCTTGCAGATCAATAACAGGACATTGCGGCCTGATTAGTTGCCTGGTACGCCGCTAAAACTTGTTGCTAAACAAAACAGCAGCACCTCCAGAAGAATGTAAACCATTGTTCCCTACACAATATTTAATGATCGAGTATTATCTTGGTGCCAAAGAAACAATTTGCGCTGAAAAGAAATCTGTAAAACATTCCAATCCCTTTATGGGAATGTCGATGAGTAATAAATTAGCGGCCGTGCTCAAAATAGTGGGGGATTCCTTGACCTTGTTTTGCTGTCATTTCTATTATGGTCTGAAGTCTATTTTCTTCTGTTATAAATTATAACATCCAGGAAAATGGTTTCTACCCACCTGCAGTTGAGTAAATTAACACCCCGGGCTATTATTGGCTAGAATGTGATAAATTCCGTTTCACTTTGTCTCAATGTGTAACACGTCAACAGAAGGGCGATTGTAACGTGGCGACCATTCACTTTTTCCCCCCCAAAGGTTGTTTTTTTTACATGCAGTGCTTTTGCTAAAACTGCGAAACATTTCAAACATGACCTTTTTTCATCCCGCATGCCCCACAACTCCAAAGAACAGCATCAAAGGCAAATTTTGTCATCAAACGCCAGTTGAATCCCAGCCAAGTCACTGATGGAAATTTTAAATGTTGCTGTGGTCTTTATCTTTGTGAGTAAAACCTGGCGCGGTGCACTGCTCATGTGTTTATTTTTTGACATTTGGCAGTGATAAGTCCAAAGCTAAATATTTATTTTATATTCTGAATAATTATTTGATTTAAACCCACACCATAACACATACATACAATTGGGTCTAATTTGATTTTTTTTGGATGCATTTAAAATTAATTCTTCGGCTAATTTTCCTCTCCAATTTTATTGGGAAATACTCAGGCCTAACATATTCTCTATAGATTTAGTTTAGTGAAGGCTTCTACCCACAATGTGTTGTTCAGCTCTCCTGGGGTCTCATTCTATACACCACTAAATATGCATGCTCTTCTACATGCATGGAAAGCGGCGTCCAAGTGGTCACGCTGGTATAGAGGTGGAGGAAAACACGTCAGATCGCATACTTGTTAATCATGGTGTAAGCCTGCTGCGCACAGTTTCCCATGGGAACATTTGCATAATTTATAAAAAAAAAAAAAAAATCAACAACAAAAACACTCAGATTTTCCTCATGCTGCTCATATCAATAAATCCAGACTGATCTGTAATCATGAATCTTATGAAATCTGATATCTGTTCTATGATACAAGGGAATATGCAATTGCATCAGAAATTGCAATGTTGAAATATTCATGAAATGGGAAAACAAGGTCTCTTCGTATCCAGTGCGAGTTTTCACTATGGAGTTTTCATTCTATTGACGTTTTCGTAGACGGGCGCAAGGAGACATGGGCGTCTGCGCCGTTGTGGGGGTGAACACAGTCGAGTAGATTCCTGGCTCCCTTTATTTCTTTTAAATTCAACGTGGGTGAGGCACACCATCACAAACTACTTCGAATATAAATGAATATAACATTTGAAGGTATTTCTTCAGGCACCCGTAAAACGGACGAAAAAAGACATCCATTTAAACTCAATAACAAAGCTGTAAGACTCAGCCCTTCTACAATAACTGTTACAAAGTTCTGACTGAAAGGTTGAATCTCGAGAGGCTAATTTGTCTTGTTTGCAATCCCGACGTTGCCTTTCCATTTCCATCATCCAGCTGTTTTGGTCTGCGCCGCAGCCCCTTCGCAGCCGTCTACGACTGACAGTCCTCATCCCAGGAGGTTAAGTGCATGCTGACCTTTCCGACTTCAGGCTCAAGACGGCCTAACGTTATCCGGGCCACTTCTCTGCACACTAATGCAGATAGATGGACGGAGCGACTTCCTTTGCTCTCTCTGCTTCAAGCATTCTATTTATCTTTTTTTTTTTTTTTCTGAGAACCGTCTGATGACGTACACTCGCATTGGTCTTTCCAGCCATGGAAAATGATCTCTTTTAATTTGACTTAATTGGTCCAGAACTCCCAGTGGTATAATAAATCATTTGGACTGTATTAAATTCTCTCGCTAGCTTAATTAGGTTTTTATTTGTCCATCACTGTTTGATAGCATTTTTTTTATACTGTACATTATTACAAGGTGATATTGTGCCCTCTCACATCTGTGGATAAAATATGCGAAATGATTTAGTAAACAGATGCTGTGGAGGGTGCTCATCATTAGCCTCAATTACAGTTGATGATTTATTTATTCATGTAGAAGCCGCCTAAGGGGATAATTGAAATTAATTACGTGCACAAGAGCAGCATTAAGGGACTAATTGGCTTTTTAGCTCACTTGCGCCCTCTACTGTTGACATGTCATTTACTGTACTTAAAAAAAATGTATAGCTGGCATAATTATCACATGAAAAACAAGTGTAACATGAATATATTCAGTGAAACTTCTGATCTGAGAAATACCAAAGCAACAGAAAAACTGGAAAATAAATAAACGTAGTGATATAACGATGTCATGTTTTGCGCTTTTCTTTTGTGTGTGCGGCTACGTTTATCGAAAGACAGCCCAGCAGGCGACGTCTTAGCTAGTCCAATTATTATTTTTGACCACTGAAGTCAGTGATTCCAGATTGCCAAGGCAACAAGGGTAGAATTCTTCTTACTCCGAGCTTATGTGCCAGAAACACAATTTGGAGGTCAAATGATTACCTATTGTTGCTTTAAGACCAGGGGTAATGACTTAAGCACCTAATAAGTTCAACGAAGACAAACGAGAATGGGAAACTAGCGTCGACATGAATAATAAATGTTCAGTTGTTCCGAGGCGATTAGAGAATTAATTAAGTGCCTGAGAAAAAGACTAAAGCAGCACTTTTAGGTACTTTGCAAAGTGCCTGAGAAGAAATGATGGCAGGAATGGCCATCGGGTCACGAGATCTTGGATAAGCTGTTGAAGAACCTGAAAATAGTTTGTGGTTGGATCACAAGTTTTTGTCATTTGACCTCACACTATTTGGGGTCATGTGCTAAGATAAAGAATTTTTTTTTCCCCAGGGGCACGCTCTCATAAATCCACTGAACGCGTGACTGCTTTTTTGTCTGAGCCTCACACGGTAGAGGAAGGTGAAAAAAAAAAAATGTTTTGCTCCTCACTGTGGATCTTATATTTTCCCCAACACACACACATACATGAAATATGGTTTAGTCACCCCATTATAGACTGCGGGTGGTTTTGACCTTCTCCAACAAGCGCTTAAAATATATGCAACCTTTATGTGTTGCTGTTGTTGTTAAACATTATTTGACACGGAATACATTCAAAGTTCACTCAGGTTACTTGCTTTTAAAAATAATTATATTTAAAAAAAACATTTAGTTTGACCTGTTTTTTTTTCCCCCCACATATCGACCACTCTATCCACGTGCTCCGCTTCTTTTTAGCACAGTAATGCCTTTTATTGGGTAATGCCATTTCTCCTTTCAGTCGACATAATAACAAGGCAAGCCTGCTCTTAAACAAATGTCAAACACTCCACGCTGCTCCCGGTGCGCTGACAACGCATACATTTCAACCAAGCCGCCGCTTCGTATACACTCAGACGCACACAAACACTTTCAAGCGCACACAAGAGCGTATATGGAGAGCAATTTACGGAACCTTTTAGGGGAAAAGTATTTTACTGCACCACGGGAAAAACATACATGAGCAGCAGCGTACAGTACAACACGAAGACGGATACATTTGATGGCTTTACCCAAAGCTGGATTGTTCTGGCCATTTTATAAGGTACACTTGCTAGCCGTTGTGCCTCACACTGCAATAGGTGTACCTAATGTTGTGGCCAGTGATTCCATCTTCATGTTTTCGAGATGAATGCAATAATTATTACGTTTCCGCATGCAAGTCTTTTGTCGATATCCGGCGTGGTATGGCACTGATCAATCCGGGTGTAAAAAATAAAAAACATCCACCGTATGTTCACAAGATGTTAAATTTACATGAATTCTACTTCGTTGTACTATTTCCGGGGTCTTCAGGTGAAGCGCCTGAACTTGATGAGTTTCTGGAAGGCCTGCTTGAACTCGTCATTGAACACGGTGTAGATGACCGGGTTGATGAGCGAGTTGAGATATCCCAGCCAGGTGAAGACGTCAAAGAGTACCGGGTGAAACCAGCAGTCTTTGCAAATGGCCAAAACCAGCGTGCCCACGAAGAAGGGCAACCAGCAGACGATGAAAGCGCCCAGGATAATGCCCAGCGTCTTGGTGGCTTTCCTCTCGCGAGCCGCGCACAGCCGCTTCCTCTCCAGCACGCTGTCGGCCAGCTTGACCTTCACGCTGTTCACAAAGAGAGGCGAGCTCCCCGTTCCTGAGTGGACGTGCCCTTCCTGGAGATGGCCTTCCTGGGTGGACGAGGAATTGAGCGAACACAGGGACGAGCCCGCCGAGGTCTGGATGAGCTGCGCCGTGGTGAAGCGCTTCCCGGACGCCGTCGGCATCTTAAAGATACGAGAGCGCGCCGCTACGTAAATCCGCCCGTAGAGGATGACAAGAAGCACCGTGGGAACGTAGAATGCCCCGAAGGTGGAGTAGATGGTGTACGAGATCTGATCTGTATTCACCAAGCATTCCGTCAGCTCCTCGTGGGCTTTGGCCTGCCGCCAGAAGAGCGGAGGCATGGAAATCGAGATGGAGATCACCCACACGACTGCGACCATGATACCGGCTCGGCGCGTGGTGCGGCGTTTGGAGTACTCCAGCGCGTCCGTGATCGCCCAGTAGCGGTCCAGGGCGATGACGCACAGGTGGAGGATGGACGCCGTGCAGAAAGTGATGTCGGACGACAGCCAGATGTCACACACGATCTGCCCCAGCGACCAGGTTTTGCTCACCGTGTACACGATGCTGATGGGCATCACCAAGATGGACACCAGGAGGTCGGTGACGGCCAGCGAGCCGATCAGGAAGTTAGCGGGCGTGTGCAGCTTCCTGGTTAGGAAGATGGTGGCGATGACGAAGGCGTTGGACAGCACCGTGGCAAAAGTCACCACCCCCAGGAGCACGGACAGGGAGATCTGAAAGCCCAAAATGGAGGCGTCGCTCCAGTAGGGGGACTCGGTGGTCAGATCGGGAATCTCCGTGACGTTGCCGGTGAAGTAGTCCAGTGAGCTGTTGTACACCTCCATCTTGCTTGAGATCAGCTTCAGAAGATCCTCATTACAGATGTGCTCATAAGTGCAGGGTTCAATCCCCCAAGCCCCGTTTTTCATATCAACCCAAAGCTACCATCTAATCCCATCATTTCGTGTCCCGAGCTAATGGTCCTGTAATTGAAGCCGGCTTATTTGTCCATTTCAGTTTTGTAATATCGATTCGAGCCCGCTTACAGGAGCCGTGGATCGTCATTTGTATTCAGCTTCTGTCAGATGCCCACTTTTGTTGCTCTTCTTTCCACTCTTATCTCATCTCCAAGCTGCAGTCGGACGGCAAGAACACCTCGGCGGCGAACCTTTGTATCTATCAACCACTTTAATGGGCTCCACTTCAATAAGACGAGGCGGCGTGCGGTAAGATGTTGATGACAGCTACACAGGTGGGCTTGTCAGGCCGCTATCTCCACAAAAACCCGATCAACAGTTTCATGATCCAGTCAAGGCTTTCTCCATACTTGTTCCTTGGTCTTCTTCTGTATGTGGAAAAGAGAGCGAGAGAAACTCATTAGATTTCATCTTGGTGACAGTGTCTTTCTTTTATCAGTCACGCTTCATTCCCAGAGGGAATGCAATCGCATGCAATTCTTGTCCAACTTTATTTGTACCAGTTTCAAGCGCTCTGGATCCACACGAAGGGTGACAGGTGGCACAATGTGGGATGTAGCATTGCGCGCCAGTGGCTTTTCAGTACTAGCGCTCGCTCTCCTCATTTAATTTGTGTGGCGTGCAGCAGAAATGCTGACAGCTCGATAGAGCTTGATAGATATAGAGCCAGATAGAAAGCGCTAGATGGATAGAGCTAGCTAGAGCTAGATATTTAGCGCTATAGAGCTAGATGGATAGAGCTAGCTAGATAGCGTTAGCTATATAAAGCTAGATATCTCGAGCTAGCTATGTAAAGCTAGCTATATAGCGCTAGATAGCTAGAAGAACTAACACGCTTCCCGAAATAGATTGTGTGGGACCTTTGCGGTTATGTTCCAGTCTCGCTTTCATCACATGTGATGGATGGTTGATTGGCCTATCTGTTTACATCTCAGTCAAGTCCAACACAAGGCTTATCTTCCTTGTGCTCTGGTTTGCAAGACAATGAGATAATGAGGCTGGTAATGAATGGATGAGAGGAAAAGATTTCCAATCAGGGACAGGCCCTGCCGAAATTGGGCTGGATACTGCTTGCGTGAAAAGACATTAGTTCCTCCATCTGGTTTTTAAATGAAACGCTACAGGGGCGGAGCCCCGCAACTATGAAGCGCTTACAGCTTCCAAACTGTACAATTCAGTACATCACAGCCCCATTCATGAGTAATCCAATTCACTTGTACTTTCAGACTTGGCTCAAGTCCCACCAGATGCTCGACATAATGTGTTCGCAGCGCAGGTTGAACCAGAGACTCACCCCGTGAACCAGGCGGACCTGCCAATGCCGCCTGGCCCCCGCTGGAGGGGGACTAATTGATTTAACTCAGCAGAAGTAGAGCTATCACCGCCCGTCTGTCAACGCCTGTCTACTGTTGACTCGAGCGTGCACTAAATGATAACCGGGCACGGTTCTAATGAGTGTGTTGACGAAAAGTACATCAAATGTAGCTGATGCTGGCAAAAAAAAATGGAATTGAATTGGAGTCAGGAGACTCTTCAACCATTGAGAAATATCGGGCCGATATATTAGGTATTAGACCGAAGCCAGAAAACAGACTGTGATTTTCCCAATGCGAGCCTGTGAAAATCTGAAGAAAATCTGTAAAGACTGTCTACGAACATCGAAACTCACTACGTCCGTGAAACTTCGCCCAGCTTTTATTCGTATTCTCCCAACTCATTATTATTAACCTCGATGAGATGTGAAACAATGTTATGTCGCCACTGGAATAAAGGTTACACAAAGTCGTAATTTTAGATGGCAGCTGAGCATTGGAGTGTCTCTTTACGAGCCAGATGTCCACCTTTATTTAACTTTTAATTTGTGCCAAGTGTCCCATTAGCAAACACGTTTTACTCCCGTGCCGCTTGACATCGCAATATAAAATAACAGTTGTAGTGTTTTGTTTGTCTAGCAACCATTCAAAACATGAATAATAGATGGCGCTTGGAGAAGAATGGCCGTATAAAATATAGATTAGTCGAATTGTTGGAGCACTCCAGACGATCGGTATGTCAAAGTGTAGCGTCAAGGTTAAAGCGCTCGCAGGTGGAACAGATTATATTCTAGGTTTGCAAAAAAAGCGCAAAAATTAGATTTGACCTCATATTCCATAAAAATCCGTTTGGTTAAGAAGACTTACTTGTCTCGTTTCCTGTTCAACAGTGTGTAGCTAGCTAGCTAGCTAGACCTAAACAATTAACTCTATGTCGTTATTCAACTTTCCAAATATTTGGTGGTGAAAAATATTTAATATTTGGTGAAGCGGCGAAGATTTGCAGCTTTTAAGGAATGAAAGGAAAAAAGAATGAGGTATTATTCTTTTTGCAAAACTGTGGGGGGCTTTTGGTACATCCGTGTTATTTGCAGGTGCCCCAGAGCTCGGAGAGTAGGTGTTCTTCCTGGGCTGTGCAGGCGTACGTGCACATGCACCATCTGCCCCCCCCCCCCCCCCCCCCGCCCCTTCCTCCCCCAACGATCCGCCTACGCGCACATGCAAATGCAAGTAGAAGAAAAAGGATTTTTGAGAACATGCTAATTCAGGCCTTAGAGGTAAAAGCCAAAGTGCGCCTGCGGTGGACAGAAGGCACCTGGCGTTCCACATGCGACTCATTGGCTATGCTAAACTTCACTGTCACATTTTGTCGTTTCCAATCTGGCCCATCATTTTAGCCCATAAAGGGGACAACTTACAAATGAGCGAGAGCCTCTCCCAACTTGGCAAGGTACTCGGTGAACTGTTCGCCAGCCAATCGCGGGGAACAACCATCCACACTGCCAGTCACATCCAAGCACAACTTAGAGTCTTCAATGAACCTTGTTCTCTGAACGTGGGAGGAAGCCGAAGTCCTCGGAGAAAACCCACGCAAGTACAGGGAGACCGTGCAAACCTCACACAAGAAGGCTGAAACCCGTACTTGAACCTTTAACCTCAGAACTGTGAGGCGGATAAGACTGGCATACGTAGATAAATATCTATCTCAACAACTTTTACTGAAGTTTATTTCCATAAGACCGATTAAAACGAAGCACCCTGACATCGTATTCTAAGAAATAAAATCTCCTCAGGCTTCGGAAACAATATTTTCAAAGACGCTACACGTCACAGCTACCCAACTCTACTTCAGGGACGTGACCCTTGGAAAGTGGAGCAGGCACCAGTACAGAACTAGGACATCGGAGAGGCCCTTCATCATTAGTCCATAGGATAAATCTGACACTGGGGGACACACACTCACACCCTAGTGCACACACACTACAGGCTGTTCCCGCCCACTAAACTGAAATTATATAATTTGGACGATTCTAAGGCAAAAAAAAAAAAATGGCTCTAAAAGCTTAATCGATTACTTGTCGATTAATCGAGTAATTTTGACAGCTCTGAATCGAACGATTGTAAATATAGTAAATTTGTGACAAAAAAGTGCAACTGAACCCCCACTGGTGGCAGTAGCGAGCACTCTTTGAAAATCGCTCGTTTCTCGAAACCGGAGTTTGTAAACTGCATCTGTCCCGTAACAGATGACTGGTGTTGTGACGATTATTTGTCCTTTCCGTACTGTTTACTATCAATTTGTGACACCGATGTTTACCTCGACTCTGCGTTATTTCACCGACTGGCCTCTAGTGTTATGATTAGTGCCGTGATAAATGACAAGAGTTGGCGTTCTCTAGCGCAGCACTTGTCCGCATTGCACGACTATGAACAGCTTTGTCTCAACGAGGCTTGTCTATGAGTTTATCTTCATCTGTATTATTGATCACATGGCCGCATCTTCACAAAATCTCATCAATGCTTCGCAGGGTGTGTTTCATAGCCCAAAGGCAGACTTTTTTGCAGCCGCCATCTGCTCAGATCATATCGAGCCAACACGAACTGTATACGCTTAGGAAGGCCTAACGGGGGGCTGGCGATGCGACGTTGAAAGGCACCTCAAAGCATTTCGGTGTGTTTGTAGTCATGTGTTGTCGCTTGTGACGCTAAAATTATCCCACATTTGTTTCATAGCCGTCATGCACTGAGAGACCTTAAGCAAACAACATGGAGAAAACAAAACAGTGCCCCCCCCCCCCCACGTTTCTTTATAATTTTGCCATTATTACTTTAGTTACACTTGCCATGAATATGTAACACAGAAATGTTTGGCGCGATATTAGCATTTATATTGACATTTTGGAAACAGGGAAGGTCATTGATGGTTTCAAGCGCATCTTTAATGAATTATTTATAGCATGTCCGTGACATGCTTTTATCAAAATACCCGAAGGATTAAGAATTATACAACAAACCTTTACATTGAGTGCTGGATTGTCCTTTCAGTTGCACTTTAAAGTCTTTGTGAGGGTTAGGGTTATGATAGTTTGGGATTTCCCTATTATAGTTAGTTTTTAATTCATATTCAGTTTTTATATTTTTCAAAAATGCACTTCTGATTATGTATAAAAATCTGTCAATTTTACGTTAAGCAGGGTTGTTGATTAACCACAAAAGTAACACAGGTCGTTTTAAAATAATCAGTAACTTAATTCGTAAGGTAACTAAGTTACTTTTTCCATGGTAACCGTGGCAAGGTTGCTTGTCACACTTGAGTTCAAATCATGTCATTTTGTTCCATCTCATGCAAACGCAGGGAAGGGTTTTTGTTACCATGACAACCAAGAGCATAGCACATTGTCTTTTTGTACAATCAAGTAACACGTTCTCAGAATATGATCATTTTCTTAATATCTTTCTCCTGTTGCTATACCTCGCCACAAATCTTTGCTGCTTTGAAACAATGGTTTCACCGGTGCTTTCTTGTTGGGTGATTGAGCGGGATGTAGTTGAGAGTCATTTTTCTTGAGGTTTCTTAGCACCCTTGACTCCGAGCCTCACCTGGCCCTGAGTGATCACAGCGATCTCAGTGATTTGCAGCCTCACGCACCACGCCTCCTTGCAACCACGAGCTGGTTACTATCCACATCATCCACCTCCATTACAGAGATCTTTTGGTTTGCTTTCTCCACATCATCAAGCCTTTCCTCCAGTGTTAATTATTAAGCCAGATTTGTATCATTAGCATAACAAGCAGCTTCTCATTTATTCAACTAACTCCTAATTTATTTCATTTCCATGACTCTGTATCATTAACTATTAATCAGCGGGTGCATGACAACACCGCGAGGATTTTCCAGCTGTTCTAATGGCTCTGATGCGGTTGTGCTCACCTCTGGGCCACGAGCGAGAGAACAGAGCATCAGCACAGTACACCGAGCGCACTTTTCATCATGCCGGTTCTCTCTGATTTCACTTGCACACCGCTGAGTTACTTCTTTTCATTATTTAGTTCTTTGACTCTGGACTTCTGACATCACTGAAATATTGCCAATATGGGGACCAATCATCAGACGAGAGGCAATGAAGACGGATGAGGATGATGAGAACTAATATGGAGAAATTCCCGTTGGATCATATCAAGAATCAACAAATCACCGAATGCTCTTCTCTGCATAATTGGAGTGGGCAGCAAATAGCGTATAAGATGTAAACAATTGTCTCAATATTTATGACGAAAACATTCTTCCATTCATAACAATCAGGCAAAAGTCATGGATGAAGAACAAATTAGATAATCATGCAATCAATAATGGATTATCATTAACAGAAAGTAGAGTTGCACTGTATAATAAAGGTCGGTTTCGAATACTGTACCATGCCCCTCTCATGGAAAGGCCATAATATTAGGAACACCCCAGTGCATAATGCAGTGTACTTCTACACCACTGCAAAGTGCATATGCCCAAAGGGGGGGGGGGGGGGGGGGGGAACCCCAATTTATTCAGTTTTCATTTTTTCTTAATGTATGCACTTATGGAATTATCAAATATTTATGATTTTAATTAAAAGTGGAACAAAGGAGCATGGCATAGTACAGAAACGATCTCTTTCTACTGTACCTAAATGAAGATGCCAAATTATTAAGAACACCTGCAAAACCACAATAGTGGGCTCTATCAAACGAGTAACTGTCATTTCTTTCGCTGCAGAAATATTTGTGAGGTCGTGGGGGAGTTCTACCAATAATCCCTACTTGTATTATTACTTGCTGTTTCATCACCACATCGCATATTGTCAATAATGATTTTTTTTTCATGATTATCAAAACTCACAGATGTCTAAAAAGAAAAAAAAGACAATCAATAAATAAAAAGATTGTCACTCACCATGTTTTCGAGGGATAGAGTCTGCCTTCCTGGATGCTCCAGCCACCAAATCGACCAATCGGGGAATCCCCTGGTAGCAGAGAAGTCCTTTTTACGCACGCACGTCCCGAGCGAACGCGCGTACGGAGCGCGCAGCTTCTTGTGTGCGTCCTGCTTGGCTTGCCATCGCGCATGGTGCTCCACATTGCATCTCACGGCGTGGAGATTGACGTGGCGGAACGGCTGCTCGCTCCTGCATGCGTAAACTTGACCAAAACAAGACGCGTCTCCTCCCTTCTAAAGAAGGTGGAGGCAAAGGACACGCTGGGTAGATGTGGAGGGGGTCGTCAACTAGTTGCGTTCATTGTGTGTGCGTGTGTGTGTCTGCGCGAGAGTGAGTGAGTGAGTGAGTGAGTGAGTGAGTGAGTGAGTGAGTGAGTGAGTGAGTGAGTGAGTGAGTGAGTGAGTGAGTGAGTGAGTGAGTGAGTGAGTGAGTGAGTGAGTGAATTTATTACCGTTTGGAAAATTTCCTTCCCATCCTTCTTATTCAATGAATCAATTGATCAATAAAATCAATCCTGCTGATAAGTGGTTTGTATTTTCTCGTATAGCCTTTGTTTGTAGTCTTTCCCTTTCGATGTTTTTGTTGATATAGCCAACAGTGATTTGCAGGTTTTTCTTTCAACTCCCCAAATGTTTCTGCCATGAACTGCTGTTTTTTTTTTTTTTCCCCTGGGGATACTTTTGAATTGCCAAATAGTTGTACTTGCTGTGGCCAATGTTTACAAAATGGCTCTGATTCTCAGTGTGGAGCTTTGGGGGTCATTTCATGGAGTCTTGTTTTTAAAGTTGTGTATCTGATGCAGATACTTTGAATTTAATGGCAAATTCAAATTAGTGTATATTTCAAATAAGTCATGTGAATATTTATTTCACCATAAAGTCACCTGGAAAAAAATAGGTTGTTTGTGCAAGGATATAAATATATAGCAAACAGATTTTCAGTGCAGCCATATGGAAGTAAGTACGTTAGCTGAAAAAGTAAGTAGGGGGGTTGTTTCTCAATATTTCACCTTTTGCTCAACTTATTTGCAGAAGTTTAAGTTACACCTCGGCTAGGAAAAGCCGGTAGAAAGCGTCACGGCTGATAAATCCTCACTGTGACCTGCTTTAACCACATCACACCACTGTGAAATTTACTGCGTGAGCGATATTGAGTCGAGGCAAAGAAAAATCAGCTGCCACGAGAAAAAAAAAAAAGATTACTGTGAACCCCCCCCCCCCCCGGCCAGTGTTGACTTTGGATGGATGGAGACAATTTGGACATAAAGAGTATAGCTTGTTTGACAAGACAAATGTTTGAAGCAGATGCAGGGTGATTGAAATATAAGGAATAATGCCTGGGGGGGAAAAAAAACAAAAAACTTACAAGATGCTGTGTCCTTTTTAGTGCTAGCAATTAACTATCATGTTATGGGTCACTTGAAAAGCGCTATATACATTAAAAGTTATTATTAGAGCAAACTTGTAACATCTTTAAAATGTTTGCTGAACTTAAGTCTTCCCTTATTTGTAAAAATAAAACATTTGTGAGAAAATTATTTCTATTTTTGTTTGCGCTAGCCGCTAGCCATGATTAGCATGCTATTTATGTTAGCATGTTTGACAGCTAAGTGTTTGGCTATATTACGTTATAATCAGTTCATCTTCAGTGGGTATCATCAAACCCGACATAAAGAAAAAGTAAAACTCAAAAGTAACATATCTTGGGCCTCTATGTACACAATACACATCAATTCACAAGGCAACCAAATTGTCCGTTCATTAAAAAGCGTTGATTGAGCTTACGGGTTGGCAGCCTTCTCTGCCATTTTCAATCTTTAATTGAATCAATACGGTGCTCCTTGAAAGCTAATTAGAAAGCTCTTCAAGTATAGAAAATGTTAATGAAGAAACAGATCTCATCATTCAAGCGAGTTAAAGCAGACCGAGCGACGTAGCCTAATGCGACTGAACGGTCACGCAGTGCTGGAACCGCTGAAAAGAATCAAACAACTTTTGATCCGATGATTTTCCTCACCCGACCTCGCCTACAGTTAGCTGACAGACAAACGAAGGTCCTCTTCTAACACACCATTTGGCTTTAAAAATGAAAAAGCATATCCAATGCAATGCGTAACGTGGCAGGGCAATAATAGAAAACTCAGCTCCCTCATAAAAACGTCCATTTGAATGAAAGATGTCCGTTCGAGCGTACGCTGATGGAACAGCAGATGAATGAGGAGGAAATGTTGCCTCCATAAGGAATGCAGAGCTCCTACACTTGTCCTGGATGACTTATTTAAACATATCAAGTTCCAAACTCAATAATACACTCACATTTATACACACAATGACAGCTGCACAATAACCTTTCCGTCATCTGTCAGAATAATGCACACATCATTAGAGGCTATTGTGGTGATTCATGACTAATAAACTCCCGCACAGTAAAGTCGGCCCCGCTTTTCGTTTATTTCTCTGATTAGGACTACTTAACGTGATGGACAGTGACGGTCGTTCGCCTTTTAACAACCGGACCGCATCGCTTAATCTTCGCATTGGGGTTGGTTTGTTCGTTTTTTTAGTCGCTGTGAAGTGTCGCATTTGTGAAATTCCAAAGAATTCTCTAAAATTGACTTGCTGTAACATGATGAACCACTGGAGTGACAAATTAAACTTCTCAAACCTGCTCGTGTGATGGATGAGTACGGGAGCTTCTCGATAAGATTAAAAAAATATATATAGGAAGCTGGTTTTTGGTGTGTCAGAAAAGTTCCAGGATTGGTTTCATCTAAATCTTTTTAAATGCTTATTCTGCTTTTTCTGAACTTGGACTCCAAGTTGTTTTTGTATCTTACCGCTAAATGCCTGCTCATGTGTACTCATTCACATGCACATCTTCCCTGGCATATTCTATTGACATAAAGTAACATAGGGGCCATGTTCCTTACGTGTGTGTTCTCGAGTGGAAATGATAGAATTACGATCTCGCCAGCCGGTCCACGACCAGACAAGTGCTGTCACTTTGGATCAGGCCAAGCACACTAACTTTGACATGTGCATTGCAGTAGTGAGATCTTGATCAGAGAAATTTCGAACAAAGTCTTGAAAGGAACCACGTCTTTTATATTTATGTATTGTTTTGTTTTTTAATTACAAGTATAAAGTTTAATTAAAAAACTGCCCGCAGGAAGCTTTCCAGATGCTTGTGTTTGAAATATTTGAAACTTAAAGTTACCTTATGAATAAAACAGTGATATGCAAAGTTAGCTTCTCAAACCTGCTTTTGTTGTCACCCTGGTGCAATCGGTGTGCTGCAGAAGGACGGGGGACATTTTGGGAAAGTTTGGTGAAGGGAATAATTTGTTATCAAAAAGTTGGGCATTGGAAATCTCGGGGAAGGATGTTTGGCAAGAAGATGGAGGGCCAACATTTGGGCAGTATCATCTATCGCTGTCGGCCAGGTACTGAAATGTGTAGCTGGTCTTACAATAAAACATCATCCATGTTAATTTATAGGGACATATTGGCATATTTCTCATATGGACAGACTAGAGGAACTTTTTTTTTTTTTCTTTCTTTTTCAAGAATGTCTAGAAGAAAACATTTTGTTGAGTTGTGGATGCAGGGTTTTACTCCGGTAGATTTTCTGACTGATAAATAAATAAATAAATAAATAAATAAATAAATAAATAAATAAATAGATAGATAGATAGAATGGGAAGGTGTAGTCTAAAGGGAATGTACAGTTTTTATTTTTTTTAAAACTTGTCATTACTATAAACCTGTCTCATTGGCTGCTTTTTCGCTCCATAAGGGAAAAATATAAAATCCCATTAAGGTACTAGAAAACCTAAATCGTCATGATATTTTTTCCCCAGACCACAGCAATATCTAGTGTTCTGCTGGACTAGCTGGGAACTTCATGAATATATGTACAAGGAAAAGCACTTCATTTGTGGAAATTATAGGCCTGCTGCTAAATTACAAAACCTCCCAAGCTTGGTCAGACTGCAAATGGTTGACCTACGCGTAACCTGTTGTGCAACTAACAATCAGTAATATGTGTGTGTGTGTTGCAAAAAAAAAAAAAAAAATCACCATCATTATGTGCACTTGTAGTAGCGAATTCACAGCGAGCTAGGATTATATATCTCAAAGCCAGAACTTGCCAACCGGAGCAATGTGACACATTAATGTGCCTTGAGAGACCATCAGCAGGAAAATTGTCCAATTGCACTCCAGCGGCTTGTGAATTATTTATTGATAACAAATAATGTCCTGTATCTTTGCTTATCCGTTAATGTACATTGATGGGGATAACAATTAAAATCATAAGCACAAAGTGCATCCACCTTTTTGTGACGTAATGATCTACTGGTGTGCTGTGATTTTTTTTTTTCTAAGATGTCATTCGGCACCGGCATCTAATTACAGCCTGTTGGAAACATGCTAACCGCTCTGCGTGATTTTGGGTCCATAACCCAATCCCTCCAGTCTCCACGGGAACCAGTACCATTGACAGTCCCAGGTATCCCGAAGTGAATCTCATCGAGATTTCTTCCAACTTCAATGACCTCGGCTAATGCGATGGGCACGTCCGCATTTGTATGCTCGATCTTATCGGAAGGTCTGACAGCGGGATCAAGGAAATATTCGGTTAAAAATGAATAATTGAGCAGCGTGGTGACAAAGCGGTTAGCGCTGCTGTCACAGAGAAAGTCTCTAGATCCATTAGTGCTTGGAATGTTCTTAACATCTGACTTGGAGGGATTTCTCCATGGAATTAAAGTTTTACCCATAGCGACTTTTCAAAGTTTCAAGAGATGGCCAATCGAGGCATCTTGGGACATAAGCTACAATTTTTTTTTTTTTTATCAGCGTGGTTATCTGGTTCTCGAAACCATATTCATGTTTCTGTACTAATTGGAGTAAATAATCCACAATAATGAACACGTGTTTTTCCAGTGTGGTTCATTTAAATGCAAAATCGAAATGGAAATTTATGGAAATGAAAGGCTTCCATTTGGAACACTAAAAGACGATGCTGGATGTTCCAGCTCGCAGAAATATTCTCTTAGTGACATTTGAGGGCATGCTCAGCAGATATAACAGAAGTCTAACAGCAGGTGCTGCAATGCATTCAAACGTGCTCCTGAAATGGTTTTATAAATAAACGACTCCACTTGGCTCAGGACAGCCACAATTGTCACGTCAGGGATATGACCAAAAAAAAAAAAAAAAAGCGGGGGGAAAGAAAAAAATCTGTAAGAATAGGGATTTTCTCATCAGTATGCATGACATTACGGGGAATAACAGCCGACTCGCCGCAATGGCACCATTTAACCTCTTTCAATAGGTTTTTAATTATTGACAGCAGTATTGGTCCTCTCTTGAGTCCCTTCTTATATTTAATTAGAATTTCTATGACACACGATGTGTGTAAAGAATATTTTTGAGGGAGTGGGCTCCCATGCTGATATAACTGTTGCTAGCCTTTATGAATAAATGAAAACAGTAATAAATAAATAAGCTTTCATTGTTCACTTTGGAATCCCGGTGAGCTTTTGTTCTGCTCTCACTATGGATTTTAACTCCGATAAAACGCCTTTGCCTGCTGGTACAGATGCATGACATCTTCTCTTTAAATCTTTATTCAAGTGGCAACATAGTGAAAAGGTTGATATAATTTGTACTTTTTAAGCGGTGCTTAGTGGGTAAGAGTTGCTGATCCATTGTTGAAGACAAACTAGCATTTATGCTAATGGGAACATCAGTCGATTTGTAGCTACTTGCTAATCGATGGTATTCCTCGCAAGTCCCAAGAAATACAAGACTGGATAAACAGTAATTGGTTGTCGAGAGTCCATAAAACTCGGAGGGTTTAGCTTTTAATCATGATTAAACTGGGCTTGCGTGTCATCTTATGCATCATTGTCTTTAATTTTCACAACACATTCATCACTTTTCCCTTCCTTGATGTTTACATGGCAACAGAGCCCTCGGGCGTTCACTTCTCCAAATCTGTTTGCCAACTTGGCAAGAAGAAAGAATTTTCAACTCGTGGTCCATTTATAGGAATGATAATTGTGCTGCAGGACGTTTGGCTAGCCTGAGATTCGAATAGCCGTCACACTCGCACGGGTTCATCTCCATCTGGCTACGTCCGACTTCCCTCATCAGATATATATATATTTTTTTACAGCAGATAGTTTTTTAAAAATCACTAAAGGATGCTTTAATTGACAGTAATTAATCATAACACATCTGACTTAGCACAATACTTATATTTATATATTTATTATACTTGACGGCGAGGCTGCCAAGGGAAAGTCATAAAGTTGAGATAAACTTGCTCCACAAACCAACATGAACATTTCTGACAGGGAAATAAATATTAACCCGAAGGAACTTTCCTTCTTTTTCCTCCACTTTCATCTCTCATTTCCTCTATTTTGATACTTTCTACCCCCTCAGGAAATTCTATGACGGCTCCGGAGTCACATTGTCATTAAAAGCTCGCCAAAGTGTCAAAAAAAGCATGAAATGGGGAAAAAAAGAAAAATCTCGACTGTTCTATCCCAGCGGTCCCGCAACTAAAATGCCAACACTCCCCTCATTGTTAACAAGCTGCTCAGCTGTTGTTTGGAATGAGGAATCATTATCATATTTTCTCTAAACGTGAACAGAAGCGTACTTGAAAAAAAAATAGAGAGGAACTGAGCCCTGCTGCACATAAATACCACAACGGCGCCCTATAAAACTTTATGATATTAATCATTAAACTGTAAATAGATACATTTGGGCTCGCTGGAAATGATCCAATTTCACTTCATTCATTAGACTGAAAATTATTCATTTACAAATCATTGATTTTTGTTCATCTATCGGTGTCATTGATGTCAAGTGGCAGGAAAAACAATTACACGCCCCTCCATTAGCTGGCAAAGGGTACCCGTCGAATAATTGACCTTTGTGTGTCTTCTTTGTGTGACATTTTCACAGTATTTAAGGTTACGGCAACTTTTCTCATTTAAAATATGTGCAATGGGCTCAATAAAGGTTACGTGGGAAAATAAAAGATGGCGTCCAATACAATTCATTGTGATATATTTCCCGGGCCTCGTATATGTCGAATGTCATCGTACGAGTTAAACAAACAACTTGGAAATTGACCTAACATCCCAAGAGAAATATTGTCCAATAAGAGTCCAGATTTCAATCAAAAATAAGCCAAGAAGGATAAGACAGAGGATTTTCCTTATTCCCTTGCCTCTCGGTTCATAATTGTATTTATCGAGTCTTCTTTCTTTTTTGTTTGCTGTTGTTCATCTTAAAAATGCACTTTTCACTTTATATCAGTGTGTGTGTGTATTTGTGTGTATCAAGGTGGACTGATTTTGAACGTGATGGTACTCCTGCAACTATTTATTTACCTCTTAAAAATACCATTTTCCACTTTTTCCATCCAGGACTGGCGTGACTCAGTGGAACAACTGCACTTTGGAAATATTTATAGAATATATATAAAAAAAAAAGTTGCCATCTTGACAGCTTTTAAGCTCCACAAGGCTGAGTTGAGCTGCAGAGTCGGTTAATAATTTACTCCAGGTCTTTCGTTACGGCCTCCGAGCAGGTATGAGAGCGAGGCTTTTATTAATATTCCAGTGTGAATTGAATTTTCTTATTTTTTTTAAACTGTGACATTGATCAATTCACTCGCAGCCGTACGATGTGTGACAGTGATATTAAAAGTCGGGCGACTTCATACTACCCGGTGGATCATGACATTTCTTCTTTTTATATTCGGAATTCCAAGCATATTCCAAAAAAAATATGACTCAGGGGGGCGTTACCCGCCTGTCTGTCATATAAAGTGGTCGATATAGTTTCCGCTTTTTTGGGTCCCCGTTGGGAGCCGCAGAGAAATGTCAATCGTAAGCGCAAAGATCCAAAGACTGACCCTGAACTGTGAAAGCGTCGGTTTCTGATGAGAGTGCGGAGGATGAGACTGCGTGGTGCGATAAAAGGAATTCAGATCATTTCAGCCTTTCATAGTGCTGTTTTCTTTTTTCGTCTGCCAGAAAAACATCCCATGGCTTTACTGACTTTTTTTAAAAATCTCATTTGTTGAACTAGAAATGATGCTTTAGCTTCTTCACATCGCAACTCTTGGAATTTTCACTTGACCTGTCAACGATGCTGTAGAAGGTCGCTGTGGGATTCTACAGAAATGTCAACCGAAGCCTAATAGAACAGCTGAACTTTATTTTCTGGGATATATTAGCATTATTCGACACGAGTTGATTAGGAGGAAATCTGTAATAATGAGCTCACCATAGGCAGGTAAAATATGAAATCATGCGGTGCGGTTCTAAAATGGTCATTTTTAATTAAACCTAATTACGAAAACTTTAAGACTATACTTATAATATATTTCAGGCATAATTATCCAACTTGATATTTAATGCAGACTAAATGGAGACTTTCTTGATTAGGACATTTTGTCCTCACCCTACTTGAACCGCTCGATCTGAAATTGTTCGAATTTTCTGAAAAAATATCAAACTGATGTCAAGACAGCAGCAAAGGCTTTCGCATTATTGAGTATTCACTGAGCTGAGAGGAGGAAACTCAGCGGAAACTCAATGGCGGTGATAAGAAGACAAAAACAAGGTTTTGCCTCATCCCAATCACCGTCCCTGAAAATATCTTTTTCAACAGGCTTCAACAAGAGCATTCAGAATTAATTAATCAAGACTCAATGACACAAATTAAAGTATTTCTCAACTACATTAACATTCAAATCACACTGATGAAGCATTTATATTAAAAAACTTTTTTTTTATGGTACCAAACTCCATTTTAGGCGTGTTAAGGAAGTAACTCCAAAACTGCAACTATTGAGTACATTAGAAATACATTACAAGGTGTGTCAGAAATATTCCATGACTGGTCACAGAAAAATTGAATTTACTTCATACAGTGCACCAGAAATATGGAATATTTTCTCGTGAGGTAGAATTAAGTTCAGAGCGACGCCACACAATTTTCTCGAATGAGTCAGACCCTTGAAATAATATGCATATGGGCCAACAGGCGTACATCGACCGCTTTCGTTTTATCTAAGTGTTAATATATGGACGAGTAGATGTTTTATGCAGGGTTGCACATTTCATATGTGTATAAGAAGAGGCCATGACGCTAATTGCGGTTTGAGCCGAGGACGTGATGAATTGCAAATAGACGATGGATGGATTTAATCAGGCTAATATCCAGATCATATGTAATGAAGCAAATGTTTTAATCGGATTAATTGCATGATGTTCATTGAAGAATTGCGTTTCATGATATGAGTTTTAGTCACGCATTAATCACACTCAATTCATTGATTGATTCTCTTTAGTTAATGAACCGATCCATATATGTGTTGCATTCACCAAATGTTATCTGATCATTCAGAAAATTGACTTCACTGTATTTTTCTTTTATGAAGTTAATCCTTCTCTCCCGTCTCTTATTCTAGTCTGGAAGTCGATTGTGTTTTCAATCTGCCTTTAATCTTCCAGCAACAACAAAAAGCGAGACGAGAGTTTTGCGCTGAGATTTTTTTTTTTTCTTCTCCTCCGTTCTCTATAAGTCTTTGGAGACAATCTGTCAGCCCTCAGCCTAATCCCCGGCAACCTGTGTGTCAGTGCGCCTCTCCTCACTACGTCAGCCACCATTCAAGTGTGCCGGGGCACCCGCAGCGGTCCACATCTCGTTTCACGGCTCCCTGAATCTCTCTGCCTGAAGGGCTGGCGCTCTAGCGCTGATGAGAATTACTACATGAGGTTACAGCGTCGAGTTACTGAGGTTGACAGCTGAGGTGGCGCCAAGCAAGATCATTACACAACCCTGCTGAGAAAAGGACGACATGGCAGCATGGATTTAATAATAAAAAAAAAAAAAAAGAAATCCCTCAAGAGACTTCAAGAGACTCCTTTCAGCATTTCAAGTGATTCTGACATGGCTTTATAAATCTTGCTGAGAGATCCAAAATATTAATACATGACGTAATTACGACTATTTCCTGCTCTATGGTCATCGTCTCTTTAGGGTTACAGTTTTTCCATTGCATTTTGTCCACAGATTTTTTTACAGCCACAACTTCAGGTGAATTGGAAGTTAACAATAATGGCGCCGATAATGAAACTAAAACTATCAAGCATGTCAAATATAACACGGATTTTCTTCTTAGGGATCTTGGGCCAAATGGCAAAATAATGGAGGCTACAAAAGGGCGATGAGTTCCGCTAGTAATGAACATTTTTCATAATTCACTGGCTAATGAAGAGCCTTGCTGCAATGCCTCCGAGGTCACGTTATCAGGAGGTCCGCCGAGCTTATGTATGCGTGCGGAGACACTGCAGGAGAGTTAATTAAAATCGTGTGATCTATAGGCCGGGTTTGAGGGAAAACATTGATTATTGTACGAGTGGACACCACGAGCCTTGTGAGACGCTAAAGGCTTCCATTCGGAATTTGGAATCCTCTCATGAATGCCTTCAGCACGCTTGTTTTTTACTCGGCGCCGCAGTGTTGACATTTACTGTCGGCGTTTATCATCAAATGAGTCTTGGAATCATCTGCGATTATCTCCTGAGATGGAGCACAGCGGAGACGTGCTGCTGTTGGGCATCAATTCAAGGCGTGATGTTTTTTTCACTCCAACAGTAATTTCTCATTACCAATCTGCTTGTGTGCATTTATGTGACTGCTGTTTTTTTTTTTTTTCTCTCTCTGCTGTTAAAAGACGGAATGTGATGCGTCAGGTTTTTATCATAACCAATCAACATGTATGAGCACATGGCTGAATAATCAAAATGGGCTCAGATTTTAGTTTGCCAGGAAACGTGCGAAGATTGAGAAGGATGGACTCATTGTGGAGATATTTAAGTGTTTTTTTTCATTATTTTGTAGTTGTAAACAACACTCTCCTCTGTGTTGTGTCAATTTTAGAAAATATTTGTTTTCACTAAACAGGGTCTTTATGTTTTTATGAGGGGAAAAAAAAATTAAAATGACAAATTATATACGCATATATATTTTTTTACTTCCCAATGTTTGCTACTAATTACAAATCAGCGGATTGTTTTTGCTCAGAGTCCTTGCTTTATTCTTCTCAGCGAGTGTATCACCACAATCACAACCGGCTCATCAGGAGCAATTAGGGGGGTTTTGTGTCTCGCTAAAGGACAGCCTTGGGGAGCGCCGATCGAAACAACAACATTGCATTTTGCCGGCTGATTTTGTCAATTGTGAGGGGAACAAAAGATTACTGTAGTTCTTTCATAATCGTAAACATTGAAATAGGTTAATTGTGATGAATGGAACAAGATGGGCATGATAATATATATACATTCCAGTTAGATCTATCTATAAAAAATAGATTTTAAAAAAAATATATAATAGCTGATCCAGGTTGTAAAATAGATTAGCATTCCTCCATGGAGCTGTAAATGGCATTCCAAACTGATCGCCAAACAAAATGAAGGAGACACGTTTCATGTTTTTCCCAATCTTTTTTTCCATTTAAATTGCCTCTCGGAAAGTAATTAGCATGATTTTCTCAAATGGAGACCAGGGGCGTTGATTTACTCAAATACGGAGCGCATCCGACGTTTGTTTACTTCACTGTCACTTATGAAGACCGTGCCGCAATGCAAGCAAAACAAGAAATGACGTTATCGATTATTGAAGCATGCAGACGAGGTTTTGTGTAGTACAAAAAAAAATAATAATAAGTGTGACCTATCCACTTGTAGGTTAAGCGGAATCCCTTAACAGGAGGTGGCAAGAGCGTACAGATGGCTATGCAAATGATGTTTGTATTATTCATACAAGCAGGAAGGTCTTGTCTTCGTTTAGTGCCTCGTATCCAACTGTGGACTTGGATGCCCGAGGGTCTTTGACACACCAGCAACAGATATGTCACAATCTATTCGCTGCTGGTCATCGTCTCGTCTCACGGGACACTTTGCTGCGGTGGCTCAGTCGAATCAATAAAGTAGTGTTGCTATTGAATTATTATACTATTGAAGTGTCTTTTTAAATGTTTGTATAAAAATATTATCTTGGGCGCCCACCGATTTTGTGTGAAGTCGACTGTGTTCACTCCCACAACGGCGCACGTCAATGAAAATATCATCCACTGAAAAACTTCAAGGCAAGTAAAGTATTATTGTCAGATTATTGAAAATTTTTCTTTTTCATCTAAAAGGCTACTTCAGCTCAAATTGTCTGGTTTTTTTTATTTATCCTTGTATTTAACTAGCGCGACGCTACAAAAACTATTTTCTGTGTAATTTCACATCATACTAAAGCAAAGCCATTGTATTAAAGTCTCAAGGTAAGAATATTATTAGATGGTTTCACCTGACTTGATCCCATCAAGGTTTTCCATTATTGACAAATTAGTTCCGAACAACTAACAAAAAAAAAATCATCCATGAACTACGGAACATTCTGTTTCTTCTCACCTTTTGAGAGTTTTGTTATTGTCGCTTTTATAGGTCTTCATCAGAGCTCGTTTGTATGCTGTAGTAAAATCTATGGACATGCAGAACGCGCATTAAACATCTAGAGTAGTTTTCCAGCAGAACTAATCTCCCGAACAAGTCACAGGTTGTAAACCCGAGGGCAAACAGAAGAGCTAAAACTAATAGGTATGCAGTTGACAGACAGGAGGAACAGCTCCAAAACATTGAGCTCAAAGCAACCGGAAAAAAACAATTTCAACGGAGAAACAAGAAAACACAAAAACGAAGCCTTCACTGCTAAACTGAAATGGTTTAAATTATGTCATTAGCTGAGTAACTTTATGGATTTGACTTGAGTCTTGAGTCAGATGAAGCAGGGAGCAGTTTGGAGAACGTCTTGACTATTATAATAAAATAAATAAATAATTAATTAATTCATTAATTAATTCATTAATAATATTGCTATTATTGGTTAATATCATTATCATGATTTTTTAAAAATATTTGTATATAAACAAATAAATAAACTATATTACTACTATTAATTAATGTCATTATTATCGTGATTTTTTTCCAGTATGCACAAAGTAAAGTTGATGAAAGCATGCTTGGAGGAGTTATCATCTAGATCCAAGTCGAACGATAGAACTACGGCCAGTATATAACAAACCGGAAGGTCAAACGTAATCCCTTCATAACAATTCTTCCCATAGAAATTGATGACAGTATAAATTAGGCCCCGACCGATACGAATTTTTTGAGGCCAAGGCCGATACTTTCAAGGGGGAAAAAAACTGATTACAAACTAATCAGACAAATGAATTGCTCATTTTATTCCCTGTAATTAGGTCTGAATTGTGATCGTGCCGATTGTGCTAGACATGGATTGTCATGTACTGAGTTCAAAGAGAACACAGTTATAGAGAAGTCAGACCGCATCGTGACATGAGCCACAGGCTACTTCACCAAGTCTTAAAACAAATACCATAACAGTACAAGTGAGCATTTCAGACAAACAAAACGAGTAAAACGTTTTCAGATGATCAATCAAAGGAAGCGTTTAGGAAGCTAAACAACTTCAAGCAGCTAGTAAAAGAGTAGCCACCTCGGGGGATCTCGCTTTTGTTGTGGATCGGGATCGCGGCCGGCTCACTATAACAAAGGTATAGGAAGCAATTTCAGAGGTAGGTGGAAAAAAAATGCCGCTTTTATTGACAGGCTGTCAGGCAGCCTTAAAGTGGTAAGATTGAAGGGAGCGGAGAAGAGAGAAAATCATTGTACGGCACAAAGCCGCTTCGATGGCGAATTGAGTGAGTAGGGGGAAAAAAAAAAATGGTTTCCCACTTTTGTTTGTGCTTTTGAAGATTCAAACTGTTTGCTTATCTGTAAATACGATTTGATTGATGTTGGGCCGTGCAAGACTTTCTTCTGTGTCTGCATGCAAAATCTTCTTGCATTGAAATCCTAACAGGCAATTTGCAGATTAAGAAAATCGTATTGGAGCAATCGTCCATAATGGCCGCCGCTGCGGGTGACACCCCCATTATACAGTCAAGCAAATCGCAGGGCTGTGTCAGCTTGATAACGCTGCTTGAAGGCATACAACTGCCACCTAATTAAATTGGGATTTGATTACGTTCCTTCTTGAAGATTTTGTTTTTATTTTCTGCCCACTGGTATTCATTGATATTTCGAGATTAATATGACTGAGTGTATTGACAAGAGAAAAGTATTCTCAAAACTGATTTTTTTTTTTTTTTAATATAATAACTTTTTGGTCTGATGTGACAGAATTTGCTATGAGAAAAATGGAACTGGGGATTAAAATACAGAAAAGGTTTCTGAATGGACCACATGTTGGTGTCAAATCACTATGGCAACAGTCGACATGAGGAAAGACGATACCAGGCAGCCGGATAAGAAGAATGATTGTCACCAATAAAACATTTTTTTTAATATATATATTATTATTTTATTATGTATTATATAGAATATAATTGTTATATTATTATTATTTATTTATTTATTTTATTATTTATTATATATAATATTATTTTATAATATTTTTAGTCCTTTGCCGACGCTGATTCGAAGAGTGGAAACGATGCCCAAATTTGGCTCACTTACTGTTTGTGTGTCTGTGTGTGTGTGTTCCTTGCTTTGTGTTACTTTTGCTCCAACACATTCTAGATTTTCCTCCAACACTAGTGGTTCATCAAGTGCAACACTTTCACTGCAAAAAAAAAAACAACCTCAAAGCCACTTAGACAAAAACGTGTTGAAAATGTGTAAGCCTATTTTTCAAAAACGCAATTTAGTCTTTACATCCGTGGCAGACCTGAGATAGACGACAGCGCTCGCCCTGCCCAAACGATAAGAAGAGAAACAAAGGCTATAAGCTTCAGATTTATCAAATCCGCCCACATTGTAAGCATCAAAGGCTTTCCGAAGCCAAACTGCCTCTGCATGCATGCGTCCAAACATGACAATGCGTCCGCCATGCTTGGATGCACTTTTTTTTTTGGTGGCCAGCCAACACATTTATGCTGGCTCTCCTGCATCAAATGCTATTAAGTCCCTCTGAGCGCAGCTATTCATCATTCGTACAATTTCCACGGGCTGTTTTCGTTTTACTTTTTAATCAAGGGTCGGATCCCGCGCTTCGAGGATAATTCAGCCGTGAAACAAGGCCCCCACGACCCAAGTTAACAATGCACATCCCAAACAGACTCATCAGGATCCGACAAATGAGCTTGACGAGCACATCGTAAGGGGGGAAGACACAAAAGAGAGGGAGGAACCATAATGGATGACACCCCCCCCCCCCCCTTTTTATATATCCCGTCCAGACGGAAATGCATATTAATGGAGATTTTTTGGATATTTTCATTTCTAGTTCAGGCCAATTCCACGAATTAGTGCTTGTTTAATTATTAATTGATATCTTGCAGAAACAAAGTCTGAAAACACAGATTGGCTGATAGCTAACCAAACCCAAACTTGTGAATTTCTCAAACTTTGAGAACTCCCCGCACTATAAATTTTGAACTCTTTGGGCTTCCAAAGCTATCAAGGCGGGCTTCAGGTAATTATGATACAAATCCGAGATAGCTTAGGAGTCATCTGATCTTGAGACTGAAAAATGGACGCCGGGCCTCCAGTGACTGCTGACCATTATTTATTCTCTGGAGTCGAATTATCTCAGAGCCTGAGAGACACTTGAACTGAATACTGAATGATGGAACATCAGCGAGACCAAAATAAATCAAACTAATTCACTAAATGGATTGTTTTACTTGACATTTGGAATTATAAATATGTAAAGCATCACAAGTGCAGAATGATTTATGTCAATTTTGTATCGACGCAGTGGATAAAAAGAATTAGCATCAATGCTACGTACGCTTCCAAATATCCTTCTCGTGTTTTGTTTGGTCTCTGAATGCTTCTTACAATTTCTCATTTCCACGACGTTGTGTTTGTGTGCGCGCTCACTCGGTTACCGCATGCCTGACAGGAAATTAACGTCGGCGGACCAGGTAAGAACGAGATTACTGGCTTATTAAAAAAAAAAGTGTCACATTCTACTGTTGGTGGTCATAAACGTGTCAGGCTTATTCGCCTGCTACGAGTGAAATAAAGAAAATTTTCACCCATTGAGTATTTTTACTAAGACGTACTAATCTTCCATTTTTTTAATTATTATTATTTTGGAATGATGCTTTTAAAAGGGTTCTGTAGACTTTTTCTTTTATTCTCCATTTCGCTCATCTTCTGAGCTTGAAGTTGCACTTAGCTTGAACCCCCCCCTCCCCAAAAAAATACTCTGTAGTCAACCTCATGCTCTTTGGAAATGGCAAAGTGCTAAGCTACCCAGCCAGTACATCAGTCAGTGCCTGCTTGAAATCTTATAGACAAATAAATTGAAAAATCATCTAGATAGATTAATCAGTATTACAATAAACAATATTAGATTTACATGTGATTTCCAGATAATGATGAAATGCTCATATGACCTGCTAATTAGCTTTGTGCAGTCCCCTAATGACTTTGTTGGCTATGACATTGAGAGAAAAAGCTGGAGGGCTCCATTGCTACTGTATGGAACATCCACTAATGGTCCTTACACCAGTGGGAAATGTAGGAAGTTTTTTTTTTTTTTTAAACCTCCCACACAACTTGCTATCTATCTGACTCTTCAGCTATCGTTGACTCAAAAGCATCAGAGCGTGGAGCATGGTGACTTGGTGCGCTGTCACGCCTACGCTGTCTTTATCACGCGGCCTCGACCCTCCCGAAGGAACACGAGACAATTCCAAAGCAGAAAGCCATGACCCGGAGAGTGTTATTAAAAGCAATTAAGAACTTCTACTTCCGTGCAGCAACAGTGGACAGAAAATCAAAAAAGTGTACACACCCCTTAGCAAATATAAAACAATGACATTATATTACACAGGCTCATCCCATGCATATGAGGGTGTGCACACTTATGCAATCACATTGTATATATTCGATTGAAAGAGGAAAGAAATTATTTAGCGCATAATAGATAAAACCCAAGCATGAAAATTCCACTTTCTGCAATTCGAAGACTAGCAAAGAGAAAAATGGATTATTCACAAAAGCCGTGCGTTTCATTTTGGCATGCACACATAAGATGACAAGCTATGGCTTTGCTATAATACCCCTCATCTTAAAGTCTCTCATAGAAAGATCTAGAAAGTGGTGCATAGTTGAAGGAGCAAACAGATGCATACCACTGGAAAAAAACTGAAAAATGAAGGTAACGTTCGAGTGTGTTGAGTGTTTTGAAAATGAGCTTTACAAAAGAAAAAAAAAACTCAATACACAGCGCAGCTTTGAATATAATAGA
Organism: Syngnathus scovelli; assembly: GCF_024217435.2. Lineage (NCBI taxonomy): Eukaryota > Metazoa > Chordata > Actinopteri > Syngnathiformes > Syngnathidae > Syngnathus > Syngnathus scovelli. The sequence continues at coordinate 11,018,394 of NC_090860.1, read as the reverse complement.
CTGTAAATATCAAGTGCAATGTTTGCAAGTAATTTTGACCTAGCTGCAAAGATATTTTATTATCCTCATATATCATGGACCACAAAGTCTTTTTAATAGCACAGTGTGTGCAGTCTTAGTTTGAGATGCATTATGATTTTTATGCTTTGTTGTCCTTTTTGCCCTCTGGCACGTTACGTTTGATAGGATTACGCATGTGTTTATAAAACAAAAGTAGCTTTTTTTTTTTCTTTTTAAGTACTATAAGCCAGTAAAATGAGGACTGACTCGATCACACATGGCTGCCTCTCGTTGGTGAGGTCCCACATAAAGCTAAAGGACTGAAGTCCATTCAAGAAATAGATTTTGCCTTCTTTAATAACGCCAAGAGCATGACGGGCTTTTAATGACATTGCCGGATATTTCGTGAGCCTGTCGAAAGTCACTTGCTAAGCTCAAACACTGTTATTTTTTTCTAAAGTGCTCCGAGCTACCTGAGTAACAAAATTCCATCTATTGAAAGTTTTAGAAATGGATACACTGTCGTATTTTCTGGTTCATTGCAAATGTAATGGTTTGTCCTATTTTTGGGAACGTCTTCTGTAGACTTTTTTTTTTTCCCACAAAATTTTCTTTCAAAGTCAATATTATGAATCGTACAGACAATTCTAGAAGGATTTTGTTTAAATTAATTCATTAGGTGATTGCTGCTTCGTATTCAATATGAAATACAGTGTTTTATTATTTATTTTATTCTATTTTACACAAATGTCCAAACTATTTCTGTTATATTCTTATTTGTTGACTCCTCAATTTCAGGTGGATTAGGTTCAAAACAATCCAAACTGAGAGAATGACAGCGAGACTGATCCTATCCTAGCGCGTTTGCTTCTTGTTAAACAAGTCACATACCGACTTGAGAGGAAACGAGGGGGGGGGGAGACGGGGAGGAAGACGACGCGGAAGATGTTGAGAGACGAGACGGACAAGCCGGCGTGCTGTTAATGAGAATGTCAGAGGCAGGGAAGCAATTACAGAAGTTCTGCTTGGAAACCACCATCAGCAACCATGATTAATGGTCCAAATTTGTTTTTCCTCCACCTCATTGCTCTTTCCTCCCGCTTAGCGCCGCTCTCATCATGTCTTCGACTAAATACATCCTAGCAGCCGGCTTGCTCTAATTCCAATTTGAATTTTTGTTTTAGTTCAATTCATGAATGAACATTAAGTTTTCAGATTCTGATAAATTGGTTGTATAGGAGGAAAAATTTTATCTTATGGAGTGTGGAAGATCATTTTTAACAATGGCTCTGGTTGCCCAGGTGTTCCAGGAGATACGGACTTTATCTTATTCCGTAGAGTTATACTCACTGGAGGCTTCATTAGCTATTGTATCATAGTGAAAGGGGAAAATGTTGGCTAGCTTATTTGGAGGTGCAAAATATTACAAAGACTTGAGTAAAGTGAAGTGCAGTTCGACGCAAGAATCAAGTCTACTGTCCATCAAAACTGAATCGCCGGCAATTTTGGACAGTTCTGGAAAAGTGACTTCAACTGACTTGACTTTTTTTTTTCCTGTTGAATCCTGAGTTGGTTGAAATTGCAAAGGCAGAACTGAAATAAACACTTAACACTTACCTTCATTGTTATTCTTTGATAATTCAGTTGTCAGGCAGATAAAAACGTCGAACAATGAATTGACAGCTTCACATAAGCCAAATTAAAGGCTTTGCAAGACTTTGGGCTTAGGTGACTTTTAGATAAGGGAGATGGTGGGGGGATCAGCAAAAGTGAAAGAGAACCAAAGATGTTGCAATTACCTGCTTCTGGCGTCATCCTCTTGTTTGCTTGTGCCGAGCACGAACAATACATCTATTCAAGACTCGGCCGGCCGTGCCCGCATTCCTGGCTCTGCTGCCGATGATTAAAGTCTCTTCTGATGCGGGCATCTTTCTCGCTTTACCACTCACCAATACATCCAAACACAATGGCACCACCCTTTCTCTCTTACCTTGGTGCTTTCAGAGGCCTTTTCTAAAAGAGTGAGGGAGAAGGAAAGTATATTTTCAGTGGAGTTCCTCGAGTTTTATTAACTGGGGATAAAAGAACGTTCCCAATGACTCACCTAAAGCGAAATTGGGGGTATAAGTTCCTACACGTGGAGGTTACCGAAGCCATTGGCTTCGCCGACTGCTTTTCTGACCTGTGACAAAAAGATGTATTTTTTATTATTTAAGATTTTTTTCAAATAAAAAAAAAAATCCTGATGACACTGCAACTATTCCAGTGCACCAGCATTTTTCAATTGGTCCTGTGATTCCAATAAATTCTGACTAATTGTGTTTTCAGACCAACATTTGCTTAAATAAATACATCAATAATCAAGTTTAAGAAAATATAACATGAATACCAATGTTTATTTACATATATTTGTAGTTCAATACAGTACAGTATTGTACCACACCTTAGCATAGCATAGCATTTAGAGAGATAATATAGATTTATTGCTTTTTTGTACAGTCGGTGCAGTATAATAAATAAATAACGAAAGATAGAATGCAATTTATTGTATCGAACAGTTCTTTAGTGTACTTAGTGCGTGCCATGAATGTCTGTGTGCAGTTCTAATAAAGGAGCTTAACAATCGTCCCGCTCCGTCGGATTTATTTGAACCAACCCGACACGTTTGCCAACGTGCTTTTCCCATTATATATATTATTTATAAACAAGCTGTGTTGCTGTGTTCGCAGCTGACGGCGTAGCTCATCTTTTTCAAAGCTGCAGAAACTACAAGATCTTTTTTTTTTATCTGACCTCAGGCTTCGTCAACCTGCGGGGAGCTTTTGGGGGGCTCCGCGTACTGGAGCATCTCTCGTCTTTGTGTTTACTTTAATTTCCGAGACGCTGCACGCAGTCGGCCAGTGTTGAACGTCTGCTGCTGTTTTGGCTAGCAACAGAGGCTCCTCAATTGAATTGCGTCTTTTGAGTGAGATGATATAAAAATTCTTGGGCAATAAATAGAAAAGAGTCAAACAAACAAAAAAGTAAGTAAAAACGTCACAGTGGGGAATTGAAACGGGGCATCTACGGTATTTAAGTAAGAGCCTATTTGAAGGAAATCCTGCAAGCACCAATATCCACGTCCCTTTGTGGTAATTGGACCCAACACTGTTCGGAGGCTGGTCCAAACTTAATGATGCATTTCCGAGACTTCTTAATTGGCTTTCGGAGATGCGTTCCGAATTACGGCGCCGGGTCACGGATGGCTCTGCTCTTCGGAAAGAGCCACTTTGGGTTTACTGCCCCGCTAAGTTTTAAAAGCTCGGAGTTTGATGCCCCCCGAGAAGGATTCTACAACAGTTTATGATGCAAATCAGCCAGGTGAGAAGTTACCCAGTCTGATAGAAAAATCTACCTCAGAGGGAAATACAGAATGTCCTCTCTCTCTCTTTCTCTCACACTGGCTTGCCTTTTATCTCCATGCTTCTTTTCTCCTGGCTTCCTCTCCTCTGAGGGATGAGGACAGAGGGCAAGGGGAGGGTTCTGGAAAGATGAGGTGATTTATTCCAAGGCTTTTCCAGGGAGCATCATGAATAAATTTAGAGTTAAGCAAGCTCTTCTATATGAATGTCTCATTGTTTCTTTTTGTTCCTGCTGAGAGAGATGGAGGAAGGGTAGGCGTGTGCATAATTACTCTTGGAGATTCTCCCAGAGATATTTTAGTATGTATTGTGCGATATTGTACACGGTGTAATTTTACATTTGCTCGTGTCATTGATGTCAAGTGGTAATACAAAAGGCAAAAAAAATTGGAGTCAGACCAATATTTTTAAGCAAAAAAAGTAATGTGTCAAAAGTTGAGTGCCAATAGCAAAACGAGTTAAAGTTCAATGAACCACGTGGTCATTAAAAAAAAAATCTTTAAAAATCAAATCCCATTTACAGGGTATTGATTTGGAATTGCCTTTTGTAAACTTGGAGATTGGTCAGAGGCTGCTTTAATTGGGTTTCCTGCTGTTAGAGAAATGTGGTGTGCTGTAAGCCGTGTTTATTTAAAAAAAAAAAAGAAAAAAAAAGAAAAAAAAAGAAAAAAAATGCAATTAGGCTAATCTAAGAAGTTCCCCAAAAGTTTTTGGGCTCGTAAATTTTGGACTGTATTCTAGTTTTAATCTAATAAGAATTTTATTATCAGTAACAGTTAATGAAAAAAAATACTCACTATAATTCTTATTATTTATATTATTATTATTATTATTATCAACACAACAATATAAACTTTTCTCACAAAAGTCCAACTTTATTCCTGTAGTATTCCACATTTATTCTTCCTGTCAGTCAAAACTAAGCATTACTATTCCTCCAAAAACAGACTTTTACATTCAGCTCTTGTGTCGGACCTCATTAATTTTTGTGCAGCGGGAAACCTCAACAAGCCGTCCAGTGTGTGGAAAAGTGAATTTGGGTCCTAAACAAAATGTTGAATTATGTCAAATTGATTAGCATAGCACCTAAAATGTACCTTAAGCCACATTGTTGCATTAGAACAAGTTGCCTTGAGAAAAAGTCAGCATGACATCCATTTTTATTTGGAAGTTAAATTATTATTAAGTCGAACTAATAAAAAAAAATGGTTTCTTTGGTTGAGTGTGAAGGTCCACACTAGAATAAAAACAGAGGAAGGGGGGAATGTCAGTGGGTTCACAGAAGAGCAGCACATATGCAAAAATAACTCTCCAGTGGCCAAAGGAACATGACTGTTGAGCCGCACAGTGGATTTCCAAGACCCGAGCCTTGTGCTTATTGGAGAATTGATTAATGGTGCTAGCGGGTCCCACATGACTTTAATTCACTGGCACACACACAACAGCCATATAGAGACATCTTTATTTGCCTGCACGGCAATCCATGACTGTCAAGAAGAGGCTCGCTCATGGCCGTAGACGACTGAATTCTGCGTCACGGGAGAGCAAATCAATAGTGAATGGCGAGTGAGCGGATTTCATTACGATTTAGCTAGATCAGTTCACAACTCTGGTTGCACTCAGTCACTCTTTTTTATCTCGTCTTATGGATGTCATGTTGATATAAATCAGGGCAAATGGTAAGAAAATAAGCATTCAATGGAGAAGAAAGTTAATGCACATAAAGTCCCTTCTTTACCGTGTCTAATTTGCTCTTTGCTTTTCGTGCATTTACACGTACAAAACACAAGGGGTCCTCGGTTTACGATCGCGTTACATTTTAAATTAGTGTAACATTTGGAATGCGCGAGTCTAACATTAATCGATGTAATGGTTACCCTAAATACTGGTATCGATCTGAAAAAGTGGTATTGAAGCTTAAAAAAAAAATTCTCTACACTGTTCAAGATATATCGACCTCCATTAACCGAATTTTTTATTTATTTTCCTAAGTGCATCCAAACAACCAGATGTGATTTTTCATCCATTTCTACTTTCACTTATGAAATACCCGCTCATGGCAAGTCTTCAGAAAAAAAGCACTTTTTACATGCCACTGTATTTGAAAGGCTTCATATTATTCCTCCGCAGAAGAAAAAAAAATGTTATTTCCAACCCGCCTACTTAAAAATGAGAACAGATGGCTCATGGAGATCGTTATACTTTGTTTATACGCGGGGACTGGCATACCTCGCACATACATTGTGGCCTCCCGGGTGTTATCTCGTAGCTCGTACATGGGAAGATATTCCCGAGTGTGCATATTGAATAGAGAAGGAAATGGCTACATGTTATGAACACATCCCAAATGGCTGCAGAATGCTGACACAATGCCAATCTACTGAAAAAGAAAAAAAATCAACAATCGGGTAACCCATTGTTAGCCGATTGTACGCAATTGATCAGCGATTAATTGAATCTTGAAACAACTGAGACATAATGGAGTGCACTACATGGCTGTAACCTGAAGCGCTGTTGATTCGGTCACTGAGCTCAATGTCGAAAGAGATACCACAAGATGTCAGATATGGGTAGCTGAGAAACATCCCTGCAGACCTCCTGGCACAGCTCTTCCTGGCAACATTGTTCTCTGTTGACTGGAGATAAAATGAACGATCAATTTTACGATTAACTGAATGCTCTCGACTCTTCATTGCAGATTAGCGTCATTGTGAAGGTTAGCATCATCTTCCCAATGTCAGGTTGTTCTTATCAAAATGTGGAGATTAAATCAACAGCGCCCCTACTGGTTGCAGACAAGTAGTGCATGTTACATGATCAAAACTGATTTACATAATACACCTGAATGAAGTTTTTTTGCTCTTACTCTCGAAATCTGCCTTATCAATAATCCATGGAAGATTCCATGGCGATTTAATAAAACAAAAGTGGCCTGATATTACTAGATGACCGATGCAGAACGTTGGGCTATTGCCCAAAGTCTGCTGGGAGAGGTTCTAGCTCACCTATGACTCAATGAGATGGTTGGATATTACAGAGGTTAAATTACTTTTATGCAGTAGCCTGCTTAGAACATTTATCATGCAGTGACAATTTGAACATGGATCAGATTAAAATAATCGGGATGATTTTAAGTGGTGTGCTAGCATGCTAGCATAGTTTGTTTGACCTTCCATCTCCTCTGCAAGCTTTTTGGTAATCATTCAGCGATGAAAGCTAAAAATAAACGGGATTGCTTAATCCGCTGTTCCTATCTGCCTCATTACAGCTCATTTCACACAAGCAATGCTGCGTTGGAGAAACTACAAAATCAATCTATAATACAGTTTGCGCCGATTGATTCATTAGGGATGCATTTGTTCTGGGTGACCTCCATCAGACGAGGTAAATTGTGTGGACGTGCGCTTCGAGAAGTGGATGGTTGCATCCGAATACTTTAACGGCCTCCGTGCTGAGACCAGAGCAAGGAGGCGAAATAAAGAAGTCCAACAAAAGGCTTGTTTATGCTGATGGTGAGTGAAAATGCATCAGGAAAGCCTCCGAGAGCGCTCTTGTTAAATTGATAACTCCACGTGAGCTGCATTAGCGTCTTGCTCTGGATTTGAGGCCAACGCATCTGAATGGCAAGAGCTTGATTTAAGCGAGGCCAAGGAAAGAAAAAAAATGTTTATGTTGCTATGTTTTCGATTATAATACGCGCTTCTATGAATGTGCAAGCCGTGATCAATACGCAGCAATTGTTTATTGTTCCTCGGAGAGCATTATTGAAACTAGCCCACCGTCATCCATTTTGATAACCCCACACTGCTCTTTACCGTGTTGCGCAAAGTCACGCTGCCCAATCAATGGAGCTGCGGGGTAACTTGTAAGAGTACAATAAAAAAATTAAATCAATGGCGAGGGAAGAAAGCGGGAACTCGGACCTCTTTGGCCTTTCATCGGACAAAGGCAAACATTGCGTTTCATTTATTCTCCTGATAAATCCTTTGGCCTTTACGCGTCGTTGCCTTTTTTTCTATTAAATTTAAAATTAAAATCTTAAATATAAAAGATTAAAACTTTTTCCTCCATTCTTGTAGACATTTTTTTTCATGAAATATTTACTTTCATTCGGAACAGCACGCAACGTTCATGGGTTGGCTCATTTGTCACGTTGCCTTCCACCGTTGTCACGTTGTTTATCATCATACCAGATTGGTTTTCTTGACGCCGTCCCTTGAGCCACGTGGCGTTTGTTTTCCCAAAGGTACGCTCTCAAGGACGAACATCTCGTGCAAGGCCGTGCTCAAATACGTGACATTTCACAGCAAATACGAGGGGGGTGCATTACATTATGGCGCTGATAAGGACTTGATTAGTTGCTCTCTCCGAGGAGCTCCAACCAATTTTCTGGCTCTCACAGTCGCCTCTCTTGCCGGATTTTGCATGTTCTTGTCTTCAAAATGAAGAATGACCTCTGCGTGAATGAAGGACCTGTCACTCTACATCATTTCAATTACACTTAGAGGTCAATGACAATGAACAAATAAACGCAAGGTGTGTGGAGCACACCAGCTCATGATGAAGATGGATCATGGCTCAAATGCTTAACATGCCTGATTCTGCACCTATTGCTTTTTTTTTTGTTATGTAGGGTCATTGCTATTCTAGTCACTGATATTGAAAACACAGCTTTGACATAAATCACTTTTCATTCCAGGGAGAAACACATACATGCTAGTGTCAAGATTAGGCCTTTGGGTGTTTAAAGGACCATAACAAAGGAAAAGTGGGTTATAAAGTTTACACCAGCTAGTATGAGTATAAAACAAAAATAAGACAAGGAAGCTTCATTCAACATAGACCTTTCAACTGTGACGTCACTTCTCCATCCATGTTTGATGGGTCACAATAGAGTAAGATGACAAAGGTTAAACTAGCAAGTCTCAGGTAGTTTAGCCAAAAATAAACAATTTAATGAACACGATTTAATGTATCAAAGTAGTGAGGTAAAGTAGTAATATTGTGAAAATAATAAGCAACATACCTTAGCTTCACGAGGCTAAGCTTCAGTTAGCATGCTTCTTGTATTCAGACGGTCTTATTCGAAGACTCCAGGGTTATGACAGCTTCAAAGTGTTGGCACTATTGGCACTATTCTATACAATTGTTAACAGTTGTGATAGCTTACTTCTTTGAGGAAAGTGGTTTCATTTAGTTTGGTTTTGAAAGTTTATCCAAGAAGTGGAGCTTTCCAGAGGGCAACTTGGACCCGCGCAAGGAAAGACACACCTGAAAGCATCAGCTGATTGATTACATTCAGAAGTAAAGCCGAGAGGGCAAAAGTATTTTGCCAAAATTATGAAGAGAACGTAGTGATATTTAATCATATTGACAGAAAACTAACATTTATATGTAAATAGCCAAAGTTAAAGTCTGTTTCTAAAATTACAAAAAATGTTAACCTCTATTTAAAAGCATTTGCACTTCGTTCCACTAAAGTGTAGAACAGAAGTGCAATTAGTGCAATACTGCCCTCTAGCGAAGGATGAGGAAACCTCATATAGGGAAAAAAAATAATGTGCCAGAGTGCTGACAAACTTTTATTGCAGGACAAGTTCTTTTAGTGGACTACTTTCACACAAGTGACACCAATTTAAACGTCACCTCAATGTGAATGAACACTAACTGCAACCTTGTTGAAGTGAATTATCTTTCAGAACAAAGGTTTTTGTTATAAACATTTTAATTTGTTTATTGGCCAGACAATCTTCTCAGACAAGAACACCATATTGTTTGAGAACGTCTGTGTACTTTGCTATTTTACTCTCGACGTTCTTCGTGGCCACTTTGGTCATCTTGATGGTGGCCTTTTTCTTGACGTAGCGCATCTTTGACTTCTGTTTCCTCTTCTCCTCCAGCGTGGCTGTGATGGCCTGGTACTTCCAGCCCACCTCATGAGCCAAACGTCCCAGGAGGGCAAACTGTGCAGCAAGATATGGGCACATTTAGACATTGGAACTAATGGCAGATAATCACTGCAGGGTGACTCACCTTACGAGTGGGCTTCAGGCGCACAATCTTAAGAGCAGCTGGGACCACCATGCGCTTCCTCTGGATGAAGGAGAGGAAACCAAAAATCAGACACTAAAGAATTCCAGGAGGGCCGAACACTGAGGCTGGCATGTCTCAGATTTTGTGTGTTCATATCAAACCTCAGTCAAACAAGGCATGGTAAGGTAAGGTAAGTAATCATCATTGACAGCATAACGCAAGGCCACCGTGTTGTGCAGAGCCATCACCTTGTCATAGGGTGGGGGGATGCCGTCAAACACCTTCAGCCTCTCCAGAGCAGCCTGGCCTCTCTTGGTTTTGTGGGGCAGCATGCCTAGTTGGCACACAATTAATACAACAAGATTTAGAACAGAGCAGCGGAGTTGAGGAATGGCCCAAGCACATTTTCTTCCAACTCAGAAATCAGATCCGATAGTTTCATCAATAGATCAGATTGTTAAAAAGTTCATCAATGCTGTTTCGAAGGAAAAGTGGATTTTGTGGTTGCTTCCGTCTCACCTCTCACCGTCCTCCAGAAGATCCTGCTGGGAGCTCTGAAGTGGTATGGTCCACGAGATGGATTGGTGTTCATCCTCTTGCGCAGGAAAGCCAGGTACTTCACTGCAGCAATCCAACAATAGATTGTAAGAGCACATTCAAGACATTCCAAGATTCCATCTAAGTGGAATGTATGTGTCTCAGATGGTAGTGCATGTAAAGTTATCTCATGGTCGTTTAAAACTCAAAATAATGTTTTAAATAACATCATTGACACATTAAGACAGTCTGAATTTGGGCTGCTGTTTTCACTCATTGTTGAGGCTTTTTAATGGAACATATTAAATTTGACTTGACATCTAATAAAAAAAAAGAAAAAGAACAGCTTTAAAAGGGGGTGCAATATTGTACCACTTACATTTGTTACGGTAGAAATTGCCAGAGATGTTGATGCCTTCACACCTGACCACCACAACTTTGTGTCCTTTGGAATGGAAAAATAAACACCGGTTGAATACCCCAAATGAGAAATATTAAAGACTTGTAATTTACATTTTGTCTCAGATGGTAGTGCATGTAAGTTTTCTCATGGTCGTTAAACTCAAACGAAGGTTGAAGTAATCATCAATGACAAAGGTTAAACTTAATTGGCATAAATTTTATGCATGGCACGTTTAATAGAATGCATACATACCCAGCAAGGTCTGCTTGGCAACGATGGCAGCCAGCCGACCAAGTAGATGGCCTCTGCCATCTAGTAGCAGAACCTGCAAAATTACGTATGTTTACAGACTATACAATGGTAATTACATGAGGTAATTAATCATGGGGAAGCCTAGCTATTATACCGTGAGAGTATGCAACAACTTTTTCCCCCTCAGGTATGACAATTTTCTGAATTACCAACATAATTTTGAAACGCATATTTAATAGTGTACCTTCTAAAATGAGCACATGGCAGCATTACCGGCTACGCGTCCGACCAGACAAAGCAAAAAAACTACCCAACAGACGCTTCTGTCAACATATTGTAGCAGATAACGTTGAAATGGCTTCTACGAGTTCAGTTAGAATTTTAACAGGGACAAATTCACTTGAGATTTCAGCATTATGACAAGCTAGCTAGTAGCTAGCTAACAGCGTTGGCTAGTAAGGCTGCCATGATGGAAGTTGTGTCCATTCCGAAACGCGAGCCGACAGATACTCGTTTACTACATTTTATCAACAAAATGATAGCCCTGTTCTCATCTTGTGTTATTGCTAAGTGTTCGATTGCATACTAACGAAACCATGGGGCGGAAACTACCGCGGGAAACCGATTAAAATAAGAATATTGTCTCATGGCTACAGCCCACCTTATTGAAGCGGTCCGCCATGACGAGCGAAAAGAAAGTTACACGGGGGCGCCCGTGGTAAAAGACACGGGCAGCAGGAAGTGACGTACTATAAAGGGTTCTCGTTAGATTGTGTTGAATGTGCTCTAGCGCCACTTGTGGATGGGTGCCCCAAGAACAACTGTACAGGTTACATAGCCTTAAAACAAATGGGTTAATAATGCAAAATATTTTAAGTTTAAATGTTTATAGGTATTATTTAGGGAAAAAAATCCTGTCAACATAATCCTCTCGCCTAAAATCAGCCAGGACAGGTTCAGCTCCTCCATGAGTATGATTAAATAAATTATTAATCAACAGATAAAACATTTATCACACAAGGTCATTTTTATTTGATGTATGAAACATACAACAGTTCATGCAAATCATGTCACACTGTTCCACGGAAATAACAATTTTGTGAACTGTTGCAAATGCTTTAAATAATTCACCATACAATCATGCCTTGGCGGTAATACAACTCTACCCTGAGATGGTGAGTGGAAGAAGAACACAAAGGCGGAATATATGTATTTTTATATGCAATACAGCCTTCAGTAAAGATGTCTTGCAGAAGCCGGTTTTGATTAGTCGTCGTGCTTCAGTTTCCTGATCTTCCCCTTATGACGGTCAATATCCCGCTGCAGACGCTCAATCTCCTTTTTGTGGTGGTCGATTTCCTCCTGGTGGTGTTGCTTCAGTGCAGCCAGCTGTTCCTGTTCCTTGCGCCTTTTGTGCAGATAAATCGCAAAATCAATTTTCCGCACTGCAATAGGCCAAAATGGGTTAAAAAAGAATATGGGTGCAGTTCTAATGGATAAGCCATGAACCGGAAAGCTCAATGGTGCAGGAGAGAAAAGACACCTACTTAAAGTACATCTCCTCCTCTGCAGCCTGTTTCTTTCCCATGGCTCCACCGGCCTCTCGAATGGAGCCACCGGCTCCACCACCTTTGCCCGCACCTTTACCCAGTTCACCCAGCTGCAATAGAGAAAGTCAAAGCAATGAAAAAAGCCAATTTTTTCCTCCACTGTCATTATTCCTAATTTTTATAGCAGTACACAATAACAAGACTATAACAAATCTATTTTTGTTCATCTATTGATGTCTAGTGACAAGTACAATAATTCAAGGCTCTTCCACTAGCTGACAGAAAGTAAAACCTGTTTCTCCAACTGTTGAAGTCACCAGGCCCAGATTTCACACTTTGAGTGTATATACAAATGAGATCACAATTATTTCAGTTGTGAAAAATTAGTTTGCAGGTATACTTGGTTTTTTTTTAAGAGGAGCCGTGGCTCAAAAATGTTGTCTCAAATGAGTAAACTGCAGTAATGTGGTTATTTGTGAAATTAGTCCATGGCTATTTTGGCAGCTAATGTTTACGCATTTGAAATTACGCCATACAAAATGGCCTTTAGTGCTAGAAATCGGTGCTTTTGTTGAGGAGCTAGGCACAAAGGACATAGTAGTACCTGGTCGGATGCCATTCTTTGCTGTAAAGTGAATAAACCGCGGATGTTCGACCTCAAGAACCTCGCCATGATGGCTAATTTGAGTAGCTAATGACAATGAAAACAGTGACGGTCCCTCCAGTTTGCCCTTGTCTGAAAATACATGCAGCCAGTGGACAGCGCCATTTGTACCCAGACAGAGGGGGTAAATGCCATGGTAAAAGACGGAATTATGGAAGATGCACCAAATATTAATAACGCTTTTTCAAATGGGAACGAAATTGATAAGAACCGATACTACTTTGGTACAAAATATTTAATATACGCGTTGTGAAACTTTAACGCAATATAAAATCGCCCCCATTTTGACAAATGGAACGTCTCAAAATAAAACGCGTCAAACTGCACGCTCGTCAACTTTGACCTGAAGTTAAGGTTATATTACCGTTTTTAAGTTTGTTTTCAACCAAAGTAAAAATACAGGAATTTAAGTAAAAAATACATTATACCTGCTGGAATTATATTTGTAATATTTATTTTTATAGTACTTTCTGTATTTGTGACGTCACTTGGGTTGGGCAAACGTTTGTGCTTAAGGGCTACATTATTTTTTTTTATTTATAAATGCATAATTTCATAAACTCATTAGTGAGGGGGAACAAATACGTATTATATAGAATTTGTTGCATAAATTCCCATTTTTTATACTTTTATACATAAACATATAATCATTGGAATACTATACTGTATTCAATTAATGAAATAAAAATCATACAAGGCTTTGAATAAATTTATTCAGCAAAGAAAGTAACGTTCTTGAAACCTGTCTTAACAAGGAACCTCACAGACCCTCCCCCCAGTAATATCCCTTTATAAACATCGGCAGGCAACTCTGGGTTCATTCAAGATCCCCAAAATCAAGAGAACAAAGTTAAACTTAATATCAAAACCCCATGTTTTTCCTTTCCATAATTCAATACACTTATCAACAGTAACAGGTACATTGGACCCCAGTCAGCAAACAGGTGCATGAGAAGATCTATTCCCTTCCCCAAAGAAAATTAAAACTCAAGTCAAATTCAGATGCAAAGAAAAACATTAGCACTGCTGTCTCTCTAACAGGGTCAAGTATCAGAACAAAGAATTTGGAGGCACATTATGAGATCATACACAATGACCTACTTTTTAAACTGGGAACGTAAGTATTCAGTCTGACTAATATTCTTGACTGGGTAAAGAAATAATGGCAATGGAAGCAACAACTTGAATTTTGTGGCCTGTGTGTCTGTGAAGCTATGTCACACATCCTTTGTCACATTTGACTTTAATGTTAACTTGCTATCAAACTACACATAGCCCACTCAGCGATGACACCCGACATGGGTCTGTTGACATTTTAAGACAGTACACACAGTGCACAAATCATTTCTACTTAGCCAATCTGCAAAAGATGATTTGTGCAATGACAAACACTGCAATTAACACACATTGCCCACACTATTTTCAGTGTTTACTCTCGAGTCCCTTCCGTTATTCATGTGGATATTTTACAATTTAAAATAAAAGAGTCAATCATTAAATGAATTTACTAAAACAAGATAAAATAAGATTTGGAGGAGGCGTCACACGGCCAGGATGGGTCTCCGGAGGCCCTTGGGAGGAGGCGGTGCTCGCCGCCCCCCAGTATGACCCCGTCAGTCTTGCTTGATGTTGCCTAGCGCTCTGAGGCGCTCCAGGAGGGGCGGGTGCGAGTAGTGCCACATGGAGTAGAGCCAGTCGGCAACAGGGAAGCCCAGGTTGTCTTTGTTCAGCTTGATGAGGGACGAGTAGAGCTCGGGGGCTTTCCCCATGTTGCGCGCAAACGCGTCGGCCTGGAACTCGAACCTGCGGCTCAGGACCGTCAGGCAGAAGGACAGAAGCTGCGAGGATGAAACGGAAACATGTAAATTACCTTGGGGCAAACTCGATTGATGGAGTTTGCATAGTGAGTCTTTTGTCTTGGTCCCTCCCCTGACTTTGTAGGCAAGAAGTGCAAGATTAAAAAGATAAGGATTTCCTCATGGTTACCTCATTATATGGCGAAAAGATGAACTGGAAGATGATCATCAAGCCGATCAGAGTGGGCTGGCTGTCATTGAAGCCAAATGCGACAAACAACTCCTTGCGTCCAATAAGAGCGGCAAATAGAGAGAAACACAGGAAGGAATTCATCTGGTGGAGGAAGAGAGACAGTGGATGTTAATGCCACGTTTTACATACGTCCGACAAAAAAAAAAAGTGAAACACCCACCTGACTGATGACAATATTTTTGACGGTATGACCGAGCTTCCAGTGACCCAGCTCGTGACCCAAAACGGCAAGGATCTCTTTATTGTTGCAGCCTTGTTTCTTGTGCTGTAAAAAAAAAGTCAAACAGTTAAGCTAGAAAGATTGCTCGATGGCACAAAACCTTATTTGATCAATTTTGAACATCTAACCTTTGGCTTGACTTTCGCTTCGCCGTCAGTTTCTGTTGGCTCGGGCTTTGCCTCGTCTCCCTTGTTGAGCGGAGAATAGTCCTCCAGCAACGTGTCAAAGAGCACAATCCGTTTGTTCTTGAAAAAGCCGTAAAAATACGCGTTGCTGTGCGAAGACCGTTTGGAACCTGGAAAACACGGGCAACTTTTTGCAAACTGCACATAAACACATTACACCTCCATCGTCATTAACACACCTTCAACAACATAAACCTTTGTGAGAGGGAAACTAATACTGTTGGCCATGGCCTCAATATCCGTCTTCAGCTCGCCTTCTGGCAAAGGAGTGAATTTGTCAAACAGAGGTGCGATGTAATCAGCGTAGATGGTGACGAGAACCTGAGAACAGCGAGAAGGAAAATGATCCCAGAGGTGCTCAATTATACAATTATATATTGTAATAACTTAGCACGGAATTCAATGGTAAGCCATTTATATCAAAAGCTCACCAAAGAAACACCCAGGGTGAAGAGCCAGGCGTAAATGAAGAAGTAGTCTCCCCCAATCTTAATGATGTAGAGGAGCAACGAGGTTACAGGGAGCAGGATGCACTGCGTCACGGCGAACTTCTTCACGGCATCTTTGATGAAGAACCCCAAAGTCTATTGAGCAAGATCAAACCGAGTCAAAATACTGTAGTCACATGTCCATGACTTGCAAGCATACTCCAAGAGACATTAACTCAGCGAGCATCAATTACCTGCTGGTTGAATCCGTGCTTCTCCTCAATGACAAACGTGTTGTACAAACTCCAGGGAAGGCCAGTCAAAGCAGTGAACAAGGTGGCAAGAGTGAGAAACACAAGGGATTGCGTGATCTCATACTCGGGGCCGAATCCAAAATGTTTCGTCCCTGCGCCGGCGAGGCCCCACAGAAGAGGAATGCCACCCAGGACTAGGATCAGCTTTGACAGGAACAGAGACAAATTAATTTGCAAGAAACATCCCCATAAATGCAATTGAGCATCTTTCGTTAGTAACTTACCGTTCCTTCCGTCTCGGAATACAGACCAGACCAAAAACTGAAGTTGCTTTTGTCCAGTTGATATAGTCGGGACTTCTCAAAGGTTTCTGAATCGATGACCTTTTCGAGCTCCTGAGGCACACGTGTCGTTGACCTGTATGTCCTTCGCTGTAAAGATGACAGGGGGTCAAATGGTAAATATATTACACAAGCATCAATACTTCCTTTTTTTTTTACTTTAGGATTTACAAGAAACTTACCTGTCTATGTGCAAGGTATGCCTCCCATATGTACACCGTCCACGAAAAGCCCAAAACAGCATAAAATATCTGCTTCTCCACGGGGAGTTCATTTATAAAGTCGAACATATTTACTTATTTTTTTGGGAGGCGGCGAGGGGATAACAAAAGCGAAAGAGGCAACGAAAGCGCTCCTAGCTAAACAGGCTAACAGCAACGTTTTTGGTCCGTCAGCCTGGCTTGGCACACACAAACTTGAGTGGAATACGAGCTTAGTTAATGGAAAGCTTTTACTAACGTCAAATAGACCCAAAAGCGGCTACTACGCGACCCGTACGTTGTTTTTAAGCCTCCATCGTTAATAATGACACTTCATTCATGAGCGCGTAGTTAGTCCAGCAGCATAAAAGGTCCGGACGGAAACTGCTCCCGTCACAAACATTCCGCATCCGGTTTGCTCAGACAAGAACCCCAAAACTGTCCTCTTAGCAGCCAACGTTTATAAACTAAATTCTAAGTATTGATGCATGATAATTAAGTGTTCATTATTTTATAGTGGAGTGCAGTTACTTATTTTCTATTGCAAAGAAACTACATTAAACACATCCCAAACTGAGCATTAATTTATCAAAACTTTAACGTCTGCCGGTCAATTTGTTTATTCAGAAACATTGTGAGCACGGTATGAGGAAAAAAAAAAAAACACTAGATATTAATTTTTACATTTATTAGAAATTTACACTGGTATGTCATCTTCAAACACTGCAAAATGTCACATTTCATATGAACTTAGAAGTGCTAATCTGTCACTCTTTTAGACTTTTGTAGGATGTACATTAACTCAAGTAAAAGCCTCTTGCCAATATTTCTAACAGTCTGTAAAAATGTCCATAGATCTTGAAGCACTTATGTATGTGCACTAAAAAAATGAGATTTGCTGGACGAGACATGGCTTGAATTTTATGCTGATGATCTGTCAAAAATAAGCAACAAAAACATAGCATCACCAATTTAAGAAAATGAGTAACAGTTCCATTTAACAAAAATTCATTTTCATTAAAAAAAAAAAAAGGTGCAATGCTAAACTTTGCTTCCCAGAAGCAGTTTACTGTTCGAGTCTGTTGGGAAGAGGTGAGGCAGGCTGGCCATACAAACGGGCTTCCCCAGGACCACCACGGGTCTGAGGTACTGAAGCTGCTTGATGGCCAGGTCCCCGCACCCAGCAAGGGCTTTGTCCAAGATGGACTTCAAGTTTCGGACAGATGGGAAGTCCCCAGTCATACCGCGGCATTTGTGAAGCGTGGCATGACTGCGTCTGCTTCGGGTGTACGTGATTCCCAGTTGCTTGTTTTCTTTGACCGAGCAACTGCGCCGGAAGGACTCTCGCCGAGTCTTTTTGTCTTTTGGTGCGCTTTCTTGGATGAACTTGAGGAAGGATGCCTCAAAGCCAACTGGCTTGTATGTGGCAATGTCAAAAGAGTGCGGAGGGGAGCCAAGAGGCGGAGGGTCGATCACGTTTGATGGCTGCACGGAGAGCTCATTCTTTCGCTTGAGAGGCTGCCGTACTGGAGGTGAAGACGACTTTTCGGATATTTTACCATCTTTTGCTGCGTCTTGAAGTCCCTCCTCTGTAGTCAACAGCACACAACACGGTGGCGACAGATTGATAGTAAAAGGACGAAGGAGTGGTTTGATCTGTTCCAAGTTGAGTAATTCTTCCACCTTTTTGTGACCGTTTGGCACAACGGAATCCTCGGCGTGAGTGGCGGTACTCGGTTCTCCGTAGAGCACGTCGTCGGCGCCGACAAGGACCCCGTTTCTCTCTGCGGGCGGCAGCACTTCCTCCACTGGGAATCTCAGAGGATCAGAAAGAGGTCCGTTTTTCTCTGCAGGCGGAAGCACTTCCTCCACTGGGAATCTCAGAGGATCGGAAAGAGGTCCGTTTTTCTCTGCGGGCGGCGGCACTTCCTCCTCTGGGAATCTCAGAGGATCTGAAAGAGGTCCGTTTTTCTCTGCAGGCGGAAGCACTTCCTCCGCTGGGAATCTCAGAGGATCGGAAAGAGGTCCGTTTCCCTCTGCGGGCGGAAGCACTTCCTCCTCTGGGAATCTGAGAGGATCGGAAAGAGGTCCGTTTTTCTCTGCGGGCGGCGGCACTTCTTCCACTGGCAATCTCAGAGGATCTGAAAGAGTCTCCATTTGGGTTTCTGCTGTGACCGAGTGCAGTTTTACCTGAGCATCCTGTTCCTGTGAGGTCTCCGGCTGATACTTCATTTTACAAACTCCGTTTGGGTTCTCTTCACCCACAATGGTTGGCCGAGCTGATTTCTTTTGAATTAATTCCTCTAGTTGCTCCGCGTTGTAAAAGAGCGTGTCAGTATTATTTTGAATATACTTTTTTGGCATGTGGTGAACCTTTTTGTAGTGGCGGTTCAAGCCGCGCGAGTACTTGAGGACCGAGTCGCAGTCTTGAATCATGCACGGGTAGGTGACGGGTAAAAAACGGTCTTGACACATTTGTAAAGCTTCTTCGTGCGATCGGACAACATAACTCCGTTGCGCTTCCACCGTAGACTTCTCCGCGTCTTCGGTCACATCGTCCTCCTCGTCCGACTGGGCGGGTTGTTTCGGTTCCGGCGACGCGGGGTTGGTGGGTGTTACGATCAGCTTCTTTTGGCACCCGGTAACGGACTTCTTTTGAGTGCTCTGGAGCCGTACTACCAGCGAGTCGTAGTACTCGCAGTGTCGAAACAAGGTGTGTTTTTTCAGCGCCTCGTTGTGGGTGAATACTTTTGTGCAGCCCTCGAATTTGCACCTGATGAGTCCCGGCATCTGCGAATGAACAATACGGGTGTGCCGCGCCAGGCTGCTCTTGAGATGGTAGGAAGCGTTGCAGTTGACAAACTGACATTGAAACTGTGGTTTGGGTTCGTCGGAGCTCGGGTAAGGCCTTTTCCGCACATTTTCCTTTTTGACTTCGGGATCCTGTTGCACTTCTTTTTCCAGCAGGAGCTGAGAGCGTTTATAATGGTGTGTGAACTGAAGATGGCGGACAAGGCCTACCTGTGTGGAAAAGGCGGCGGCGCAGTTTTTGGCCACGCAATGAAATGGTTTGTTGAATTTATCTAGAATGTAGCAGAGATTACTTTTAGTCACCAAGCGTTTCGTTCTGACCTGGGGTGTCACCTCGGCCTCGACGTCTTCCTTGTGCTCACTTTGATTCTCTTGAGCTTCATTTACAGCCGGAGCTGAAGAACAACTTGTTCGGTTTGGTCTATTCTCGTTTTTTTTCCCTTCCTGTTCCCAACTGGGTGCTTCTATTTTCACTGTCGGGTTCAAGTTCTGTAATGTGGGGCTGGTCGGTCGCGTCGATCGGAAACTAAATTTTTCCACCAAACTGGCAGAGACGTCATGCATCTGAATATAATGGTTCCTCAAGCCTTTAATCTCTCGGTGAGTTTGCGAGCACAGATGACACTTGAAGGGTTTATACGACCTGTCCGTGACACACATCTGTTTGGCTTCTTCTTGCGGGCGGTCGTGTAGTTTAACGTAGTGGCGCATCAAACTATAGGTTCGTGCGGTCCTAAAGTGACACTTGGCTATCTGGCAAGTGTAGGGTTTGGCGTTGGCGAGTATTTGGACGACTTTTTCTTCGGTTGGATTCCTTTGAGGCGGACACGGCGGGGTGGCATTAAAATGAGCCATCTGTTCGGCCTCTTCGGTTGGGTAGCCGTGCACGTTGTTGTAGTGGCGGCTCAAGTTATCGACCAGTGCAGTCCTAAAGGCACACTTTACTACGGCGCAAACGTAGGGTTTAGTAGTCGCGAGCGATTGGACGGCTCTTGCTGTGAGATTTTTTTTAGGCGGCGGGGACGATGGTTTCGAAAGCAAAACCTCGGCTCGGTCTTCCATGACGTCGTGATGATTTTGGATGCACTGAGGCGGCTGACTTTGTGGGGACTTGAGGGAATTCAGATCCAGACTACTTAGCCTCATGAGGATTTCGTTAAGGACATCATTTTTGGCACAAGTTGGAGAAGCGGGAGAGGTTGTCCATTCAGGGCCATCTTCTTCAGGTGAGCACGGATCCAAGAGTTCGCCTTCATCATTGTCCGACTCCATTTCAGTCTTGATCTTTTTGGACTTTGGACCTTGCTCCTTGTCATGTTTGTGCTCTTTGAACTCCAGTTTAAGGTGTTCTGGGTGGGCATGTTTAAGGTGTCTCTGGACATCTCTCGCTCGGGAGAAAGTCATACCGCACTTCTCGAAGCCGCAGGTGAACTTGCATCCGTCGAAACACACAGCCACTAAAGTCAGCAGTGCTTTGGGTTTAACGTCGCCAGATGGTTGACAGCAGGAGGCGGAACGACTTTCCGAGGAACTCTTCTGGTTATCTCCGACAACACTTTCTCCAGCATCATTTGGACTGCTAACATGGGCTGCCCTTTCCAAATCAGCCTTGAAAATGGTCTCTTTCGCTATCCTCTGATCCTCAAAGTCCTCTTCAGAGAACTTAAGGTTGTGCGTCCATAGATGCGCTATGAATTCCCTTTTGGAAAAGTAAAATTTTTTACATATGACGCCAGGGCAGGTGAATGCAGCATCCCTGAAATGCTGCGCCTCGTGGTGATACAGTTGTCCCAGGTCGGAGTAATTCACGTCGCAGCCTTCAAGCTCACACTGGTACCTTATCTGATAGCCGTGGATCTGTTTATGCAACACGAGCTCATTGGAAGAACCGAAGCGGGCACCGCAACCCATCGCCACGCACATGTACGGTTGCTCACAGTAGTGAACTTTCCGATGTTTGTGGTGATGGTAAGGGGAGACAAAGTGGCGCCGACAGAAAGTGCACTTCTCCCGTTGCTCTCGCATCTGCTGAAAATGCTGCACGTTCTCATCGCCTTTGTGGTCCGACTTTAAATGCACGTACAAGTACTTGGAGTGTTTGAAAACCCGAGAACACCCGGTGCCGGGACAGAAATACTCCTCTCGGTTCTGCAGACTGAAGTACTGGTTCATGTACTCGAACGTCACGTGCTCGTTGTCCGTGCACTTCTTCTGGACCGTTTTGGCCTGCTGCACAATGTGCTGAAGCACTCCAGGATCACGGGTGGATTTGTAATATAAAATTAAAGAAGGGTCAACGGTGATCTCGCCAGGTTCCATTTCATCGTCTTGAATCTTGACGTTGTTGCTTAGCGTCTCCCGTTGGAGGTGATGTCTCATGTGGGGCAGCAGCTCCTTCCTGCTCCTAAAATTCTGCGGGCAGATGGGGCAGGGGTGTATGTCATCCACAATGTGTCTTTTGGCATGGTGGATGATTTGAATGTCAGTGAAGAACAGTGTGCAAATCCGACAACACAGCTTGGCTCTTCTCCCTCCTGCTTTGCCGCCAATAATGCGAGGGGGCGTTTCGTCAGGCTGCGTGTGAAGATGAAGACTTCCGTTTAAACAGGGTTTGAGCTCACTTTCTTCTGTCGGCGTGTGGACTCGAAGCACAGGTGGTTTCTCACTTTTTTCCTCGTCCGCTTCCCATTCTGACTCGGGTTTCAACCCCAAGAGGGAGATACAGTGATACTTGAGGGCTTTCCAGTCCCAGAATTCCGGGTCAATGGACCAGTGTGCCTTCAGCACCAGCAGCAGTTCACAGCGTAGCGAGTTGGGAATGACGCTGCTCTCCTGCTCATGTTTTTGGTCTGGGCACTGGTAGAGCTCCTGGAGGCTACTTAATACCTGCTGACTGGGGCCAAGCAGAAACTCTGTAAGGTGGCATGCCCGCCGCACTTCCAGATCATTGAGGAGGAGGCCAGACAGAACTTTACAGATGCCGATTCTGCTTTCCGAGTCATCGTGTTTTGGAAGTTGTAGAGCTTTAACGCACAGCTCCACCGAAGTAGCGGTGCCCACTACCTCTGCCTAGAAAAAAAAAACAACAAGAATATTTTCTTTTTAAAAATGTCCGTGTATTCTAAGGGGTGGAATGATTTAAAAATAAAATCCCACCTCTGTCTGAATTAAACGGGCCAGGTACAGCAAATGTTGCACTGTTATGGCGATGGCACCCAGCTGAAGGCACCTTTCAAGAAGAGATACAAGTGAGGGGTCCAGCTTCCTCTGAAGTTTACTCCACAGTTGAATCAGCTCCCTGTGGATAGAACAATGAGTTCATTAAAGTTTAACGAGCTGTGAGAGCCGTAGCGATATTACAAGATTCCCCCCGAGGGTTACGGTTAGAGATTCACCAGGAGTGGTCAAGGCTGGGCTGCTGAAGCTGCTGAGTCAGGAAGGTTGTGCACAGGATAAAGCCAGCATTCTCCTCCCCCTCCATCTCCAAGTTGGTAGTAATCTCAAGAACATCCTTGCAGTCTTGCCTGGATATCTGTTAGGGAGTAAAAGTATAAAGCTTTGTTTGAAGAGGGAGGTCACAAGGAGGTATTCGTGGGTACAAATTTACCTCCATTATAGCTTCCGCGTTGGGAAGTAGCTGGCAAAGCAGAGCGACGTATGTGTGACGAAAAGTAGCTTGGTTGGGGATGGCGCTGCAGTCTGTGCACGCTTTTGCCAGCACCACAGCCTTGGCCACCTCGCCCATCTTCTCCAGATGCTTCACTCGCATTTCCATGAAGCCCTCACCCTCCAAGCAAATGTATGCATCCACTACAGAAGGAAGAGTAAATTTATCACAATCTGATGCTAAGATTGAAGTCACTGTAGTTCGACAAATGAGTTAGCTCTGAACCTTCTTGTTTGATGATAGGCTCTCCAGAGAGGAGGGCGGCGAGGATGGGATTGCTCCATGCACCCCCCTCGCCTGTAATCTGTAATAAAGCTTGAAGGTCTGTACTCCCGTACTGTAACAAGGTGTCGTGTGCACTCTAGAAAAAATAAAAAAAGATTCAAAAGATTAAAAGACTTGGTATCTCAATTTTAACACTACATAAAAAAATAAAAGACGACTTCTTACCTGAACAGATTGGTGGAATTGAACCCATGCTTCATAGGGGATTTCATTTTCGGGAACTGACAGAAATAGTTCAAAACAGCTTCTGCGTGACAAACAAGGAGAATGTCGGTGTAAATTCAGTCATAACTGAAGTAGCATTGAAGGGAACATTTGCACTCACAGAGCGAGTCTCTTCAAAACAAGAGTCACTTTGTCCGACTCTGCGGTGAGGTGTGATCGGGCGGCTGCGAAACAGTTTATCGACAGGCAGTAGACTTCGAGAAGCGGAAGACCGTGGTCTATGGAGTTTCTGCTGCCGGCATAATGCATAAGTGCCTGGGAGAGAAAAAAATATACACAGATGCTGCATGACATTGGTTTTCCCCTTAGAACAATCAGACAGGTGAGATTTCCTAAGCTTTTCCACTTGAGGGGAAGGGGCGACGCTCGATTGATCCCACTTGACATAGTCTGGTTTGAGGGGTGACTGATTAGGCCCGAGGGGACTTGCACAGTGAGGATAAAAAATAAAAAATATACACACGATCCCATTGTGTGTATTTACCAATCCCTCTCCACCGTTTGCCATCTCTAAAAATCTACAATGATGCAAAACTCAAATTGATCTTAAAAATTCTAAAGTGTGCCGCCTTCATCCCGCAGGCTGATGAGCTTGTAATAACGACACGACTTCCCAAGACGCCTCAGCGCCAGACAGACTCCCTTGCAGGTTGGCTCTCCACAGGGAAGCCTTGATTAATTCCCCATCGTCTATTTATGGCAAACCCACAAAGGGGAACCTCCAAAAAGGATCTCAGCCCAGGAGGTTTGTATGCGCATACCAATTACTACTTCCGATTAAATCTGCATGCTTGAGTTGGAAAGAGGCTAGTTTGTGCAATCTATGCCTCTGTCTTTATTGTTCTTGCTCCCAGCTCAGGTAGCCTCATGACCTCCTTTTTAATATAAATTGGTACTTTGTTTTGCTACAGTACAGTTAAAGTGGGTTTTTTTTTATTTTACAATGCATCAAAACATCCTTTATGATTAATTTCTCCTTGTATTTAGTTTATTATAACTGAACCCTTTAAAATGTAAAGGGTTAGGGTTGGTTTAAATGACCCCTTTTACTTGAGATTATTTGGAAAACCTTCGGACTTCCTCTTGAACTATGTTACCATTGCCATTAAAAAAAGAGAAATGCACATTTTTGCCATGTATAGTTTCAGAATTAAAAGTCGGACAATAATATTAGATTCAAGCACACACTGGTAAATTTGTATTTCACTTTAGTAAACAAGTCAAAAATGAACTGGATGAGCTTTTGGATTATCTGTTCAAAACGACATTTTTCTAGTAATCTTATTTTAGGATGCAAAAGGTCAAATTTGTCTCAACGTGCTACTGCATCACAATGAGGCGTGTGTCTGGAAGCACTAAACTGATTTAAAGTAATTTAGCACTCATTTAACATTGTATGGCGTTAGCATCCTTTGATCTAACTGCTAAACACCAACTGGAATACGTTAGTTCACAAACACGATTTGTAATTTCCAAAATATAAAACAGAGCATCCTGGAACCTCCTCGCCCCTCTCTAAGGAAAACAACCCAAACTGAGCTAGCGTTGTGCTAATGATCGCTATCATGTTTTCACGCACTCGTTACCTGACAAAAGTTGTCACAGTAGTCCGCGGACGACGCCACAGACAATTCCTGTTGCCTGAGGCCGTCTTCGAAAGCCCTCAGTGTGGCCAAAAGGGTTTCCATTGCAACCAGCGTGTCTTCGGCCGTGTCCAGGGCCCGTTCGTTCCATTCTTGCTCAAGCTCGACAATCCTCTCCGCCATCTTCCCTCTCCTCCACGGCGCGTATGCACTCGGCAGTCTGTCACCGCCTACTTTTCTTCTTCTTTGTGTTAATGCGGTTACCAAACGGTCATGGTGCATTACCGCCATCTATTGACTTATAATGATTACTGCATCAGCTCGCCTCGGATACGTCACTGGCTTTTCTTTCCAACCCGGAAGTAAATGGATGCAGTTCTTCCCATTTGCACGTGTGAGAGGTAAGTAAACATGAATATGTTGACGCCGAGGAAAAAGGACTGAAATCGACATATTATAAAGAATCAGGCTTATATTTGATCAATGTTGGGTCATAAAAACAGACGGCACAACTCGACCAATGGTTTTGGAACTTGATAGATGATGCGGATTGAGTTTTGAAGTCGCTGCACGTAACAATTAGTCCCCATTATCCTAAACTAAAAAAAAATAGGTATTTCGTAGTCATGGCCAGATTTAGAGCAGAGATAAAACACATTAAAGGTTTTGTGGGGTACATTGATGTAATTTGTTTATGGTTAAGATGTAGTTAATGGTATGCGACAAAGTAAACATTATTTCTCCCTTTCTGGCTTGGTTATATGCATCTCTATCCCTCCTAGTAGTGAATAATTCAAAGATTTAAATTAATATGCATATAATAAAAAATGTTGACAGTGAAGTGTCACGTAAACAAACTAGTGAAGTCAGACTCAAGTCAAGTCGTGACACGATTCCTTCACTTCAGTATTTACCTTTCAATTATTTTGCATTTGCCTTGTTTGTCCTTACAGCCCACCATGGGGAAGTCCAAACAAACGAAAAACCACAATAATGGAAGAAAGAAGAACGTTAATAAGATGTTGAAAACGAAGCGCAGGACCAAAGACTTGGATGAGATCCATTCAGACATGAAGCCTGAAACCGCCACCAAACTACTTAATCAGGAAGTGGACTATGATGTGACAGGATGTGCACAGCACTACTGTTTACACTGCGCGTAAGTGGACAATTATTTTTAACTACTCAAGGCAAAGCATAATACAGTGGCTTTTTGTTTTGCAGGAGATATTTTACAGACATGAAATCTTTGAAAGATCACTTCAAGACCAAAGTCCACAAGAAACGGTAAGGCTTCGCCAGTTTTGTGTTTGTTAAAATACGCAGTATTTGGACTCTAAGCCAGGTTTTCCCTCTGACCAGTTTGAAAGAGCTTAGAGAGGAGCCGTACACGCAAGCAGAGGCAGACAGAGCAGCCGGAATGGGCTCCTACATCCCCCCAAAAAGTATAGAGGTGAAGACGCAACCTGTGGAAGAAGACATGTGCTGAAAATCTCCTGGTACTTGGATATATGGATTTACAAAAACTCCAAAATCAAAAATGCATGACTCACTAAATTTTGTTTTTGCAGCCAGCTTTTTCATAATATTATCATCATTATGAAAGTCTTACAAACTGTATCTTATGTAAATATGGAGTGTGTGGAGTGGCAATAAAGTCTGAGTTGTAAAGTTGCCTCATAAAATCTGTTCTTTGTTAAATTAATTGCATATTTAAACATGCATTTTAGGCATTTTCCAGTCCAGTAAAAAGGTGAATTAAAAGGATTTGTGTGCATAATTTTTTGTTGTTCCTAGTGAAATCTGTAATTCATGCATAATGACAACATTTAAGAGTTAATTCAATTTCGTTTTTAAGCACTGACTGAGTTTGCTACCTATGTGGACAGCTGAGTAAAGAAGCAGAAGCTGCAGATTCTGCTCTAATGTTGCTTCTGGCAGACTAACATGTAATTTAAATTGTTTAACAGAGCCTCCTGGGAGGAAAAAACAGAAACCCAGAGATGAAATAGGCGACAAGACCCTACCCCTTTTAAAATTTCCGAAAAAATACGGAAATGTTTGAACACTGCAATTTCCATTTCCACAATTGTAGTTTCAAAATAAAAGCCCTTGAGAAGCATACAATAGGTAATACCTTTACTTTGAAGACACAAGCGTGTAACTTCTGGGATGTAGTGGGTTTCATTTGAAGTTTTTACACATTCAAGGCAAGATGTGCGGCTAATTCGCTAGCGGTTGTCTGGGAACTTCATCCCCCAGAAAGGACGTTCCTTTTCTGCACGAAGAGAGCAGCACAGCCTCTAGAAGAAAGTCTGCGGTTGGACAATTTTTGCATGCTTTCCAACAGACATGCCTTTGTGTTAGGAGGTGATGGCGGCGGACGTGCATAAAAATACCCGCGAGGAGAAGCGATATGACGGTCAAGAGGGACCACCGACTCGGGGCTCCGGCTGCTGGATCTCCGCACGGACCTCCACCCTGCTACTGGTTCTTGCCGTTCCTCTTCTGGCTTGGGGCGTCAAGTACTATCAAGATGCCAACCTTCTAAAAAGACACGTGAGTTAAAGTCATAATCCAAAATATTAGGTTTAGACATTTACTGTAGCGATTAAACACGTGCATAGACTGTATAGTAAATATTAACAATGAAACCTCAAGCATTTACACAGCCCGATTAATTTTCTTCTGATCACATCATGTGATGTTTGTAATAGTTGAATGCAGACTGAACTATCAACAGACGTGCATTAAACAAAATTGCAGAAAAAAACAGTAAGACTAAAGTTGTTAAACTTGAGATTGATGGGTGGGCAAGCACTCCAAAGATACAATAAATGTAATTTTCAATATGTCCTATAAACAAAAAAGCTCTTTGTGACCTAATACTTGCCCCTCAACCCATTTTGGCGCTTGCCCCCGAATAGTTTGGCATACCACGACACCACGTCTGCAGTGAGTCAAGCCCATTGTTTTTTTTAAAAAGCTGGGGTGTGTCTTTTAGTGATCCCATCTGGCAGAACTCAGTGTTTGGTCTGAAATTTGCTCCCCCCTCTTTGCCACCCCATTGTACATCTTGGCAGTCAACATGTGTCTGAGACATGGCCTGACTGGATGGAGCTAATGCAAGGAATCTGTGGCCTCCAGGCAGATCTTTTCCATTCTTTCCACTTTCTGCCAAATGTATTGTTGTGGAAGTAACCCAGTTTTAGAATCAATCAAGTATGTCTAATGAGTGTGAATCTCTGCTTCCCATTAGGAGGAGAGCGTGCGGACTCTGGGTGCCGAGGGGCTTTTTCTCTTCTCCTCTTTAGACGTCAACCATGACCTCTATCTCAGTCCTGAGGAGTTTAAACCCATTGTGGAGAAACTCACAGGTAGCTTAAACATAATATTTCTTTTACTTCAATCAATGACTTACCCTTCTTTTTTCTCACCACAGGGGTTACACCTCCAGGGGATATTGAAGATGAGGTCATTGAAGATCCAGACGGGGAGACTTTAATACTGGAGGCCATAATGGAGCCTCTGCTCATGGACTCCATGACAAAAAGCAAAGATGGATTCCTTGGGGTAAGAGCAAAACCTGGAAAATGATCACAATTTGACATTCTACATCTCTCATGAGAAAATGCAGTGTCAGCAATATATGATATTAATTTAATTATTTGTTGTAGAGTTTTTTTTTTTAAGTGTTGTTTGATATTTCAGGTCTCTCATAGCTGCCTAAGTGGTCTGCGCTCATGGAAGAGTCCAGCTGTGCCTTCCTCTTCCTTCTTCGCCAGCCAGTTCAAGGTCTTCCTCCCCCCAAAGAACAAGCAGGAGGTAGGAGACACGTGGTGGGTGATCCCCGGCGAGCTCAACATCTTCACTGGCTACCTGCCCAACAACCGCTACCACCCTCCCACACCGAAGGGGAAAGAGGTATCGTTCAAAAATGGATTCTACTCACTTGAAGTCCAAATGAAGGTGACATGTTGTGATTTTTGCTCCCACTGTAGGTTTTCATTCACTCCCTGCTGACCATGTTTCACCCCCGACCCTTCATAAAATCTCGTTTTGCACCTCAAGGCACCGTCGCGTGCATCCGTGCCCATAACGACTTTTATTACGACATCGTATTTAGGTGAGGAGAACCACACCATGATGTCATGTTTTGAAAAGTCAAACTCAAGTTCTATTTTAATTAATTATAGTAATTGAAGAGCAATTCTGAAATAGCCATTCATAATAATATGTAATTATGAAAGCGTGTAGGAGTGTTTTTTAAAAACACCACTTCTCCAAATCCCAAACAGGATTCACGCAGAATTCCAGCTAAACGAAGTTCCCAACTTTCCTTTCTGGTTCACGCCGGGCCAATTCACAGGCAACGTGGTCATCTCCAAAGACGCCTCGCACGTTCGCCATTTTCACCTCTACGTCCCCAGTGACAAGTAAAGCCCCGCTTATAATGAAATAAATCATCACGGCAAAGTTGTAATTTGTCTTCCCCGTCTGTCGCAGGTCTCTAAATGTGGACATGGAGTGGCTTTATGGTGCAAGTGAGAGTAGCAACATGGAGGTGGACATCGGGTTCCTCCCAAAGGTAAAGTTTCTCAGTGTCTATTTTCTACAGCTATCTTTATGTCTCACCGTGTTCCACAGCTGGAGTTGCAGTCCACCGGGCCATCCATTCCCTCCATCATCACGGACAAGGATGGCAACGTCATCGACAGCCGAGCTAGCAGCGCCGAGCCGATTCAGTTCGTCTTTGAAGATATCGACTGGAGCGCTGAAATTGACCGGAAAGAAGCCGCCCGTCACCTCGAGGTCACCCTATATCCGTTCAAGAAGGTAAAAGGTGAAGGCATTGAGGTGTTGCGCAACATCTTCATTGCTAGCATTGGACTGTACAGGTTTCCTACCTGCCTTTTTCGGAGGTCTTCCAGCGAGCCGAGGTAGAAAAAAAGTTGGTGCATTCTATTTTGCTTTGGGGAGCGCTAGACGACCAGTCCTGCTGAGGTGAGATGATCACGTTCAACTTCGACAAACACATTAGATGTCCACAGAAACGATTTCATTTCTTTTGTAGGTTCTGGGCGGACTCTCCGGGAGACTGTCCTGGAAAGTTCGCCCGTTCTGGCTTTGCTCAACCAAAGCTTTGTGAGCAGCTGGTCTCTAGTCAAGGAGCTGGAGAACATGCAGGTGAGAACTGGTGCTCCAGAGAGGAAACTATTTGTAAAGGCGATTAAGAAGCTAATTTTCTGTCATTTGTCTCCAACTTAAATATTTCCGTTCCTCCGCTTCAGGTTGATGAGCGGAGCCCCGCGCTGAGCGAAAAGGCCCGCTTGCACCTCGACAAGTACACCTTCCCCGTGGAGATGATGGTCGCCCTGCCGAATGGAACCGTTGTAAATAAAATCCAGACTTAAACGCAATCACAGAATTAGCCACGTGAGATTTAAGTGCCCTCGTTTCTAGGTCCATCACATCAATGCTAACTTTTTCCTGGACCAGACGTCCATGAAGCCTGATGAGGGCGAGGAGCAAGGGGGAACCACTTTCAG
The DNA here is from genome assembly GCF_024217435.2 of Syngnathus scovelli. Classification (NCBI taxonomy): domain Eukaryota; kingdom Metazoa; phylum Chordata; class Actinopteri; order Syngnathiformes; family Syngnathidae; genus Syngnathus; species Syngnathus scovelli. Next base: position 10,987,757 of record NC_090860.1, on the reverse strand, counting down.
CTTCTCCGGGGAGTTTGAAGACCCCTCCACTTCCACTTACATCAGTTTCCTGAGGGAGGCGCTGGAGAAGGCTAAGGCCTACCTGGAACAGTAGTGTGTGTGTGTCTGAAAAAGTGTGATAAGAAAACATCTCCAGAATTGAAGTCAGAAAACACTGAGAGCTGCTATTTTTTTTTCTAGATTGCAAACGTCAACATTAAGATAACCCATTAAGATTATTGTGCAGTTTTTGTGTTAAATTTCTAGATTAATCTAAGATTGATCATTTTGGGAGTAGTGTGGTTGAAGTGTTGCCTTCAGGCGCCTTTCAGCAGTTTGTGACGGTGCTGCCTGAAAGCTCTTCAGGGGCTGGACAGAACCTGATGATAGTTGCTGATGAAGCGTCCCGGAGGAAACACATCTTAACTCACTCCTTCTCCCGTCATGAGTTTGTGTCGGTCAGTCACGGTGGGAATATTTAGTAGCTTTTTTTGAGAGTCAGTGCAATGCAAAGTATCAAAATACACTAACAAGAATAGGTTGAGCATATTTGATGACGTTTATGAAGATGTGTTTTCTTGAAGTTAAATTTTTTGGTGCTTTTTTTTTTTTTTAGTTTGCCAAAGGGGAGATACCCAAAACCAAAGAACATTATTATTTATAGCAGTTGACTTGCAGCTTTTTGCAAATCAATCCGACAAGCTGCCTAACCCCCCAAAAAAACAATTTGGTTAAAGGCAAAGCGACACAGATGATGTCCTCTCGACAGATCAAATTATTAATCTTATTTCCTGTTAACCATAAAAAAATAAGATTAAAATGTGTTACTGATTTCAATTTGTCTCATTTTGTTTGACCCTGAACAGAAAACAATCTTGCTAATTCTCACAAATGAGAAATTGAAATTTAACAGGAAAACACTGTGATTCTGTAACTTCAAGACTTTTTGTATAAAACAAAATAAAGGTTTTTTTTTTAACAAAGTGTCATCTGTTAACACTCCATGCACATTAACTTAGTCCAATTCTACACCATTGCAAACCTAAAAGAACATTTACCTTCCACTCACTTAAGTGATCATAATTAATTTAGCATTCAAAAATAGCCTCGAATAAACAAAACTGCGACTAATGCTCTGCATTAATAATATCTTTATTTTATTCAGCCTACTGATGACATCCCGTCAAGAAGGGCGCATTAGCATACGCATGTTTATGAATATTATTCACGTGTGTCTTTTCATTAACTAATGTGACTACAGGGCTGCGGCACAAAGATGCATTGCTGTTCACAAAATAAACAACCCGTTCACAAAGTGCAAAGTCTCTCGACAGCGTTGAGTCATCCATTAAAACGTCCCTTCCGGCAGGAGTCCCGCTGGTCCAAATCCGTTTTGACCATGTGAATAAATCCTGACCTGATAGCGTGAAATGACAGCCGTGTTCGAAGTGTGTGACACCTCAGCCGAATGTCCACACCTCCAGCTCCATGACGCGGAAGTCGTCCGTTTCCGAGAGGCAACAATTATTAAAGGTGTAACAGGGGCTGCTGCGGCCCAGGTAGAGATTCTCGTCCAACCACAGACCAAAGTGACCACTATAAGGAAAGGAATAAAAAAAAAAAAAAAGGATTAAAATATATATTAGGTTCCTCGCCAAAATCCATTACTGTAAATTTTACCTTCCTCCACCAATGGCGAATGAGTCCAAGTCTCCTTTAATGAAAAAGGAATTCTCCCCAGTCCATCTGAAGCACTGTGGTAAATAAAGTGTGTACAATTACTCAGTGCAAGTTTGCAATTAGCAACTTCGGCTCATAAAGCTAATAACCTTGAATCGAGGATGCAACATGAAGAGAAAAGTTTCTCCCGTGCCGTAAAAGGCATCGCTGAGCCTCAACGGGTGCGAGAGGAAAGCCCCGAATACCTGTGGAAGGAAAAAAAAAAAAGGTTCCGGCACATAAGGCGTAATTGCAACGGTCTTCCGGGACGCGGTGAAGCGTCACCTCGTCCATGGCGTCTTTGATGACGACAAGAGCGGGTGAGTCTGCGGCGCTCATTTTACGGTAGAGTGACTTGAGGCTGGCGCCGTGGCGAGACGTGCTGTACGCCAGCTCCCAGGCGTGGCCCACCGTTTTCGGGGGCAGCTCCTTGCACAGCTGGGAAACGATGAAAATAAAATTGTGTCAAACGAGAGAATACTGGCCAAGTGTCCCAATACTTTTGTCCACCTGTGGTTCACTGACCTCTCTAACATGCGAGGCTTCTAAAATCTGACTGTTCTCCACAATGGCGTTAAGTCCTTCCGGCTCCCTGTCCATGAGCTTGTCCCCGTTGTCCTCCATCAACACCATCTGCAAAGTCAACACAACTCAATTCTCCTTCCTCCATTTGTTGCTTCTGGAAAAACAAACCCCTCACCTCCCAGTCATCTCCTGAGCTGTGCTGCTTTGGTGACACTCCGTCCTCCTCTTCATCCTCCAGCAGTACAAACTCCTCTTCATTATGATCCGCCTCCCCGTCCTCTTCTCCTCCTCCGCCCTTGAGTAGACACAAGTCGGGTCGACGGCGCTTGAGAAAGGCGTGCAGCTCGTCGGAGCTAAGCGGGAGGACAGAAAGCGGCTATTCAGGAGAGCTCGGGTTCACAAATAGGTTAGCAGCTGTGTCAACAAGTTGCCAAACAAGAGGTTGAATAGACAACCTGAGTGGCAACGCTCTCGGTCATTCATTTTTCTGCACAAAAAACTCCCGGTGAATCTTTGACAAGCGAGTTAGCGATACCTCTCCTGCGAAAGGGCGATCCAAGCTTCCCGTCTGGCAGCTGCCGTTTCAGTCATTCCAAATTGAAATCCTCCGGCCCTCTTTTTCGTTCCTGCCGACGACTGAACCCGCAGTCGGATAAACATAACACACCTGGGATTTTCCGATAAGGGCTTTGCAGGCACTGGAGATTTCAAAATGGAATTTATTTAGACGACACGACTGAATTCAACAGCGCGGAGTGTTAAGTACCTGCAGTCTGACTCAACACAGAAGCGGATCCCGCCTCATCAGTCGTCTTCACGTGACTTGACACTTCCTGAGCGCCGCAGCAGAAGGTGGCGGCCACACCGAGGGCCCCTCCGGAAGCTTCTGACGACATTTCCGATGGATTCTTATCAAGATGGTCCTCAGGTATTTTTTTGCTGTCACGTTCTGCAGAGGCTTCCTCTTTGAGACTCAAAGTGGAGAGATCCGCAGGGGCCGGAAGTGAAACCGACTCCTTCTTCTGAACCTGACTTTTAGAATTTTTCAGTCTGTGGAAGAGTTTTTTCCCATTTCTCCTAAAAAAAAAAAAAAAATCAGATTAGATGGATTATTTTTAATCCTGTGATAATCTGATAACGGTTACCAGATTAATGATATTATTTTTACCTCTGCTGGGAGTAGTGAAAGTGAACATGTGAGATATCAGAGAAGAAGGAAACGGACGACAGCTGGTCCACGGAGCATGACAGGAGGTACTCCTCGCATCCGTGCTCTTTCACCAGCGGGTGCGTTTTGCACGGGTCGAAGAAGAGCTTATTCGTCGTCACCAGGAGGATGCCCGAAACAACACCCTGACGAAGCCAAGGTAGAAAATATAGTTATATATTAAAATAATAAAATAAAATCTCTGCATTTGGATTTACCTTGCGGTCAGTGATGTGACGGCAGAATAATTTGAGATAAGGCGTGGCATCTGGACCTTCCCCCTGACAGCACTCGGGCGGAAGAGCCAAAAGGCAGAGCTGTCCGTCAGGCATCGGAACCGCCTCCACATCCTGTTGTTAATGACATAAAATGCCTGTTGACTGTACACACAGCATAGTTGTGTTAACGTTTGTTAACTTGCATTGTGCTTATACTGAGAAAAATGTCACATGTTCTTTAAATAGAGAGCTAGCTAATGCTTGCATGACCTTGATGCTATCTAAACAACATTCTCTCATGGTTTTGCTGACATTGGGAATAGAGTAGAAAATGTTAAATGAACTACTGACAGCAAAAGAAAAAAAATATTGATTGTAATTTAACAGATTAGATGAAATAAAAAAACACCATAAATTATTCAGCCAACATCATATTTGCTAAAATAAGATCATGGACAAAATATCTTGTTTCGTGCATCCTCTGGAACATGCAAGATGAAATATGAAAAACAACAGAAGAGAAAAAAAAAAATGCCTTGAAGCGATGAAATATGTATGTTGAACAAATAATCTATTATTAGACATTTTAAAGGGCCTTTAATCAACTTCCAATTATTAAGAGTGTCAAAGATTACTCCTTATACAATATAAATACAATAAATAAATAAAGTAAGAATTTGCATTCAAAAACCAAGACAATTTAAGTTACCAGTAGTTTGTCATATTCTGCTTCAGGCAAGGGCGACTGGGCAGTAGCAGCGAGCCTCTCTGCGAAATCGGGATCCATCCCCAGCCACGTCTTCTCCTCGCAACCGTTCGGGTCGGTCGTGGCGGTGCTCTTCTCCTCCTCGCCTTGCTGCTGCTGCTTCACAACGGAAGCCATGTTAAGAGTGACATAGCCCGGCAACTGTGAAGTACTTCCTCTTTCTGCCTGCATTGCCCCCTCCTTTCTGTGTTTGTATTAATAGCAAGAGGTCCACATGACACCGTTTAAGACATTAAAGTCGCCGTAAAGAACATACGTTTAAGACATCAGTATTTATCAAGATAGTTCAACTTTTTGATCATACAACTTTATTGAAGTGCTTGATAAAAACGCTTTCGATATCCATCATGTGTACTGTTTTGCATGTCAACTCGAAAACAATAACAATTGAGCTTGCGTCATGTGACAAGTGCTGACTCTTACCTCCATGAAGACAAGGGTGGCGGACAAAGGTGCTGATTGTGACCGAGGAGGAGGAGCTGTGTCACCGCTGCCGAAGCGGGATGAGATGTTGAACACTGACTCATCCTGTTGGGAGGATGATAAACAACTAAACCACAGGACACTAAATAAGATACACTTAAATCGTTCGTTTGGGACATAATATCGTTTTTTTATCAAAATCTAGAATTTTAAAGGGGTAAAAAAAACACTTAAGCAAAACTAGATAAATGCAGCGTCATTGCAAATTGGCCTGACGCTGTTTTTAGAAGACCTGACGACTAGTTTAATTATCCCTATTCAAGAGCTGAGCTAATGAATGTAATAAAAGACAAAAATACCTTTGAGTAAACACGAGAAAATGCTGTCCTGCTGTTGTATTTGCTGTAGAGACTCTGAAACACTTTCAGTCTACCCATGACGACCGAAACGCTCGTCTATGAACTGAACCTTGGACACGCTTCCTTTAATATACTTTATCACTTTCCCAGCCATAAAAGTTTACATAATAGAGATTACATTTTCCACTATCCCCTTTTTGAGCTATTGGACTGACCGTGCTGCTTTTGGCCTCATGTGACAACTGTTTGGTTTGCTCTTGCTTCACTGCCGTGTTGGAGTCCCATGAGGTCCCTGTGGGGACACCAAAAAGTCACGCACAATAATTTGACATCACATGACAATAGAATGGAATCAAGTCAAACAGTGATTTTCAAAGTGTGGTGTGAGTACTGGCTCACTCTAGTGGTACTGAAAATAATCACTGCACAAGTATTGAATTTTATTTGTTACATTTATCCTCTATTTAGGCACAAATTTTAAAATTGATAATTAATTGTGACTTGCAAAAATGGTGTCTTCATATCCAGGGTACCTTGCAGGTAATACTGTCGTAGTATCGGGTTTCTAATGTGCGGGATGTGGTCTAGAGGTTGGCCAGCCGCAGTTTGGTATTGATGATGCTGGTGGCTGGTTGAAGGCTCCTGCAAGCTTCGGGCCTGTGGTTGGGTGTCCCAAGGCCGCTTGGCGAAATGTGGAGGCTGAGAGACCCCCGCGGGCAGCTTTAAGCCCAGCCTGAAGAAAGAATGGAAAGGTGACTTCAATTGAGCTAATAGGGGGTTACTTGAAGTCAAGCAGCTAAAAACATTCTTGTTCATAGCATAATCTGACACAACACATTCTTTGTCCCAGCCTTCTCCTCACATCAAGAAATGAATGAAAGGCTGTATTGTGGCAGGTTTAAATCTGAAAGGCAAAAGCGAGCCAAACGTGGCTTGCTTTTATTTCTATGCAGCACGCCGTAATCCTAACCTGCTCTTCACATTCCCAAAGTAGCTGGTCCGGGTCTTGTCCCTATGCGGTTTGTGCTCCATGCCGATGTCTATCCTCCTCACAGACTGAGCCATCCTTTTTGTCTTTTTAGTCTGATGCTGGCTGCGGTCCCGCTGTAGAAGGAGGAGGGGGGCTCAACTGGCAACCTTCCTCCTCCTCCTATTCCCCATGACTGGCTTGGCTTTTTCGCTTTACACCATCTGCAGTTCACAAGACAAGGCGGCAACATAACTGTGGTGCAGAAGGGGGGGTCAGGTTGCATACATGGATGAATTTTTGCAGACGTGGGCTAATGGAGCCAGCTTGCCAATTCAATTAGCATGTCCAAACAATTGGGAGGTTTTTATCGCTGTTTCTTGGATGGGTTGTGTCTGTTCTATTTCATTGCACCCTGTTGTAAAATAACAATAAAGCTATACTGATTATGAAAATCATTAACTCTTTACTGCAAATACTGAATCTTTGGTCATCATATAGGAAGAAATACCCTTCCACTAGAGGGCAGTAGGCACAATTAACCTATATATCCACCTGTTGTCATTCATCAAACGGTGTCAAGCTTTTCTGCATTCAAAGTAGGTGCATTTGTTTAGTAATGTGCTGTGAGGTTTTTCAAATGCAAAATATGAGAAGTGGACAGTAAAAAAAGAGAAACACTGCTCTAAATGTCTCAGTTTTTAGTTGCTGCATGCAGACATACATTTAATTATTTAAATCACAGCACAGGAATGCATCATTCCAAAGGCCCGCAGCCTTTTTTTTTTTATTGTGGGAGGTGATTTGTTTGATCAGCTGAGTGTTTAAAAACACACACCCATGTACATAATCAGCGTGCTTTCAGGAAGTGCTGACGAGTTTGCTCTAATAGCCGCAGGGGAAGTGCAAAACTATACGCGGCGTTTGACAGGCAGTAATGAATCGGAAGCATAACAACATAGCAACTTCCCAAAGGATGAAAGACAAAGGCTGTCACATACCGGTCACTCGCGGAAGGATGCCGAAAGCCGCAGTCCTTAAGATGCGGTGTTATGATAACGTCGCAAACAAGACAGTGCTGCAATCATGGTCCGCCCACTAGCTATTAAAACCAGTTTTCGCCCTTTAACTTCCTGCAAAAGCGGAAATTTGTTTGAGGGAACTATCTTATATAATCAGAGATGACATATAACCGACTCGCGACTTTCTCTACTACAGTGTTTAATACAGCGTGTAAGCTTGTCTTTTAGCGGTTGCAAACATAACTTTGTACTTTCGAATTTAAATTGTTGTTAAATTTGCTTGAAGTTAAAAATAACCTTTGATTGAAAAGTGTTCGGCGCAACCGCTAGAGGCGCTATGATACAAAATCTTCTCAATTCCATCACCGGAATTTGAACACCGGCTTCCGCCAATGGACTTCACAACAGTGAAAGACGAAAAGGAGAAACTTCGCCTCAGATATAATCTACCACTTCGAACCTCACATCTTTCGTTTGCCGTAAGTTTCGATTGTGTGTTTTTAGTTTTTATCTTTGAATTCAAGCGCAGCGCCTGGGAAATCGATGGTATACTTTAGGATCATCGTCTGCTACCGAAGCTAATAAACGGCCTATTGTATTTGATACCGTTAGCCGCCGGTGCTAATAATCCTATGACGCTGTCTGCACTCACGCACTTTGGCATCCTTCTACTTTTTAATCATCGAAAGAAAAAAATTGAAAACGTGCGTAAATGGTGACATCACGATTTGAAGAAGATATAGTGACCCCTCCCCCCCTCATTGAATTAACCAGGTAAATTTGACGTCATAACAAAGTGGAGACGGTGATTTATTTTTTGTCCCCAATTTAAATGTGCTACCCGGGGTTACCCAAAAAGGTTAGTAATTGCCTATAGATGCCATAAGATAGTGGCAAAACACTGCATATGTTTAAAAGGAAACCCTTTAAGCCACTTCAACGTCCGTCCTTGACACCAAATTGCCACCAGATGGCGCCATTAGAATACTGTGCACAAAATAGCACAAGTCTTGATGAATGACAGGGAATTAATTGATTGCAAAAGAAAATCTACCAAGCGTCAAATTTAGAAATTCTGATACTATACAAATAATTAAAAGTACAATTTCTTTTCATCCTTTTTAAGGCAGCATTACTCTTTATTCATTTCACATAATCCAGTTTAAATCAGTCTAATCGCATCATATGCACCGATTGTGTTAATGTACAACGAAGCAAATCTGAGCCCAATTTAGTTGTTCATTCGTCCAAAGTTAGTTGATGTCTTCTGTCTCTCTGATTGTGTCTCCCCAACAGATGCTCCTGACTAATCTCCAATTTACATCCCGAGAGTTGTCAGATTAACGCAGCATCTGTTCATTGAACTGCTCAGTCTTGAGCCACTAAGAGCACCAAAGCGTCGGTGCTCCTCATCAAGCTGAGCCGTCACCATGGAAACCCAAACAGTAAGACAGCACTTTGTTTTAGACGCCGCATCAATTAGCACTGCCGTTTTCACACTGCCATTTTTCACCAGTGGAAACATCCTGGAGTCTAGATGTTCAGAGATGCAGTCTTTGCCTTTTTTTTTTTTTTTGCAGGATGTTATTCCTATCTGGCAAAACAAGCCTCATGGCTCCACTCGTAGTGTGGTGAGGAGAATAGGCTCCACTCTTCCACTCAAACCCCCACAAAGGGCATGTTTCCAGGTACTGCCCCCTCATTTTTGAAACTCTCTTTATGTAATATAAGATGCATTAATTTAACTTGTGAACATCAGGAACTACCTGGTCTTCCCTCTCTTCGCCCTATGGATGGCCCCATGGTTCCAACCCTGGCAGATATTGCCTGGATTGTTGCAGATGAAGAGGAGACGTATGCCAGAGTGCGGTAAAGACAAATAGAGGAATTTATCTGATTTATGAAAGTAGAACAATTTGATGCATCTTGCTACACAAGTTAGAAGCTTACCCTGTGAGGTTTTTCCCTTTTTTTTTCTTTTCTTCCAGGAGTGACAGTCGCCCTCTCAAACACGAATGGAGGCCCACCCCACTCCTGGTGCTACACAGGAACTCGTCGGTGCCCAACTTCCGACGGGAGGGCAAGCGAATGGAGGGCCTGAGGAAACCTGGGGTGACTGCGCTCAACCGCACCACCGCCCTGCAGGATGAGCTGAGCAAACTTCGAGCACAGATTGCAAAGATTGTGGCCGAGGACACTGGTAAATCCATTATAGTTAAAGCCCCCCCCCCAAAAAAAAGACGTTTGATTATATAATTAATTCCAGGATCCAACCCGTTGACTCCTGACCTGCTCTCACCTGACGACACCACCATGAGCTTTTCCATGGCGCCCTTCGAGACCGCCCCCTACCAGCCGGCGGCTACGGTAGCCGCCTCCTTCGTCATTAGCGACGTCACAGAGGAAGAGGAGGAGGAGGAAGAGGAAGACGACGAAAAGGATATGGTGTCAGTGGTGTCGGAGCTGGTCCCCGATCCCCTGCCGCCGGTTTCCATGACGGCGTCGGCCACCTTTGACCTGGACAGGCCCAGCATGGACTACCGCGAGGCGGAGGAGGACACGGTGTCGTTGTCCAAGTCCACCAGCTTTGCAGACGTGATGGACATCCTGAAAGACATGAACCGTATGAAGATGAGCAAAGACAGGTACAAACTTTTTGAAAATATTACTTCACACATCTATTACCATGCAAGCATGCCCCTTTAATTTTTTTTTTCTTTCCTTCAAATCAACGTCAGATTTAACAGAGGCTGCACGTCCCTGAGAGAGGAGGACTCGGCTTCTCTGATCTCTGAAGCACTAAGGAAAAAATTTGTCCTGAAGGAAGAAGACAGCGTTGCCGGCAAGCCCAATTAGTTGACCCTGGCTTGCCGCTGCTCCATGTAAGTCGCAATGCGTTTTTATCCACACGATATTATAACGCTAGTGTGGTCTTGAAGTGTTTTTATCTCCCTGCTTGTTTTCAGGCCTTCTCCCGTGAACTGTCATGGTTTGCAGCCTCGCTCCTCAGACCTCAATGCAGTAGCTGCCTGTTAGTCAACAAATCTCTCATAGTCCAATTTTTGCTCCAGGTTTCAGAACAATAACTCAACAGACTGTTTCAACTGAGGAGTGACCAGTGACCCAATAAGGAGCACTTTTTAGCCATCCAAAAGGACGGTTTTTAATTGGGATATTTTTTCTTTCCACTTTCTATATCCTACTTGAATAGGTTTGCGAGTACAATTTAAAGTCAGTGTATACGTTGAGCTTAAATTGCTCAAACAGGAGGGCGGGAGGACCTATATGTGTTTTTCTCATAACTTTATACAGGAGATGAGTGGTGATTATAAATATTCCTGGTGACGCCTTACCGCACGTCTGTTGCCTGTTCAGATGCCTGATTTTATTCACCCACCCACCCCCGATTGTGCCACAACTTCATTTTTATCGGCCCATTCCTTATTGCCTAACCATTTTTGTTAACATTTGTTTAGTGTGCTATTTTTTTCCCCCTTCACCAAATTACCCAAAAATATGTTGGAATGACCCCACCGCAAAAAGGCGTGCTGTTATGCCACTTTTATTTCACCTTGCATTCTTTTCCCTTCTATCACTATTAAATGAAGACATTTCATCGTCACCTGACAAGTTCAATTATACCTCGGTTTCTCACCATTGAGCCTCTTTGTTGGGTTGAACACAATTCTACATTGCTAGAATATGCATGTTGTTTTTTTATGTATTGATTTGTAAATAAAAATGGGCAAATGTTTTGAAACTAAGATCGTTTGGTCTTTGACTAACAGCATCATGTCTAAGGTTAAAACTTCAAAATGTCAGTCAAATACGTCTGGACCTATTGTCCTGGTGCAGTTTGAAATTTAACCACAAGAGGGCAGATGAGCTCATCTAAACGCCTGAAAAAGAGATTAGCTCCATTATGGTAATTAATCACCCTAATCAAACATTATTATCACACACTCAGGCCCATTCCCTCCTTTTTTTTTTTTTTTTTCAAAAATAAAGCTGCTCCTAAGTGAGCCACGGTCTATTTTCTGAGAGAGTCTTTGGCCTAGTTCAGTTCACCTCCACCTTGACCATCCATCTGAATGTAGGTCTTGATAAATGTCTGGGGGGATCCGTAAATGAGACTATCATAATTAGGCTCTGTTAAATATAGAGCTGTTTAACATTTTTTTTGCTACTTTTTTATCACGATTGTGTTTTCCTGCTATATCTATACAATCGTTTTTTTCCTCCGCCTATTTCAGTGGACCCTTTGGTGTGAGAATATTTTTTTTCTTTACTCCACCAGCCTGTTTATTAGCTGCTGTACTTCATTTTTCGGACAAAATTTTGTCATTTTCTTTTTTTATTGATTGATGAGCCTGCCAAAATATGTTGAGCCGTGCTGTGGTGAGCATTCATCATTCTGAATTACAGCTGTGCTGAAACCAAACTAGGGTAAGAGCAAGCATTCTAGCAGCTGTTGTTTGCAGACCGCAGGTGTTGTCACAGTTAATAGTTTTTAACATGTCGCATCCTCCCAACTCGTGACGGGAAATAGCTTGGCTCTTGGGTGACATTTCCAAACTTTGCCTTCCCCCCCCCAATCCGAAACGTGAGTCTAAAATCTGCCAAATGAAAAAGAAAACCAAAGTGCTATCCTGTGAGTATTAAATGAAAATGGGAAATGGCTTTTTTTTTTTTTTTTTTTTTTACTTCCCAATGCCAGATTGTGACTCACTCCCATTTCCAGGCTGAGTAAGCTTCCACTTAGGAAAAAGGAAATACCAGAGCAGAATGCTCCGATGATCCCACGAGCTCTCCAACGTGCAGCTTGTGAGTTGATCAAGTGATAACATGATCATCTGCCTGGCTAAAAAGAGAGACATTTTGCCAAAGAACTGACCCCCCCCCACCCTCCGCCCCCCCCCCTTCCTTTTTGATTGATCTGATCGCTGTATCTTAGCAACTGCCATAAATTGACGCAGAGCGGATGACAAAGGTCTGGAGGAAGACAGGCGTTGTGCCCTCTTACCCCCTCGCAAGCATCCATCGGCGTCATCGAGACACAAAGCCGATCACTTAGGACTCACAACGGGATGCCCGCTCGCATTCATATCGTAATAGAACTTAAGTGAACCGTGCATCTGTTTGTGGCACTTAAGGCCTGTGCGGTATTGTTTGGCGCGCTAACGACACGGAGGTACGGCTGATTGTTCGCTTTGAGCGTAGCTAGCAAACGCGCAATTAGCTGCAGAGCCGCTTGCTCCTGATTAGTCTGATTTGGCGCTCAAAAACAACTGCTAGCTTAGCTAAAAAAAGCAGGGTTAGCTTAATTGTTTTGAAGACTCTTGAACTAGTAGTAAAAGAGCATAAGATACAAAAATGCATAACAAAAAGTCATACAGAGGTCAGAGGTCACCTTGAGTATTAATAGATTTTGATGAGCTCTAGAGTTCATAAGTCGACAATATAAATGGTGTTATTTTTGGGGTCGAAACATATGTGTGCAGAAAACAGGATGTAAGAATCCATTTAGTGGATGACGCTACTGCAATTGAAAGCAAAGCTGTCCCTAAAGTCAGCGACTGCTCCCTTCCGTTCTGTTTTTAGCCGCCGCCTCGTTAGCGCTGACCGCCGCGCACCGAGTCCGAGATGGCCAGCTGGAGACCGGTTAAGGTCAGCGGCGCCATTCCATCAAATGATAGAAACATCATGAAACGAACGTTGCATGGCTTTGAGCTTGGTCGCAGCGGGAGGAAAGTATTTGGCATTTCAAACGGTTTTACGCCTTCAGAATGCTAAATAAACGCGCGGTGAAATTAGCATAAGATTTATAACTTCATTCAAAGACTAACTTAAATGAAGTCTTGATAAATACGAATCAAAATTTTGACTGGCGAAAATGTGCTTGTAGCCAAATGCTACAGACGTAGCATTTTTTTCCCCCATAATGTCGTTTAATATCATTTAACCTAACTCGGATTCATATGGCCACAAAGACGCCGGTATCTCATTACTTTGTCATGTACCCTGCAGAGACTATTCCTAGGACAGCTCATAATAAGATCGCCTAATTAGCCTCGGTTCTCAGGGAATTTATTTGCTCACCGCTGTAACACATGCTGGGGAAGTTGTGTGTGCGTGTGTGTGTGTAATGTCAAGTTGGTAATTGGCACACTTTTAGATGACAGGCATTAAAGGGCTATTTCAAGCATTTAATAGAACGTGACATTTAATGTTCTTCCTTTTATTTGACGAGATAAGAGTGTTGGATCATCCAGTTTTTCCACTATATTGTATTCAAATTTGGAGACTGTGAGGGAGGGAAAACTTTGATTATTGCAACATGCTGGTGTGAGGATTTGATCATATGCTGCAACTAGATCAATTCTTTCAAATATAAATAGATATATTCGGATTTTCTGATGTTGAAAACTGTCCGTTCTGTCCATCGTTCCAAATAAATGTAAATACATTTAATTATAGTTGTTTAAATTTCATCTTGATTTTTTAGTTTTTAAAATTGACCAACTTTAATTACTTTTAAAAGCGACTTTATTATTACTATTTTTTCATTTTAGCTTAGTTTTAGAATTAGATTTTTTTTCATTGACTGAGCATAACAGATGGATGGATGAATTTGTACGGATTATAACTTCTATTTCATTTGTCTTTATCCTGCTCTCTTTTTTTTTTTTTCCCTTCGCCTATGTTAAGAAGCCACTAATTATAGTGATTTCTACACTGGTTTCGACATCTGGACGAGTCCAAAAATAGCTGGTACGGTGACGTGGCTGTTCGTACATCACAATAACGTGTGGAGAAGCTGCTAAATATTCAGAGTAGAGCTCTTGGAAAACAAGCGAGCGGCCCATTATTCACCACGTCATCAGCGTGAATACAAATGTCAATCAAAACACTCCATTCCTTGCCAACGCCTGTTTCCATGTTTCCTCGTCATCATTACTCCTCTTGAGACGCTGACCACATGTTTCACAGGGAACATTCTGCACTTCTGGGATATACTTTCTAAGAAAAGATGATGCTGTTTTTCCTCTCAAAGACATCATGTCCATTACGGTCCAGGTCTCAGTGTTCTAATCGCAGTGATAGTAGAAATAGCAGAGGTGTGATGAATTATTATTAATTAATTATTAATATATATATGTATATATATATATATATATATATATATTTATATATATTTATAATTTAAATTTTAACGTAATTTCGATCTCTTTGTGTGTCTTGGCATGTGAAGAAATTGACAATAAAGCAGACTTTGACTTGATATATATATAAATATATATATACTATATCATTATCTATAAAATATTATATATCTATATATCTATATCTATATATTTTTTTTTTTTCGAGGAGGGAATCGGAAGCTGAGCAGGAAGTGCTCAGTTGGCTCGTCGTGTGCGTGTCGGTGGGTGTTTGCGTCCCCGTCAGAGTGAGGAGGCTGCAGTCTGGCGCCTTCTTCCTCCATCCCACAATGAAACTTCAAGGACGTGGCGTCACAGGGGGAGGAAGCCTCGAGGGATGTCTCACTTCAACAGCCGCGCCTTATACTGCAAGAAAAGTATTTTCTTGCCCAAAAGACCGATATATTTCTTTCTTCTGGTGGACGTGGTGCTTCATAAAAGTTCAAATCATACCTTTCAAATTCATACTGTATCTTATCATACTTATGATAAATGAATAAATCACTGCTCTGTATTTAATATAAAGTCATCACTAAAAAAAAACAGCGCCACCTGCTGGCACAGATATACTTTCAAATGCTCTAATGTTGACTGGGAGCATAATTTCGTGTACGACCAAATAGATCCTCCCTCCTGTCCTCCCTCCCTCCCTCCCTTTCTCTCTCTCCAGCTCATAGTGGAGCACAGCATGCTTGTGGAGTCTTTACGCACCAACCAGAGAGGAAGAAGCTCACCACTCTCTCCAGCAACACCGGACTTTCTTTTCTCTTTACTTTCACTTTGGACTTGTTAACCACACCTTCTCGTGTGTTCCCATGTGATTAGTACGTCCTTTTAGGAGCAGGGCGCTTCTGGCTGACCCCTGCTCGGGTCACGGTGACCATCATGAACACGATGTAAACATTGCCAGGAGGAGGAGGAGAAGAAGAGGAGGAAACGCATTCTACTTTTTTTTTATATTTAGAAACTGAAATTATGATCCCGCCAGCCAACTCTGCCCAGGAGGAGAGTTGCGGGGGAAAAGAAGACGAGCAAGATGAGACTCCCAAATCCCCGAGCAACACTTCCAACCAAGAGACTAAGGTAAGGACTTCCTTAAAAGTTACTTAAAAAAAAAAATTCAACTTAAGTTTCGAGAGTAATGGCTCCAATAAATTCAAACCCTTTTACTTGACGACTTCTATGACCTCATTTGATCTCAAGGAACAAACAGTTTCTTCAGAGTGCAATTATTTGCAGCATTTGCTGCATTAGTCTGGCCTACGGGTCAAAAAGACCCGTACCGCCTCTCCTACCGAATGATGATGACTTAATTCATGTTCAATGTGTTACGCAGATCCAGCGTTGTTAAATTAGAAGCAGCTCTGTGTCAATCAAAAGGAATTATTACATTCAAGCCACAGTTTTTGGTCATGAGTATACCGAATGTGGTGACCAAAACCGGGTTTTCCAAACTACGACCCAAACAGGCCTCAAGTCCAAGTTTGGGCTACCCTGCGCTTCGAATCTTCCTCCATAAGGACTTACTTTAGTGGTCATTTTGGTGGTTGTAAATTATCTAAATATATCTGTCCTATAAAAGATGACGTACACAAGTACGCAGGCGAAAGGCTAAATAGTTCTACACAGTTCCCTGCACAGAAATAAAATTATATTTGTTTTTTCCCCCTTATCCCTTTTTGTAAGATTACTGCGAGGCCTGAACATCCCAAACGGAAGGTGAGACATGGTCATATGTTGACGCACATTCGAAACCCTCCTGTGATATTGCGGGTCAAAATGACCCCCCCCAAAAAATGCTTGTAAATTTATTTTTAATTCGCTCTTAATTCTGCACGCAGGAGGGTTAGTGCAATAATATATTTAAGCAACGCCATAAATTAACGAGCTCACCCAGTAGATTATGCTTCTCCTTAAGTCTCATTTAATGTGTTTTTGATGGTGCTACATTTGATTAGGTGACATCTTCATCCTTAAGCTCCCATGCTTCATGTGCCTTGCAAGTTCACAGCTATCAAGCAAAGCATGTGCTGCCCTTAAAACCATCCAATTATCTCCCGGGAAAACTTTGAACCGTGCATTTTAATGACTACAATTTCAAGAGCAAATATTGGAATTTAGATGGTAATTATATCTCAGTGCTCAGATCAGGGAAGGCCTCGTTGCTCCTGGCCACCCACCACAGTCGTGTGAGTTTGCCAAATTGATCAGTCATCACCCCGAGGATTTATTGATCCTCTCCGCAACGAAGCTTCAATGATAAACACTTGAATCTAGGCGCAATTTGTTTTGAATGATGCCATGCAAAATGTGTCATTTACATGAAAATAGGAGGGAGCATCTTCATGAGCAATTGCAAAAAAAAAATTCCTCTTGGTATTGTGCGGCTTAATTTGGACACAAAGCCTCATTAGGAGTTCTTCTCCGGCCTTCAGTTACGTCAAAACTGAATCAATTCCGTTGGATAAGAGCCCTTCAGTCTCATTACAGTAGCAAAGGGATTCTTTATAAAGCATCTGAAGGAGGACCAGATGAAATGAAGGCTTGTCATTGTGGAAGGTAATGAGATTGACAAACTTCATGGCCGGAGAGAACTACATTAGCGTCCTGGTGGGGAAGCTTTTTAGCAATTGCATTCCAAAGAGTCAATTGTATTTTGTTCCTTCCAGCTTCAGAAGCTCAAGCGTTCGTTGTCCTTCAAAACCAAAAGCATCCGCAGCAAGAGCGCCGACAACTTCTTCCGAAGCGGCGGCGACACCAAGACGGAGCTCCTCTCCGATGTGAGCGGCAGCACGGGGCACCTGTACAACATCGGCACCAGCGGCCCGCCTATCCCGCCCGTGCCCCCCGCCATCCCTTCTGCTCCTCCCCCCACGTCGCGTTCGCAGACACGCAACCCTCTGCAGGTGGACTCGGCCGGACATTGCTTCATGGAGCACATCTTCAAGAAGCCCACCTTTTGCGACGTTTGCAACCACATGATCGTAGGTATGGGGTTAGTTAACAGTACATGAATCCAAGTCAAGAGGTCAATTATGTAGCAACTTTAAACGCCCACCTGCTTCTTACATCACCATCTATCCGCCATTATAAGAATTGTAAGCATAAATTTAATCATAAATATGGAAGAATTACATCACAGCACACCAGTCTAAACATTTTGCTTTACAAAAACTATTTTATTTAAAGCTTGAGGTGAAAAGAAAATTTGATTTGGCGCAAAGTAAAAGTGAATTACATTCACTGGCATATAATAAAAATACCTGCACACCGAGCGACGCTGTGTTATGGATTGCAGCGAGTTGCTAATTAAATAAACACCTACGTGGGCGAAGGACATGTTTGTGTGTCTGACTGAGTGTGAAATGTAATTTACATGAGGGGAGTGTGTGTGTGTGGGGGGGGGGGTCGCTTGGAATAATAGTATTTTAACATCTTTAAACCAGTGAAGTGTTGTAATAAATGCAGTCAATTAGTCATTTGGGGGGGAGGAGGCGGGGCTTATTTTGTCAGCAAAAACAAACAAATTAGTCTACCGAACCTCGGCTAGGTCGATTTGTAGGTAGGAAGTATGAGGGCGGAAAGTAATACTGCTGGATTAATGGATCAATGCTATTCTGAAAGCCCCCCCCCAAAAAAAAATTGTGCTGGTGATATACAGAAATAAACAAAGAGGTCAATTTTCAAGTGTAGCATCACACATTTGTGAGAGTACAATTGCGCGGAGGAATATGTGAGAGGTCGTAAGAGTTCAAATTTGGGATTAACTCTCATACACTCTAAATACTCTCAAAATTACTACTGAACACACCGAGACCCCCCCCCAACCCACCCACTATTGCCAAGCTGTCAGTTTGTGGTCCGAGCGCTAAACTGCTAGCATGGAGGCGTATTGTTTCCACGTTGGAGTGAGTCACACCAAACGAGCTGATCGACAGCAGGGGCATGTGTGTGCTATCACTAACTGTTTTGTATAAAAGTACCTCAAAGTAATACTTAAATAAAAGTATATTGTTGCTTTGAGGTACGGGTAAATACGATTCACTAAACTTCATAATATGTAGCAGATTAGCGTAGCAGATTAGCAATTAGTGGGAGAGGGGGTAGAGCAGACGGTGTAAAAAAAATACGTTCTAAAAAATGTGATCAATAGTTGTCCACATTTTCACGTGGACAGAGCGTGGGCGGGGCCAGAGCAATTGCACACTGAGCAATCAATACACAAGCACAGACGCAGAACTATTAAACAAACTGACCTCCTTTGTGTAGGATGCGAGCAGTCGCCATTGACTGATGCGTGGTGGCTTCTGATCTCGCTTTAATGGAAAATTGGCTTTTTAAATCTATGTGCCGGCCTCTCCATCAACTGTGAAATTACATAAACATTATTTTTTTCGTACTGTGGGGGAAATGTCAACAGACTGCGAGCATATGTGAAACATCCATTTGTGTTTCAGGTACCACGGCCAAACACGTGGTGTTCCTGGCGGGCAACACGGCTAAACACGGGCTCCGTTGCAAAGCCTGCAAGATGAGCCTCCACCACAAGTGCGAGAACGGCGTCGGGCAGCAGCGCTGCATGGGCAAACTGGTGAGAGCGCCTGTCTTCATGAAATGTGCATCGCCTGGGATCACATTCGCATCCATTTCGTGATGTCATCACTATTGCCATTGGAGATGTTTGACTGACATTACAAACAAAATAATGAATTACTAAAACATATATCAACTTGAAATAATTAGTATTGGCTTATCCCTCACCAGAATGCGCATATTCCGAAATCACACTTTAGTGTATGTGTGAGTGTGCCGGTACATCTGCGACTGCCATCCACCCATCCTCGTCATCCTCTTCCTCCTCCACCTCCTCATTATATCATCCCTCTGCCAGTCAATCTGCAAGCTAATTGTCACCATGCACGCCACCGACACCAAACCTCTGACCCCCGCCGCCCCACGTCACCGCCGATCTATTAACGTCACAGGATGGATGCGACGATGCTTGACGGGCTTTGTTGTTGACCTCATTGAGGTCACAGTCACAATTTCTAAAGTTTTTATGAAGCAAACCAAACAACATAAACTGCCAACCAATGCGAGTGAGACTTTGGAATGTTCCTGCAGCCCTGGACAAAATATTTTCGAATGTCAAACCTATTTTTATTTCCCATAAACCTAAACAGGAAATCTTTTTGTAAAATGATTTTTGATCATTGTATTACAAGCTCATCCTGTTAGGGAATGAGTGGAAAGAGAGCAAGGAAGTGATTGGCTCTCAGGAGTGGAAAATCAGGTTGAGAGGTTAAAGAGGACAAAGTTTCCCCCTGTGGGATTGGACTCTAAATTTGCCTCTCTTAACTTCTGCGGGCATGCTTGTTTCCCTTCAGCCTGAGAACGCTAAGCAAAAGCTCGGACATCTATTGCGTCACTGACGGACATAACATTAGGAATATCTGTTTTTATGAGCTAATATTTATAGCGCAGTTTGGTTTATTGTTGTAGTTTGTGGTAAATAATGGAAGATCTCAGTTGTCCTTATTGGAGGTCACACAACTTTACTCTCCCGCTTTACCGAAAGCCATCTGTAGATTTAGACGGATGATTTATGACGGTCATGCATGATTTAAGGCGGTAATCATTCACTTTCTTTTAATTCACATTTAATGTCATTTCCCGCAAAGGTGATATTCCGACTTCTCATTCCCATCGCTTATCCATTAGCTTGCTCGGCGACCGAGACTATTTCTATGACTTCATTTGCACCGAGGTCTTGGTCTGCTGCTATTTCCATCAGTGCTTGTTATTAACTGTTTTGGTTTGATGTTTTGAGACTTGGGCTGGTGCCAAAATAGCAATATTCCATTATTATCATTGTATTGTTGTGTTTCTTGCCAGCCTAAAGGCTTCCGGCGGTACTACAGCTCGCCGTTATTAATTCAGGAGCAATACGGCTGCATCAAAGAAGTCATGCCCATTGGTGAGTGGCCTAACTTACTAAAAATTCAATTTATTGACAAGACTTTTTAAATACCCATTTATTTTCTACCACTACAGCTTGCGGGAATAAAGTCGACCCCGTCTACGAGGCCCTCAGATTCGGAACGTCGCTGGCACAAAAATCCAAACGGGCCAGTGGCTCCGAATCTCCACAAAGAAATTCGGTAAGGTCATTCAAAGTTGATTGGTAATATCTTTTTGAAACATTCCATTAGTTCTCCTCACTACAGTATGTCGTGGAGAGCCATGCATCTCACTGTCGGTCCACCTCACACACTTTGTTTATTTGGTACCGCTGCCTTTGACAAGTTGTAGCTGATGGAGCAAATAGATACCACCTCAGCGGAGTCATAAACACTACCAATAAAGGCATTCTGGTCTTAGCGGTCATGAACGGAGCTGTCGTGCTCATGTTACAGCCCTCGAGATGAATTGGACTGATTATAAACGCTCTCAGGCCTCCTCTGCGCATGGAACGGTGACATTTTATTGTACAGTGTGGGAAAATAGACGATCACGAATCACTTCATCGTCAGAAAACTCTTAGGGCTTAATTTATTACGATCCCCAAAGAGTGGATGCTAAATTGCTACATGCTAGTTTTGCCCCGCTAGGCTGTTTCAGTGACACACGAAGGTATGAGGATGCTATGCAGGAACAGGAACACGGACTCAGCAGGAACAGGGAAAATTGGACGTTGGGGAAATTATTCCAATAAACAACACTGGTATGATTGACGAGTGCATACTAATTTTGCAAATGAATCACGGCGCTGTATTACTTATGTAGTTTTCCTCCGCTGGATTTGTGCCACTGTATAATGACAATGGAAAAGACAGTCAAGCTGTTTGTGCAGCTGTGTGTGTGCGTGTGTGTGTTATGGAAATAGTATACGAATGCAAGCTCGGAAACATGCTCTGTCTACACTCACGGGGCCTTTGTTATTTGCCGTCACTGACCATTCCCGCCGCTATGATTCCGTTAAACGTATTGTTGTTTTAGGATTGTCGAATTGAAATCAGATTTCTTTGCAGACCAGTGACTTGGATAACGTCCCGGAGGAAGCGGTGGCTCACGGCAGCCGCCAGGCACTGTCGAGAAAACACAGCGATGATGGTGAGGGTTGTGGAAAATTTTAGATTTTTCACGATTCTGCGATTCACCGAATGAGGGGTTTGCAATTTATCGTGTGTATATTTTCACTTAGTTTTCACGGTTCTGGAAAACGGGGCTGAGCACTACCGACATCAGCCGGAGAGAACACCCCACGATTCTGAGGTGAGAAATATTTAGAATCCATTTGTTCGCTACGCTGGCGAGTTGAAAAATGCAGCCTCGCATCACTCATCTTGAATGCCCTCCGCCATTACCGCTTCGGTTCCCAGGAAATGGAGGGAAAAGTTCTTTTTCCTGCGGTAACAAATCAAATTGGAGCTGACACAAGCACGGCAGACTTGCGCTGATGGAGCCAAGGCTTGACCTCACTGGTTGCGTCTGCGGCTCTTCCGTTACTTTATTCTCTGAAGGCAACAAAAAATATCAACTCCTGTAGGGTGATGATGAAAATATCATTGGGAGCTTTTTTATTTTTTTTGCCTGATGGAATGCGCAGAGGAAAGTTTTGAGTGCATTTTTGTTTTTTGTTCAGCATGTTTATACCTCGTTATCAGTGGAAATACACCACAGATATTTCAGCAAACATAATAGTGAATAAATAACCATACAAGGAAAATACACAAACGTCCGCTCGCTTCTCAAAGAAACTCGAATGCATGGTGCTGGGCGGGTCGAGCACAGCTGGCGGTGCACGGTTAGTGCGTCCTCCGACGGGTCCATTAGCAGAGACAGATGGAGGCGTGCTGGGAAAATGGTAATTCAACCGATTGGGTTCACTCAAAGAAAAAAAATTGTAATTTGAGTGATAGATGATATATAATCACACTCGTATATTCTCAAACATTGGGACAATGATGAAAACAAATCTAAATATAGCTTTGGCACACGTTATATTTACAAGATTAGCCGCAATCTGTTCCTTTGAGTTAAAATACGATGAGAGGCGGGCACACAGGAAGTTGTCAGAAAAGTGTTGTCCCAATTAGCACCCATCCACAAAATATATATATATTTTTTCCGCTGTTGTCAGTTCTGTCACAGTTAACTCCAGTGTGGGGATCTGCTTGCTACATTTCACACTCCTTGAAAAGTAGATGTGTTTGGTAGCGGGGCGAGGGGTGGAGGGGGGGGTGACAGTGAAACACAGGTGGTATTTTTACAAGATGGCAGAACTTTGCTTTCCTTGAGGCACCAGGTGGTAATGAAGCCATGTTGTCATCCACAAGGAGTGGCTGATGGATGACTTGGAAGCAGGCACAAGGCAAATTGCTTGCGTGGCCTCCGGGGACAGGAAATGAGAATGATGAAAACAAAAACGACATCAAATGGCAAAAGTTTATTTGAAAAAAGCCACTTGGCAATCTTGATGCCGTTAAGGTCTGAACGATACAGACTCAAAATTGTTGTTCAGGTGCTGCGTGGGACCCGCCAGCTCATGCGTGGTTGTTGTTGTGTGTCTGTGTGTGTGTGTGTGTGTGTGTGTGTGTGTGTGTGTGTGTGTCTAGCTGGAAGACAGCCAGCTTCACCAAGATGCACTCCGGCTCAACACCTACGTGGCCTTGTACAGTTTTACTGCCCAGGAGAGCCATGACCTGGAGATGAGGCTAGTTTGCAAAACACACACACACACACACACACACCTCTTTCAAAAATACTCACAGGTGAAACAGTATTATTTAAAAAATATATATAAAAAATATTTTCTGCTAGTGTCAAAACGCCCGATCATGGCCACCGCACGCTTTGACATACTTTTAAAACAGGAAACGAAAGTCATCACGTGCAGTCCTTCATCTCAAGCATCAATTTGTTCCTCTTCCCACAAAATTACTCAAATGGATTTAAAGACATGAGTGTACTCTCTCTGACGCACACACTTGTGTAATTCACAAGTATGATACCTGTGTTCCGCGAACGGGTTCTAACACAATCACTTGAAAATTATTAAAAATTATTAATTTTACTTGCAAGTGAGAAAATTCTACTTGTGCTTGATTATGTGATTACTTCCATAATTTTGTGATTATAATGATGATGAGAATAGGCAAGTCCAACTACTTGAGAAATTTCCACCCGGTCCTTTTCTGAAGATGCTTTTTGCATCTTTAGATGTGGATTTTTTTTTTCTGTTCGCAGTGAACCGTATTTTGTCAGTAATAGTGATTATTACCAGGATAAAGATGCACTCCAACAATCACAAGAGGTGGAAATAAGGGAAATGACGTAAAAACCCACATTTTCCTCAGTCGAGTTGTTCCTTTTCCTTTTTTTTTTTTTTAGTGCATTAAACTTTGCCAACAATGACTGCAAACAGATGCTTGTAATTACTATGGCGCAAAGTGATTCACGATTTTCCTGGAAAAGAAGAATTCCTCGCCGTAAAACGGATTGTTGACAATGACATGATAGACACCTTTGTTTCTGACTGGGTTAGCTACTTTCTTCACAAATACGGTCACTTAGTTCTTATATTCATCCTTGTTGAATTGAAGTTTTGATATTTTAATGCACCACTTGTGTTTTTTTTTTTTTAGTTAAAAGAAATGACATTTGACATGTGGAGCTATAATAGCTACCTTGAAAATAATAGTGACTAGAAAAATGGTGGAATGTTCTTCAAATAGGGCAGGAATAGAAACATCTTTTGAAATGTCAGTTAAAAAATGATTTAAAATTTTAGAATGCCATCTTAGTTTTTAAAAAAAAGTTTAAACCTACCAAAAATAATATTTAGTGGCAGCTAGCATGCAAATGCTGGATTCCATTGTGCTACATCCATTTAATTAAATAAAAAGATATAGTTTCAAAGTAAATATGCCCCAATTACTAAATTTAGAAAACACAATATTTCTGTAACTTAAGAATAAATAGACAGACAGCGAGATATCAAATCACAAATTGTTTTAGCTATAAAGTGTTTCAGAAGAGAAAACAAATACATAAATACAACCCATAAATACAACCAGACCTTATAATGATAACGTTAAAAGACTGTTCACAGGACGTCCAGTAGGTGGCGCCCTCGTCATAAGAATAAGCGTACTGTACTCACAGTTCTGCAGACGACGTGACCTTCCAGTGGAAAAACAGTTTCCACAAACGCTCCACTGTTCTGTGAGGAATCATTTGTTGTCCATCTCCTCTGGATGTCCAAAGTCTTCCACAGTCTTTGTTCACTCCTCTGACGTAGCTTTCGCCATTAGCTCGTCCAGCTAACAAAACGGCTAGCTGTCGCTAACTAGCCGGTTATGCTAACTGTGCACTGGATGCAATTAGGTTTTGACTGCAGTGCAATTACGTCGATAAATCCGAGCACTCTGAAGTTTGTTGGTGCTTATAGTGTCCCCTTTTTAGCGTTGTGTTAGTTGAGTGCTCCAAGAATGTTTTGCACAAACATTTAACACGATTTATATCACTTTTCCCTTCAAAACGCCCATTTTACCTATCCTTCACTCTGATTGGCTCTACATCTCTGACGTCAGGTGAGACAGGTGTAATTAAGACATTTCAGATACAATAAAATGAATGTAAATAGAAATTTCAAATAAAATGAACATTATACAAATGTTTTCCATACTAAGGCTCTCATTTTTTTCAACACAAAATAGACAAATCGTTTACAAACCGTCCATTGTTTTGCCTCTTATTGCAGGGCAGGTGACCGAATTTTACTTATTGACGAATCCAACGGTGATTGGTGGAAGGTAAGCGTTAAATTCCCTTCACACACTGTGATATCTTGGGCCTATTAGTAACGATTAATTGTTTTGGATTATTTCCAAGGCAATGATAATAACTGTGTTTTCCCCAAGCACGATTAAATGAACCTGGAAGAAATGAATTGATTGATGAACTGAGCAGTCAGTCAATGATCGCAGCAGAAAAGACGGGAAAAGAGAGTTTGTGTGTACGGAATCCTAATAAAGGAGATAAGAGGCGGCATGCTGCTAGCAGACCACGAGCGAACTCATTGTGCGTTTCTCACTGCTGCTTCTCATCAGGCTGTGGATAAACACACACATCTGGCCTCTTTTGAGAATTTCGCCAGTAAAACCGATAATGTGGAAGCGGACAAAAGAACAACAACTCACATATCATCTATCATCTGTTTGATATTTTCCAGGGGGTGATTGAGGACAGGATCGGTTTCTTCCCGGCATCCTTTGCGCATCAATTGCGGGTGGGGGATCAGGTTTTCAGGTGTAACAGGACCTTCATCGGCTGCAGGGAGCAGGGCCAGATTACGCTGAAGGAGGGACAGGTTGGTCTTCTTTTTAAACCTCTACCAAAAAAACCTGCACGATCCATACGGCTTTCCCCACAAACAAACATTTTTAGTCGTAAATAATAAACATAATATTTGAGATTGTCTTCGTTGACCCCGTTTTGAGGCCTATTAAGACAAGAAGGCAGCATTTTGTTCCTGCTGCTCCCAGGAATCCTTTTTTATCACTCACTCTTGCATCATCACATCACAATTTTTTTTTTGTGGCCCCCGCATATGACTTAAAATATGCATGTTAATGAGTGGTCCCTTTTTCCCACAATGCTTATGGCGGGACTCTGGAGAAAAATCAAGCGAGCAAACCCAAAGAGGAAAGGAAGCCACAGAATACGAGATTGGTGTGTTCCCTAAGAATTTGGCGTAATGTGATCACTTAAGGAGAGCACAGATTTGCTCAAAATGATCTGGAACATTTCAGTGTGTTTGTAACGGCACTTGAGAGCTCCTTCAATTTGGACTTGAAATGTTCTAACCTATTCCTTAGTTGGAATAAATTAGACCATTTTTATCCTGAACGTGCAGCAAAGTCATACACTGACTTTAACTTGAAGTACATTTTTTAATGAATTAGGAAGGTTACATGAAATAGTTTGAATTTATGAGACTGTTGAACAATTGTCAACAATAGAGCGACAGTGCCCTCTGCTGGACAGAGTTTGTAATGACGATATCGCGTAAAGTACCGTACACCATTTATTTAAATACAGTATTTTTTAATTCACATTTTTCTATACTATATAAAATTGTAATTTAGGTAATTCAACTAAATGTTTTCAGTTTTGCTATCACAACAAAGAAGAGTTTACAGAACCTTGTCTTGAACCCCACTTTAAATAAATAAATAAAAACAACAGCTAATTTATTTGGAGCAAGTAACTTCCTTGCTTTATTTTGCTAACTCCCACAGTTGCCATAAATGTCAATAATTTATAAATTCCGACTTAAATTGCTATTTTTGACTCGGAAAAAAATCAAAAGTGACAGAGTTAACTATAATTCATGACTATCTTCTCCCACCAGATCTGTGTGAGCAGTGAGGACGAAAGCAACGGCTTCATCAGGGTGGCAAGCGGCAAGAAACGAGGCTTCGTGCCCTGTGACGTTCTCGATATTATGTGAGGCGGAAACAAGCTCGAGAGGTGACGAGCGAGGGATGGCCGCGTCCGCTGGACCTGAAGGACAAACGAGGTCAAAGCTGCTTATGAGGTGGGACGGCTGATGTCTTCATGGCAAAAAGTGGACGAGAAGCAGGACAAGTGGTGCCTTGTTTGTTTGGCTGCTATCACTGGATTTCATTTTTTCATTTAGACTTTCAACAAAGCCATAAAATGGCTGGCTTTTATTGAGTTGTGGATTGCATTGTCCAAGAAAAAAAAATGTCATCAATAAAGTTTTACTCCAGGAGGATGGAAATGGAAGAAAAAGAAGAAAGTTGTAACGTTAGGCAAATGTGTGCATATTTTTTTAAAATAATCATATTTTGAAAGTTTTGAGGAAAAAAAATCCACTATCTTACAAAAATAAAGTCATTTTCTTCTGAGTTAAAAAGTTTTTCATAAAACATCATGTTTTGACATTTCAGTCAAATCTGAAAACTATTTACTAAATCCAAATTGTTCCAGGAGGATCTTTTTTTTTTCTCAGAAAAACTGAATGCAGAGAAAATTGTAATACTTAGGTAATTGTTTTTTATTCTCACATAACTAAGTTAAAATGGAACGCATATCACTATAAATGCTAATTTTTGGACCATTTATTTCCAGCAACACACAATGAATTTGAAAATATTTTACCTTTCCAGTTCCAAGCTATAACTTTGGCCGTACAGAGGATCTGGCTCATATTAGACAGTCCAGCACCCATCATCCGGATTAAAACATACACGGACCTCAGCGACAACCAGTGCTGCTGAAATAATTAATTCCTTGGTTAGCACACACACACACACACAGACACACACACATGCACAAAACATCTGTCAGTCCTTATCTGCTGCGGCCATGTCAGCGCTCTCCCATGTGAGGACAAAAGCAATGCTGGTGTTTTACGGTCCACACGTCTGCCACACTGCCTTGGCCTCCATCATGGTCAAACACCACGCAGGAGATAAGCAGGACTCCTCTGATCTGACGCCTCGTGTCAATTTTTTTTCTTTTTCTGAGTCACGAAAGCAGGTATTGGAACAGCTAACAGCTAAAATACATTTTCTAGTTGTTAGTCATATTAGAATCACTAATCATAAGACTTTTTTGTGTACTTTTTGAAACGCCCTATGATGCCACTAGATGGCGCCAAAGTCCCTTAAAAATTGAAAGTAGCACAGTAAATCTGTCAAAGTGATGCATCTCGACAAAGAGACCCATCTTTGGAGGTTAGGGAGGAGGTAAGTTTAGCCTGGGTTGTTATAGGGGAGTTTTATTTACATGAGCACTTACGTATGGACATACTCTGTAATTTGTAGGAAAATTATTTGTAAAGTGAGTTTACATTTAAATGATAAGAACTTCTACTTCAATAGACAATTGTTTAAAATGGCGTCCAGCTTCGGCGGGGACCGCTGTTTAATCTGACCACAATCGACCCCGCCCCTCCCTCCCTCTTTCCTTCCCTCCAACCATGCACCCTCCACCTTCTTCCACTCTGTGCGGCTCAGGAGCTGCGTGCTCACTGTCCCGAAACATGATGAACCAGTCGCCCCTGTGGGAATTTTTGCTCCGGGCGGCGTGCAAGCACCAGCTCCCTTTTGTGTCCCTCAGCCACATGCAACTTCCTCATCATCAGTAGTGGCAAGAGAAGAAGAGGAGGAGGAAGATGGAGCAAAAAAGCAGCAGCTGGTTTTGTTAAAAGTTCACCTTTGACTCCATGCTGAAAACAACTTGGGAATATTTGGACTTCTTGTGGTTGGCAGCTGATGGTGTGGAGCAGGCGCGGTTCTCTCCTCCTCCCTCCTCTTCATCCTCCTCCTCCCATTTGCTCACATTTTGCCTCCAAGTCAGCGGGATTCCTCAACCTCTCCGACTGTGTTTTGAACCTCGAAAATGCACTTGACCCCCAGAGGACTTCCTGGAAAAAACAAAGGGATTAACCGGCAAGGCTCATTCTGACCTCTGCCTCTGTGAGTATTTTTTATTTATTTTTTAAATCTTTGTGTGTCATCGTCTTAGGCGACTCGGAAGTGATTAATAATGCACTTCTTGATGACTGCTCAGAGGCTTTGACCCGGATTTGACAGGAAATAGCAGCACAAGTGCATGTCTGAGAGGTCTCACTAGCATGGATTATTAATGTGCACTTTTACCTCATTGAATACTCACGGAAGGTGTGTGTGTGTGTGTGTGTGTGTGTGTGCGTGTGTGTGTGTGTGTGTGTGTGTGTGTGTGTGTGTGTGTGTGTGTGTACCCTCTTGGAACACCTGCTGTATCACAAAAAAGTGGCACGAATAGTAAATACTGTACGATAAAGTCAGCTGATGTTTTAAATGTGATATGATCAAATGCATGTTAATACATTTTTAATAAATGCGCCTTATCATTTTGAATTATGAATTAGTTTGAAGGAAAGTGCAAAATCTCCCCTCCTCTTTTTGTTTCAACGACAGAACAAATGAGGGTCAGGCAATAATTTGAAGTCTGTTCAGTTTTCATGGATGATTTGTTTTATAAATTGAGGAAATCACTTTTTATTCTTTTTACAAATTTCAATCCAATTTAGGGCCATTTAAAAGATGGGTTTATATTTTATCACACTGAAGTAAATGCTTAGATATGAGTAGCCAATACCTACAATATATTCACATGAATATTGCTATAAAAAAAAAAACAATAACAAAAAAAAAAATCAAATTCATGCACGTAATGAGGTTATTCATGTATGCACGTTGCGAGGCAGGAGCAGAATAGCCGGAGGCACAAACACGGCATAGCAGACGCACACTCACAGACTCATATTTAGAAAGTGAGTCAGAGCACATTGTCGTTTCCACGACGGTACTTTAAGACAATCTTCCACTGAATAAACGTTATATATTTAAATATTCCTTGAAGCAGTTGCTAATTCAGCTGATATTTGACGACAAACTGTGCAGCAACACATTTAGACAATCAATAGTCATAGATTCTTTATCCTCTATGATCGGATGGGTAAATGATTCACAAAATTAGCCTGAAAATAAATCAAATCTAAATAAGAAATCAGTATTATATCTAAAAACGTTACAATTATATTCCCATTTCCAATTTTGCGGACCACCTGCAGTATCACCACGGACCATTAGAGGGCCGCGGTTGACAATCCCTGCTGAAAAAGCATTAGCACAAATTAATGCTTCATTTGCATTTGTTTTCTCAGCATTAGAGTCATTAAATGCCACCAAGCACTACCGGAGAGTATTTTACATTGCATGCTTGTGTGCTCCGACATTCATGATTACAATATTGTTTCTTCTCCAGTGCACACAATGCATTTTTCAGGTGCTGTTCGACATTGTCACATACGACTGTGGGCACAAGTGTTCACCATGGGTCAGTGAGCTGACTGCAGAATGTAATAACCATTGTGCCAGAGACCTCTGGGCTTCTTTGTGCGTGGCACACACACGCCTTTTTAATCTCTTCTCCTCCATCTCTCATCTTCCGACCTTCCTTGCACAAATGCCAAACATATGCGATCAGCGCGCTCCAATTTGTCGTGCTGCCGCGGCCCCCAGTGTGGAGAAGGTTATTAAGCATGACGTCCCAGGGATGGGAGCGATGAGATGACCACAGAAGATGAAGAATTCTATCACTTTCGCTTGACTTTGAAGGAAACTTAAGCATTACTTATGCATATGGGCCTAATGCAATATTTAAGTTGATACCGCCTGGATGTCATGAGGATGAATCTGTAAGGTATTTTCGAAAAAAACAATCGAGTCATCCATTCCTGATTTGAACGTGTAGTTCCCTGACACGAGTAAAATCCATCTTGCGTGACATATCCCTTCACTTCATATATTACCTGCAGACAGAAATCAGGTCTCTGCAGACGGGCATCATATTCCTCCAATGACCATGCCACTGAATGTTTTTTTTTTTTGAAAATTGGAATATGCATGAAGGAAGTGCATCATCATCATCTTCTTCATCATCATCACACATGGCTGTGCTGTAAATCATTCATTCACAAATCAAGGGAGGGCACACAATCCGCAGAATGACGACAAACTGAGTCATGATCATCAGCAGCTGCTTTTCTGCAGCAGGAACTCGCGCCTCTTTCACTCAAATCAAACGAATTAAGTTGAATTGTACGAGTGGTTAGTTGGCACTATATGTGGCCAAATGACACTATAATTATAGATAACGGCATGAATGGTGACATGGCAACCTTCTGAACCGGCACAAACAGCGCTTGCCCAATCACGTCACTCCCACGTTTCACTTTCATGCAAACTCACTTTAGTTCCAAATCATTTGCTGGAAACCCACACAAAAACAATTCTTGCAAAACTAATTTTTATGGAAGCTAATTATATTCCTTCACTTATAATGAGGACGGATTGGATTTTTAATACATCATCTATCTTTCTTCTCGCTGGAGTGTGTGGGATTATGTGCAATGTGCTTGCTATTAGGTAAATTAAAAAAAGCCGTCCACATGAATTATTTTGAACACATTATTATTTTATGTGTTATTGCAGTAGGTTATTAGGGGCATTTATATTTGTGGTGTGATGTATATTGTCACGCCGAACCAGACTTCATATTTTCTGGATCCTGTAAGGGGACAATTTTTTTTACAGTGCCATGACAAAAAGAAAGAAATGTCTTATTAAGTTTGACCGCTTTAATAAAGAAAAAAAAAACAGACGTTCTTTTAATGGCTCAGTCTAATGATGAGAGATTTAAGTGATGTGATGTGAAATGTTGGACAACAAGGTGAGGTCCAATCCAATTCCTGGTTGAGGACCCCCCCTGGAGATGGGAATGTTATTTGTTTGAGCCTCGGGCTACTGCTGGAGCTGTCAAATCAATCCAGATGCATGAGAAAGTCGCTTGTCAAATTGCGGTATTTTGCTAAAATATTGCATTTTGAACACACGTGTCGAGAAATGCGGAGGTGCTACTCAAGGATAGCTTGAAAATATCAGGTTCTGGTGCTCAAACTTAAGCAGGTGTGTGTGAGCCTGAGGGTGCAAGTTAAATGTTACCCTCTACGGGAACACCAATGAAAAAAATAATAATCTCATGGCTATGAGGGGAGAAGATTGAGGTCTCTGTAGATTCAATATGCAAATTTAATCAGCACATTATGAAATTATGCTTTCTTGTAGGTCATGAAAAGCACAGCATATTATTTTCAAGTAGCTCCCTCACCCATGATAAATGTGTGTGTCAGTGGAGTCAAAGTGAGACTGCTCACATGAGGGCTCAATGGCGCTATCTGCTGGCGGAAGAAATTACATGGCTTTGGAAGGCTACATTTAGTTTTGAGGATGTTGCACTGCAGTTTCTCCAGTGTTTGAGGGCTCTGAGAAGATTTGCTTTACATAAATGCTGAAATCTGATTGGACAAAAACATCCACATACAACCATAAATAAAAAATACTACAAAATAAAGAGAGTAGGCTGATGTAGACTGAACAAATAATTTTATTTGTAATTATTTCCTACATGGAAATACACTAAATCCATAATATTTAGCAAAAATTTCCATCAAAAGGGCATTGTTAGTGCTCACCAGTTTGAAATATCGCCATCTAGTGGCTACAAAATGCATTTTCCTTAATAACAACGTTTCTCCCCAATCCCCCTTTTTTTTTCTTAACAGGAAATGTCAAATTCAACGCGTCTCTTTGTGGTGCGGTGCAACTAAGCCCACAAGTATGGAAGCTGCGCATGCTCCAAATGTCACAGTAAACAACAGCACAATGGATATCCAAGTGGTCACGCACAATCTCTGGGAGGTGGTCGCCATAGCGACCGTGTCAGCCATTGTAAGTCTCATCACCATAGTGGGGAACATCCTGGTGATGCTCTCCTTTAAAGTCAACAGCCAACTCAAGACGGTGAACAATTACTACTTGCTGAGTCTGGCGGCTGCTGACCTCATTATTGGTGTCTTCTCCATGAACCTGTACACCTCCTACATCCTGATGGGTTACTGGGCCTTAGGCAATCTGTCATGTGACCTGTGGTTGGCTGTGGACTACGTGGCCAGTAACGCCTCAGTCATGAACTTGCTGGTGATCAGTTTCGACAGATACTTCTCAATCACCAGGCCTCTCACCTACAGAGCCAAAAGGACTCCGAAGCGGGCCGGGATCATGATCGGCTTAGCCTGGCTGGTGTCTCTTGTTTTGTGGGCACCGCCTATCCTATGCTGGCAATATTTTGTGGGCAGAAGAACCGTCCCCGAAAGACAATGCCAGATTCAGTTTTTCTCAGAGCCCATTATAACGTTTGGAACCGCTATCGCAGCGTTTTATATCCCCGTGTCAGTCATGACTATCCTCTACTGTCGGATCTATAAAGAGACAGAAAAACGGACCAAGGATTTAGCGGAGCTTCAGGGAGCGAATCAGTCCACACAACCCGACGTCGCCCGGGCACGGATCAGCCGATCGTGTTTTAGCTGCAAGCTAAAATCTGCGGAAGATCGCACCCAAGCCTCATGGTCATCCTCAAGCCATGCCGCCAAATCCACCGCCTCCACCAATGAGGAGTGGTCCAAAACCGGTCCCATGACCGCCTCTAATAGCTACGCGTCCTCAGAAGATGAAGACAGGTCCACCTTGCAGCCCCCTTTGGGGAACCAAGTTTGCGAGGGTGGTAAGAGCGTGGCAGGGAGCGAGAGCGAACAGCTAAGTAGCTACGACGAGGACAGCTTCTTCCAAACGCCGCCCAAAAGCAACTCCCAGAAGAGTAGCAAGTGCGTGTCGTACAAATTCAAACCCGCCACCAAAGACGCCTTGGCCCCGCACCGGGGCAAAAACGGCGATGCCAAAACCGGGTCCCCCTCGGCGGAGTCGGTCAACGCTCCGGCCGCCCATTCGGCGTTCAAGGATGTCACGCTGAAGAACCAGATGACAAAGAGGAAGAGGATGGTGCTGATTAAAGAGAGGAAGGCAGCGCAGACCCTCAGCGCCATCCTCCTGGCCTTCATCCTAACATGGACGCCGTATAACATCATGGTGCTGATATCCACCTTCTGCTCGGACTGCATTCCCGTGTCCCTGTGGCACCTGGGCTACTGGCTATGCTACGTCAACAGCACCGTCAACCCAATGTGCTATGCCCTCTGCAACAAAACTTTCCAAAAGACCTTCCGCATGCTTCTACTCTGCCAGTGGAAGAAGAAGCGGATTGAGGAGAAACTCTATTGGTACGGACAAAACCCAATGGTCGGTGCCAAACTTTCTTGAAGTATTTTAGAAGCTGTAGGTTTTCAAAATGGAGGCCTCACCTACAACGCCCCATGAATGTTACATTACATCTTCTGTTGGTGCTCTAAAAAGCGACTTATTAGATTAGATTCCATTTTCACATAATTTAACAAACATAAAATAATCCTATATATCAAAAACATTATAACTACAACTGTTTAAAAAGTCCTTAGTGACATTTTAAGTCCTTTCCACGCTATCTGTGAGAGGCAGCCTGTCGCTACTTTGTCAGACATTTTGTGCCAAAACAAAATGGAGGGAGCCATATAAGAGATGGATTGGAACCACTGGCGGAGGTAGAGGGGGGGCCGCGGGGGCACTGCTGCCCCCCCAAAGATGGGGTTTGCGAATTTTTTTGTTTTGAGGACCTCCCAAAATATCTTTGGCCCCCCCTCAAGGAAAAATTCCATCTCCGCCAGTGGATGTCACCTGTTTAAAAGGGTTCAGCCCAGTTATGTTGCTAGTAATTGTTTCTGTCTGACATAATTTAGCTTCTAATTAACGTGCTGTTGTTTACAAGCACAGGCAGTTGTGGCAGCATCCTGTTTGCTGGGCACAATTAATTCTTAGTGCGCATCTTCACTGTATTTATACCACAGCACTCTAAATACAGCTCTCATCACAAAGTTGCTATTTGTAAATAGCCTTTTTTTTTTTTTTTTTTTAACTGAGGCAAAGCCAATATTTTTTTTTCCTTTTTTGAAAGACTCTTTCAAACCAGGAATTTAAAAGTATGTTTCCATTATACTGGATAGTGACGTTATGTACAAGGAAAGTTGTTTTTTGGTTTGTTGCTTTTATGCTTCTGTATAATGCATTTTCTTCAAATAAATGTCAATGTACTGCAGAATATATTGAGTCTTGATGTTAATTTGATTTTATCCATCTTATGTATTTATCTGGGACTTTTCTATTTTTAGTATTTAAAAAGCCTCCAGGAGAGCTTTTTTTTTTTGTACAATTACCTGATCGTTGTCCACAGCCCGATTGCATCTTCTGCTGAAAATCTTTTCATAGCTCATCCTTTTTGCAGTCAGCGCAATGAACAGCTTTAACCGTGTGTGACGGTTTCACCATCATCCATGCGTACTTGCACAATCGCTCTTTGTTGCAGTCCTTTTGCCAATAAATGACATTTCTTCGGTTCAGATTGGCACCAGCGCAGGCATCGTACCACCAACCTCCACCGGCCACTCCCTGGAACTCCAACTTGGCACAGTTCTGGAAGTAATTATCATTATCTCTGTCCTTAGTGGTGAATTTTTGATTATCGTGCAGGTAGTTCTCGGTGTCCTGAGTGAGTGCGTCCACGGCCGTGCCATGGAACAAACCCAGCCTTAACCTGTATCCCGATGACTCGCCCTGCACCAGGAAGGGATCGTACTCCCCCATTTTTGTCACCGCGTCTCGGTCCACGAGTTTCACTCCTAGTTTGTAGCGTGTCGGGCCTCCGCTAAGCTGGTGCAGGTATTCGTTCCCGAGCCAGTGATCGCCAGTGACGTCACCGAAACCTTCTTTATAGTCGGCCCACACTCGGTCAAAATTGACACTGCTGTTAACGGTGATGTGCTGGACTACAGTCCATCCTCCTTCCTGCATGGCGCAGAAGACCAGGATTGGGGCGTCCCCCGGTTGGATCAGGTACACGCCGTCTCTGGCGTGACCTGAAGAGCTCATGAGCATTTCGTGACAATCTCTCGGTAACGCTGCAGGTGACAATCAGAGATGTTAATTTGAAGAGATTTAATTGTAACACTGCGGGGGGCAATCAGAGATGTTAACTTAAAGAGATTTAATTGTACTCAGAAAATAAATAACATTAACCATGACTTTGAATGTTACATTTCATTTCAATTCTGTTATGACTATAAAACTGCTGACGCAGCAATTATGCAAAAATGGAGTTTCCTTCACATCAAATTTTAATCACAGAGGGGTTTTAACTATAATTGAAGGAAATAGGATTTACCTTTCATTCCATAATTCATGACCACATTATGCTGATCAGGAGGTAGCAGATGCAAATTCTCTGCTTGGAGATGCTCCATGTTGACTCCCAATAGACTCGGCAAGAGCAAAAGCACGAGGCAAACTTTAAATATCACCATCCTCCTGCAAGCACGTTTTAAATGCATCAAGCAGAAGTGACTATATGAAAAATGAGGCTTAAAAAAAATGTCTTACCTTCACTCAAGTCCCCCAAAAATCAGCAAGTCTTCACCCACACTGCAACTTTAATCAAGCACAAATATAAAGTCCACAAAAGTAATCTTGGCCGGACTTCAGCCTCGACTTGACATCACAATGGCAGACGCCAACCCTTCTGCTTATCTGTGTCAAGTCAGATAAAGCCACATGTGAGTAGTGAGATGAGTCAACTCATATCTCTCGCCAACTCAAATGCCTTCAAGAGCTTATAAGGCTGAAGTCCAGCTCGGCTTTGAGGCCAACAAGGTTCAGCTCCTGATAAGTGACATCTAAGCTCAAACGTATTCACGATTAAATATCAAATCAATCATTAGAGTGGAAAGAAAACATTTAATGGTCACTACTAGACAGCATCACATGAACATTTCTTGTCCTGCTTGATAAATTTCTTCATTTTGAATTACATAAGACATTTTCAGAAGCTCCAGGGATGAATTTCTACTGGAGAAGAGTTTATTTTCTGGCTCTTCAGGGATGGAAAGTAAGTTGAGACAGGAAGGAGTCAATGACCTTTGCCATGTCTCCTGCAGAACCGGGAGAAGATTTCAGTTTCGGCTCTCGCTGCCATAATTCCAGCAACTGTTGATTAAAGACGTGGAAGTTTCTGCAACAATAATTAACCGGATCATAAACGTAATATATATATATATAAAAAAAAAAAGAGAGCAGACATACCTATCCAAAAAAGTCTCGGCCGATCCACTTTCTTGAAGCTGCTCCCACCAGCGTTTCAAAACGGAATGGATCCACATCAAGCCGACAGTGACGTATCTAAACGGACCGAAAACCGTTGAGATCTACAATGACGACAGCTTCCAAGATCCGAACTCACTCTTCATATGGACTGGCGAGAACATTCCGAACCAATGGGAAGAGGTCCACGCAACAGCCGATGGTGATGTTGGAGTCATCATCATCATCTATGCTGCGGAGAAGATTAGACTAGGCTAACATTTACTGACAGAACGTTACCATGACGATCTTACCGTTTACTTATTAGAGGGAGCATGTCAACAAAGACGCTGTTATCTTGGATTCTGAGGATGACATGACAATTGATCAATTGATCAAGTCTGTCTTCAATTTGTAAAAAATTACCATGCCTTTGGAAATATGTTATCAGTTCTCCAAAATGTCGCTTCCACAGTGTCAAGGCTACTTTAAGTCTGAAGTTTCTTCCAAGGAGCACCTCGGTTATTGTGCTGTGATCCTTCGTGAGCTGGGAAAATCAGAAAATATGATTCAGAATAACCACAAACGATTACTTGTAGGAATTTATTGCTGACCTCGGCAAGTTTGGAGAACGCATCGAGTTGAGCATCGTGGTTTGCTGTCAACACCTGAGGATCCGTGTCAAACATCTGCTGAATATTTGTGTTGTCGTTCTTTTCCGCATCCTGCGTCCTGCTTGACCCTTGGGGCTTTTTCCGAGCCACCGCCAAATGTCGGGTCTTCCTCTTATACGACGAGACTCGTTTGAGCCTGCCTTGATTGTTGCCGGAGCGACTGAAAGGACACATGACAAGTAGTTCGAATCATTTTCGGACAGATTAACGATAAATTTACCTTTTCTTATGGAACTCCTTTTTAGCCCCATCCACCTGGCCTCCTTGGGAATGACTGACTCTGAAATGGGAAGACTCAATCTCCAGAGCCGCTTCACAATGTTGCTCGTCGTCATCTGAATTGAAATCCATTACACCTTGAGAAACAGAATAAAATTTCATATAATAAAAAAACTAATATACAACCATATATTTTTTTTTTAAAGCTGCCATAAAATATCTTATATTCAAATAAGACATTTGCCCACTAAAAACTACTGACAGCAAATTTCCTTCAACACGTAATACTTATGATCTTTTAGCAATGCCGCAAAGACAGATGAGATAAACGGACGTGTTCTGTTCCCAATGGCATTTTACCATTTATTATGATTGGGTGTCAAAGCCCTCATCTGCGGCAAAGACTGACATCATTAGTGGCATTTTTGCAAAATGCCAGAAGCCTGCGGTGAAAGGTGAGACTCGGGGTCACGTCACCACAAACATCTCAGGAATAAAATAACATTAAAAAGCCGCAAATTTCAAGTCCCAATCATTGGAAAAGCGCTCAGCTGCCACCCGTGATACTTAGAGGGCTTCATTTAAATATCATTTTTCTTCAAATAAGCTTTATGTATGCAAATGGAGAGAGAATGTTAATAGAATCAGCAAAAATAATGACCATAAATCATTCGAGCTGTGTTTTCATTTGGAATAAGAAGGAGACACAGAAAAGTGAAGACCACCTCCGGACATCATCCCTTGTATTACATAACACACGTCAAGCTTCTCCATCCTTTCTCTTCTTTGTTGTGCTCACCCTCTCTGTGTCTTTTTCCAAGCTTGAAGGCAATTTCAACAGGACTAACCACAAAATGTTTCAGTCAGCATTCCAGCTGGATGAGAGCAGCGGGAGAAAATGCGAAGGGCTCCAATCAAGTCGCTCTTTGTGTGGCTTAATCAGTCAAAGAATGCAAGTCACTGTCGCTGGGCAAAACTTTGGCCTGTGATTTGAGTTGTGTTTCCTAAAAGAACACAAAATTGGGATTAAGTGGGCATTTTAGGGAACTCCGAATGGGATAAAGTGACGTGGAGGGAATGTCTCATTGGAACAGTTTAAATTTGAGCTCATCTGCATTAAATGAGACATCTAGATTTTTATCTATTTTTAACGGAAAAGCAAATAAATGGGAACACGTGATTGGTTACAGATCAGAGAATGGCGAACATGTGAAGCAGAACTCCCACAATGTGGATTATGCACATACACTGTAGTGACTTTGATTATGGAGAAACTTTTCCACACTTTTAAAACCTTGTGGTAGACTTTTAATTGACTGTTATTGCGCTTTTAAAACCACTAGAGGGCAGTATTAATCCGCGTGAAAACAGACGTTTAAATGTAGCACTAATATTGGTTTAAGAACACCACAGAGTTGGAGACATGACAGCAATAAGAGTTAAAAATTCATTTTTTAATGTTTTATTATTTCCAAATTGTGTTATGTTCAAGTGTCTAATTATTCATATATTAATGGAAGCCATTTTGAAAATAATTGTACTTCATTTGATAGAGATGACAAATTTGAGGATATTCTAAGCTCAAAAAATGGACAAGACTTGATTACTTCTTTCATTGGTGAGGCAGTTTGTAGAAAACAACCCGACTATAAGACTTCTATGAAATAGTAAGGGTGATCTTTACTCTTACATTTACCATTCTCACCTAATTCCGCACCAGATCGCTCTTCAAATGCTCATGTATGATTGGCGGCAACATTATTCTATGTCACCCTTACATAACATTACGTAAAACGATCCTCTCCGTCAGCAATTAATGACCCATGTAGAAGAAGAACTCCTGCTGTCTTCAAGATGGATTTAAAAACCACAAACTCTTGGTAAATAGGCATCAGCGAGAGCTTTCCATGCGATGTTTCCAGGTGTCATTTTTGGATAATCTTTCCCGATTCCATTCTGAGTATTTGTTTGGCCTTTAAAGGACAAAATTGCTGCTCCCTGCAAAGAACCGAGAACCATCTGTATTAAAAATGAAGCTGCTGGAACTTCAATAGCAACATTAGCATCCATATTAACATCTGCTAACAACTGGAGTATTTTAAAAAGGTCATGGGTGGAAAGGGGTGTATTTAAAGGCCTCCTTTGTTGAGTGACAAGTGTTTCGAATCAATCAAAGTCAGCTGCACAGCCTCTAATGACTCATCTCAACGTTAGCCCAAGGTCCCCCGAGGTGCCCTGCTTTTGCAAATGTGGCTCCAGTCATCGACCGCAGTGACAGCAACTGCAGTAAACTCGGATCCTTGCAGCTCCCCTCTGAAAAACCAATGGGTGTTGTCAAGGCATCAATGTCCATTCAAACTCCTTTAATTAGTGGAAGCAGCTGATGGCCTGGCCACGGTAGTTTACATTTTGTTTCTCCAAACGAGCACTTCTTTGGAAGTTCAAAGTAGATGTTACCACCACAGATTAATGGTCATGATACTGAGGGGTGTGATGCATATTTCCATACATCTCCAACTCCCCTGGTAAAATCGACATACAATACTGTACCAGAAATACAAATTATAGAGACGTTGAATATAATCTTCATGTTGAAAACACCACATTTGAGTCTGCTCAGATCATCAGCATTAACCGTATATTTTGGTTCTTAGAAAAAAAATATATATTTAAAATTATTCACAAAATGTTGGTAAAAAAAAATCAATAGAATGTTTTTTTGGGAAGTGGATGAATATGTGGGAGAAAAAAAATCCCTGAAAAAAATACCCACAAGCTAATTATTTGGTCTGGCACCCGGAAAGTGAATGAATATGTGGACAAAAATCCCTAAAAAAAAAATTAAAAAAATACCCACAACCTAATTATTGGTCTGGCACCCGAATGGGGGGGGGCAGTGCTCCCACAGACCCCCCACTAGCCCCGCTACTGCTGAACGTTATGTCTTCTATCTGCAGAACAATACAAATGAGCGATACAAATGCATGCACTCATTATCCTTCGTTCAGACAGGAAGATATCTGCTTGTCAACTTCAGGACATCTTCCCACTCCTACAATACATCCCAGGGACTAAACAGTCACAGACCTGCTGGCTAAGAGCCCGGCCCGCCATCTGCACTGTTTGGAACAATCCCACAACCACTGAAATCTGCTTGGTTCATATGCACGGGACATACGTTTCTTTTTATGATACTGTATGTGTAAACACACAGTACAGAAAGTTCTGAGTGGGCCGGGCACAGTAATGTCTGTTGTTGCAAACAAATCAAACTAAGGCTAATTTAGCACAGGGATTTTATTAATCCTGTTCATAGAGGAGTCACATGACAATATGCATATATTTGTCTTAGTAAATTCTTATGTGACAAATATATTGTATTGCATATTTTGTATTCCCATCATTTCCTTAAATTTAAATATGACAACAGAAATCCTCGGTGGGCCAGATTAAAGAAGCGAGTCGGCCATTTATGGCACTCGGGCCATATTTTGATCATTCCTATACCATGTGGTGTCACAATCAAGACTTCATGCCATCATGATTTCCATTTCTATATCTTAGGTCAGGCAGGGGCATGAGTTTTAATGTGTGGGCCTAAATTCTAAAACAGCTGTGTGCGACGAACGGGTGTTTAGGTTCACAAATTTGCACGCTGAGGCAGCCCGATGGCCTTGACAGTTGCAAAAAAGAGCAGCGTGATCCCAACAACCCGTCAATTCAAAAAGCAGGACTTTGGCCTGGCTGACATTCCATTTGCAAATGTTTTTCTTGGATTATGTTACCCGGACTGTTTGTTGTGTTTAATTATTCAACAGTGATGACACCATCATAATATACAGAAGTCTTATTTACAGTATTAATCTTAGATCAATCAAAGTACTTATATTACACTCATGTTAGAAAAATATTTTCCTGATCAAAATACTTACATAACATCATTACAATTCCATACATTTTGCATAATCATCTGTTCGGAATAATGGTAGTGAATCACGCAGGCAATATTCCAAACACCCACTTACAGTCAGTAACCAAATAAGTTGACAGTTAATAAAGGGTTACATATATTTTTTTTTAAGCAAAAAGCTGGGAATACAATTTTGGGCTGATCAAGTCCTTTTTCTATCACTTCATTAAAATGACATTCTCCTTTTAGCTAACCCTATCAGTGTATTGGAAATATTCGAGGGGCCAACGGGAGCAAAAAAAAACATACCCAAAAAGACAAATGGAAATCTCCGCCTACACAAAAGGTTCTTATGTAACCTGGAAAGGCTTGTGGCTTGGGCCCGTGGAGAAAGACACTTAGGATATTTTCCTTATGTTTCTCAAGTCGCATCACTATTTACAACTCTGGAATTGATTCTGGTTTTAATATTGTCAACAACGGCGTGTTGAGGTGGTTTCATATAATATTAGCATAGTAGCATCATTGCCTTGTCATTAAATGAACTTTTTTTTAGGAAACAACAGCAAAACAAAACTAATTAATCACAAAGAATCAATTTGTCTCACATATAAAAGCAAAGGTATCTTTTTATTGATATTGTGACAATAAATTGACGTTAGCTTAATTAAGCTAACACTAAAATGTAAGGGTTCTCTCTTTAGGAATTCCTGAAAGGACAATCTATGGAACCACAGCTTTGTTGAACTTCTCTCTGATGTCAACATCCCGCAGTGCGGCGGTGTCTGACGTTAGGAAAAAGACACAAGCGCAAATCGGGGTCACATGTGCTCTATGTACCTACCTACCGCTAACGGCCTCATTATTGTAAACGTATCTATAGCCTATGAGCAACACTGCTGAGATTTCACTCTTTGACCTGCTCAGGCTGTGCACGATGTATTGCTGAGACAAGGAAAAGGTGACGTTCAGGGAAACCAGAAACCAGATTGTACG
Organism: Syngnathus scovelli; assembly: GCF_024217435.2. NCBI lineage: Eukaryota > Metazoa > Chordata > Actinopteri > Syngnathiformes > Syngnathidae > Syngnathus > Syngnathus scovelli. The sequence goes on along the minus strand of NC_090860.1, from coordinate 10,944,871 downwards.
TAACCCAAAGTGTATCATTGCGCTTGTTGTGATCATTTTTATAGTCCAATAAAACTACCCCGTTTTTTCCACTTTGCCATCCTCCAACATTGGGAAAATCATATACGGAAAAATCTCGCTGTTAATAATGAGCGTGCCACATGGTACACACGTTTGCCATCGTTTGTGATTTCCTAGATTGCTGCGAAAGGCACTGATCACGATCCAGGAAAAAAATAAAAAAACGATGTGTCGCTATAGATTATTTGCCCTTTGTTGATTTATGTGGTTATCACAGAGCCGCAACAGAACTGTGATGTGTTTTAAATAACTTGACATGTTTTTATTTGGCATTTACAGGGAACACATTTGTATTATTTACTTGTTTGATACATATTATATATATTATTGCATCAATAAAGGCCTTTGTCAGATCCCGTTTATGTGCTTGTAAAAAGAACACACAACAAGGGCGACGCACGAATCGGCGGTTATTTGAACGAGTATTGAATCCTGATACTGATTCAAGGCCCTCAAATTCTGGGTTTGGAGGATATTTGATCAGTTCTGAAAATTAGAGTGACTCAATGACTCAAGTGGGAAAGTGTTGGACCACCACCATGACAAACAGCTAAATATAGCTTGTTGTGAAAATACACTTTTCTGGGAGGTCTCTCCAATAATCCCCCCGTGTCGATTCTCAGAAAGATTGTCATTAATCATACCGATTTGTGTCACTGTTTGTGTGGCAGAAAAAGTGAAGCGGTTTGATTTTCTTGTTAATGGCTGTGGCTCGAAGTGGAACTCAAGCCGATAGGGATGATATACGTTGTGGTATGGCTGGTATGATGCACATGAATTTTCTTTGGTTTCTGTTTTGCTCCGGGAAAGTCTTTAGTCAAGTTGTCACAACAAACTAAGGATGTTTGGGGTCATGTCTCTTGGAGAAAGGTGTTATTGTTCTCAAGAAAGGAAGGAAGCAACGGTTTCTGCCAAGGAGGCGGACATTCGAGTCATTAACTTTAGACCAGGCCTTGAGATTTTAGCGACAATACGGGTATGCAACCAAGTTGCCTGGCGGCACTTAAGAATGTTGTTGGCTTAAAAAAAAAAATCTCATCTCTGAATTATAAAACATGAGTTGCACTTGGTGAATTCCAAAAGTCTGGATTCGGTCATGTCTGTCTAGTTTCTGTCTGCCACGACTGACCAAAAATCAAATCCAACATTTTTGGGAGAACAATGCCAGTTAAGATATTGAATGACCTAAATTTCACATGTGCCAGGCATTCAGTTTAGTTTTTCCTCTTGCGATGAAAGCTATTGCTCTACATGTCACTCAACTACCTGGATATAATTTCAGTCATTATTCTAATAGAACGTCACGGTGCTGTTTTTTTGTATGACTTCCAACAAGAGAACTCCATTAAAACCATCATGTTCTGATTGATTTGGTATTTTTGGTAGCCCAACCAGTCCAGACTGTAAAACCCCTGGAGAGTCTAAGGACATTGTTTCCAAACATCCAGGCACGTGCAGAGACCTCACTTTGCACTCTCTCACATCAGGGGAACAAATATAGAGGTTGGAAACCACAAACCCTTTGAGTATTCGAAACACGGCCTTGCCGCTACCATTCAATACCACATTTGCCCATCTAATGGAAATCCTTAAGACCCGCAAGAGTGTTATGACAAGGGCATAACCTGACGGCAGACATTCGACAGTATTTCAACACCCTGTTTCCCGTTGGGACCTGCTGCAGGATCATTCGGAAAGGCCACAAAACACTTCGGCTTCTGGTTTTGATCCAGTAAGGGATCTTTCGGCACTATGCAATGTCAAACAAAACCACTATTTCGAAAGTATTTTAGAGCATTGGAGACTTTGTCTCGTTAGACATGACAGAAAAGGTTTGGGCTGTCAGATAAACCAACTGATTGGGAATTTAAGTTAAAGAGTTTGGTGCAAGTAGAAAAAACCAATACAGTCAGCCACAAGCCACATTCGACGGTAATTATCTCTAGGCGGATGGAATCCAGCGTTGTTTTTAAAAACGTGATCACGCCCGACCGACAGTAGTCGCTTTTCAATGTTTACGGAGCACTTTAAGATCCAACTGAAGGTCCAATTTTAGTTCTCCATTGCACCTTTAGAAAAGAAAAAACGATCTTCTTTAGTAACCTGTTAATGTGGACTGACTGACGCACCCGCTACCAAAAACACAGATGTCTCAAATCACAGACGAGAACATATTTAATGAATCTGGCCAGGAATAACAGTCGGTTTTGTCATTAGAGGACATATTCTTGGACTTGTGACTCGCGGCGGTTCGACACAGACCGACAGGTAGTGTATGTCCCTTTTGCTTACGGTCTTTGGTGGGTTTGGAGAAACTAGATTTATTGACTTGCGGTAAAATATATCCAAAGAACATGACATTATGTTGTTTTTAGGTCTACAACTGTTTCATTCTAAAATTACTAATACAGGAGTGCCCAAGATCCTCGAGAGTTGGACCTAAAACAGTCTAGATACAGACCGACAAGTACTGAGGGGATTATTTAGATTCAGGAAATATAATTAAAACTATCTGAATTTGCTTTGGGATCTAAATTACAGCATTTTCATATATTAAAATATCGGTAATTTATTGGTAAATTCTTCAGCGAGCTTCGTTAACATATCGGCACTAGCTTATCTATTTTGCCTTTAGCATAGCTAACATTAGCTTAACGGCTTTGAAATGAAAGTTTTATTTTTCTCTGGCTGTTGAAATTTTCTCGTAGCCTCCACCTATTACTATTTCAACTTTGTAGACTAGTGTAGACTCCTGATAAATAATCTTTCTGCCAAATCTGGATCAGTACTCATCTTACGGTGATCACATTAGCATCATTATCGTATAATTTTCACAAAACTATTGAATAACTTAAGATATGGGTCTAAATAATTCCGCAAAATCATTTTTTAAATCCTCTGGGAACATTCGTTCTTCTTGGGCGGTAATTTTTAAGGGTATTCATCCCCATTTCTTTGCGTACACAGTATTTGTTTGATATACAATACGTTTCAACTATCCATCGAAAGGGACACTGGCATGAATTTGAGAGAAACAGATCACGCGGTGGCAAAGAAAGGCTTTTTGTGCGGCCGGCGGCTGCCGAAGAAGCTTGTTTAAACAGACGCACACTGAAAGACTTAATGACCGTGTTGACAGCAGTCATACGAGATGTCTATCGAGGCTGCTATGCTGCGGCCGAGAAGAGGCTACAGCTGCACGCGGGGAGGCGGGAGGGATGTTGTGGTCACCTTCTCTTTTTATAAGCTCCAGAGAAATGAGGAACACAGGATTCCTCTAAAATGTGACTTTGGTATTTTCTTTCTCCCCCTCAAAAAACCAATACAACGTAGGCGACTCAATACTGGGGCAGGATGCTCTTTGTTTTTGGAAAATAAAATGTCTCCCAAGTCCCATTTGTGTTGTTTCAATTCAACACAAGTGCATTGATGTTGAGAAGACTTAATGGGGATGGTGTTTTCATTAAAAGCCGTGCATATTTTGAATACATTTCGTTGATTAATCCCGCAAAGTTAAAATGCGAAGCACATGCTCAACACGTGCGATGGAGCAGAAGATGAGCACGTGTGAGTTAGTGGAGAAATGTGTAGTGGAAAATAAGGTGGATGTCAGAAGAAGCAAGAATTGTACATTTTGTTCAAGCTATCTAAAGAAAATACAAATGTCAGTCCATTTATAATTGATTCAAATTGTTTTTTAAGTCAAACTCCATACATTGTCACCACCCGAATACTACCGTATTTTCCGGACTATAAGACGCCTTCAATGAGTGGCACATTTTAAAACTTTGTCCTCATATAAGGCGCACCGGACTATAAGGCGCACCATTAATGCATCATGTCAGATTTTTAATCCAAATCAAATCATTCTCCATGTTATCTTTTTTATTTCAACTTCAGACGCAACAAATTACTTTATAGTCACAAAATAATAATCCATAGTGTTTTTGATTCATGATTCATAGTCTTCAGCGGGCCACTTATGATTGATTTCATGACACAATGCTTCGGGCCAGTTTAAATTTAGGAATTTGGTCCACATATAAGGCGCACCGGACTATAAGGCGCACTGTTAGCTTTTGAGAAAATTTTAGGTTTTTAGGTGCGCCTTATAGTCCGGAAAATACGGTAATTACTTGTTGACACAATTGGAGAAAGAGGAGCAAAAAACGAGAAAACAGGATTCGCTCCACTTGGTGATTTAAAACGTCGTGGCATCTCCTTCTATGAGAAGAAGATTAAATACTTTTGGACAGACCAGGAGACCCTGGCTACTGTCTTTTGTGCCAAAGCCACTGAGAGTCTGATTACAGAAATCTGTTTCATTTTATCTCAAAGGTCATTCCCCGTTTGTCCCATCTGCAACGCTCCTCGAACGGTTTCATAATATGTTTTCATTTGGGATCTTGTGCTTACTGCAAAGAAGCAAATAGGTTTGATTCCCAGCGAGACGAAATAGAATTATGTCTTATGGCGCAGGAAGGACTCAGACATGACTGAAATAAATCTCAAGTCTAAAGCTGCGTGGGGAAATAAATAGTGCCAGCAACTCGTCTTTTCATCCAAAGCAGACTTTTCACGTCTCCTCAGTGTCTATTCTTAGCTTTTTCTGTGCTTACCAGCACCTAGCACGGGGTCAACGATAAGTTTAACAATAAGGTGAGAAGTTGCTTTCCGTCTCTCACGTTATATCTTCGCTCAATGGTATGAAAACTAGCGTCTTGACAATTTCATTTTTGTGTTTTTTTAAAAAGGTCCGGACACGGTAGTAAATGTACACTGGAGAAGTGTAAAAATAAACACCAAGGCTATAACAGCGTGACCGTCGGCCCATGTTGTCGGTTTCGAGGAAATATGGAGGGGGCAATGGATGGTTCTAGGAAGAAGTCACTCCATTTTGGTACAGCAGTAGATATTTTTATTTTTCCAGATCACAGGTGTCAAACTCAAGGCCCGGGGGCCAGATACGGCCCACCACATTATTTTATGTGGCCCGTGAAGACAAATTGTCATCACTAGAATTGCAAATTGTCTTCACTTTTAAAAATATCTTTATTTTTTAAATATTTGACCAGTTTTCACTAGTCTGATTTGAAAACGATTTGTCAGTTTGTTTTGTAGCTTTTACTGTATATAATACGAGATGCTCATACATTTATTTATAATGGCCTTCCGAAAGAAACTAGGACTACAATGCGGCCCGCGAAAAAAATGAGTTTGACACCCCTGGTCTAGATGATAAGCAACCGTTTGTCCAGTTCTGTATTTTTGTGTTCTGCCATTAATTAAAAAAAAGTTGCTTTTGTTGTGAATTGGCTCTGGCTATTTCCTGGTTTTTCTTGCATCTTCCTTCTATTAGTCAGTTTAAAGGTAAATTCGTTGAACCAAAACCAAGAACTTCTCATTCCCGAAATCCCCGTTGATGAATTTACAATTGGGCTTAGCCATTTTTTCGTATAATCATCATCATATTTAGACTCAAAAAGACCACCAGGAGAAAATCTGCGTTCATGTGACTTTAGGGAGCTTAATGAACATAATTCATCAAAACACACTCGTGTCAAATACGCAGATGTGGGTCTTAAATTTCACGCTGTTGATACATTCAAACAGCAGTCAATCAGATCAGTGTGAGTCATCATTTTAAGCTGCCTGACTCCAAAGCATCTGCTTCCTCGTGTAATTCTCACATTCCCGCTGTCCTCCCGATGGTCAGTCACCGGATTGTTCACGTGCGCATGGTGAGGAATGACGAGCAGATCGAAAGTCATTTACTATTTTCTTCGATACGCACCACCGAACCGCAAGTGCTCTTAAATTATTCCTCGATCATGTAATATTGTCAGCTCTAGTGAAAATTAGCATAAGCAGACTGTTGCTCTTGGAAAGGAAAGATCTGATTTTTTCATAAGGTGGAAAAAAACTTCTAATTGGTCCAACAATAATAATACAAAAATCGATAAGAAGCCTTATTGGTTGGAAGCACGACACGAGGAGCACCGCTGGGCGTTAAGGAGGACCAGATGATGGACCCAAGGAATTTTAATCCAGCAGGTTTCCAATAGTCATATTTTCTAAGATGATGGCAAGAGGAGAGCAAAGCAGCAGAGACTTCTGCACTCAAGCAATTTGTAACGTTTGAAAAAAATTGAGATGAAATGATAATTAACAGCAAACTCACTGAGTCATCCCTGCAAAATATTGTCATGGAGTTTGTGACCGTCTCGTGAACGGGAAAGACCTCGAGTGGGGTCAGGCTGAAACCAATTTTTTTGAATTAGTTTTGCCTTGTTTTTCTAGTTCCTGCTGTGTTCCTTTTTTTTTCAATGTCCGTCTCGTTAGGTCATTATTTGCACCTTGTCTTGTTAGCCCCGCCCCCTTGTGTCGTCCAATCAGCTTCCTCTTACCTGTCCAGGTGTTCCATGTTGTCTTGTCAATTTGTGTGTATTTAGTTCTTGCTTTCGTCGCGGCGCACCTTGTCATTGTTTGCTCCAAAACTTTGTTTTGCCAATGTTTATCTTGATTATTATTATTGATGTCTTGTTTTTTTTTTCATGACCAGTAGTATTTTATTTACCTTTTCATTCCCTCTGAATTAAACATTTTGATTAAGCCCCATCCCAGCTTCCTTGTTTAAAAAACAACACTTTGATTCTTTATAAAACTTGACAGCTGCAACAAAATGTTACAATTCATGTGAAATATTTTGTGCCGCAATGGTGGAGAAACAGGCAGCGTTGTTTTTGTTTTTAACTCTCTTGACACCAATTTGAAATCCACCACAAATTTCTCTCCCACCTCAGTAAATCAAAATGGCCACCAAGGCAGCTTCTCGGAAGTTTGCATGATAGTAGGTCAAACCCCGAAAAGTGTTTACAGCAATAATCCTTTCTTGCAAACATGTTAAACCATGTTTGGAGATTAATCAGCACTTTTTTGTATTTAATCAAAGCTGGAGGAGTGTCAAAGCAGGGTCAAGTGGTCAAATGTTTCCCAAAGATGCTAAACTGTCCACAGCAAATATTTACTTCAAGAGATTACCGAAGCAAATGCTTGCATTTAACAACTCAACACAATTCCAACACAGTGCTGTTGATATCACAAATACTCATGCCAAACATATGGAGCATTGGAGAAATTACAAGGAACAGAAAGAGAAAGATTTGATCTATTTTGACGAGATTTTAATGAGGCTTGTTTTGTTTTCAACTATGAAAGTGCTTTAGTGAAGCAGTGATTATATTACATAATCATTTGGGTCCTTTGATTGGACAATTAATTTGAAGTAATCCATACAAGGAAAACATTGATATAAAATAAATATAAGGCTAGAAAGCATCTACAAACAAAGCAACTAAAGACATGTAAAAGCATAGTCAATAAACTAATTAAATAATAATAAAAAATATTTTAAAAAATCATACAACGCAGCAACAAAATTTTAAACAAACTCCATTAAAAAAGCATTTTTTTAAACCTGGATTTGAAAGCATATTTGGAGCTTGATTTTCAATTCTGTTGCACGTAGCATAACCGTTAAATGCTGCTTCACCATGTTTGCTTTAAACTCTTGGTCTAACCCAAGTCTGTAGTAGACGAATAAAGTCTATTTATTTTCCGGCTGACTGGGAATGTAATAATTATACCATATAATGTATTTTGCAAGGTCCAGTCAGTGTTGAATGGAGAAGAGGATCATAAAAGAGATCTTCATAGGTGATGTCAATTGGATTCCCCAATTGAAAGGAGTCTTAAAAGTTACTGTGAATCCCATTAGACATCTTATGAAATAACTAAAAGCAACAATTTAGCAACAGCATGTAATTACATTCTCCAGAAGTCAGAATACAGCCGCTTCTTTCCACTTGCTTTGTTTTGTTTTGAAAAATGATGCCAGATGAAGCAAAGAAAAACTTTGGGACGGCCCACTAATACTGCTTGAAAGCAAAGAAAGAGGATGGAGAGAGATCCTCCTGTCTCCAAGAATTCAGGCGCTATTTTCCATCGAGACATGTGGATAAACATCAAGTGGAATGGGCTGTCTTGGGGTAAAGTGACAGTGACAGCTCCAGCTCACGTCTGCAGTGCCACGCCTGCAACCATGCAAACAGAAAGGACAGGAGGTTCCATTAGAAGCCCACTTAGAGGCTGCACGAGGCAAAAAGGAGCTTCTTGAGAAGGAAAAGAGGCGAGATGGACCAAGACAGAGAGCTGCCTGTCCTTTAGGCGAGCGGAATGGGAAAAATAAACATTGCGGTTTTTTGAACATTCAATCACGGAATCCACTCGTATGTGATTCACGGCCTTGACAAAAACTGCGACTCCTTTTTGTTTTCATTAAACATTTTTCAACCATCCAATAAAAGAAAAATATAACAAGCATTTGCTCCGAGTTCCTTCTATTAGGCCAAAAAAGTCGACCACATGACAAAGTGCAGCTGGCTTGAGTTGACAGTTGTACTTTTTTTGACTTTGAGTTTATGAGGTAGTCAAATATTGTGACCGCCAAAACTAATCAACTAATCCTTGAAAATGTTTTCTAACAATTTATGTGTATATAATGTCACAAAGTAGAAATAAAAGATGAATCAAAGCAATGTGGATTTTGCTTAAATTCAGTTAAGCTTTATACTTTGTACCAACTTCAAATTGCCGTATTTTCCGCACTATAAGGCGCACCGGACTATAAGGCCTTCAATGAATGGCCCATTTTAAAACTTTGTCCATATATAAGGCGCACTGGATTATAAGGCGCACCTTCAATGAATGGCCCATTTTAAAACTTTGTCCATATTATATGATATATACATTTGGCCCGCGGGCCGGACTTTGGACACGCCTGCTGTTGTGGCTCAATATTGGTCCATATATAAGGCGCACCTGATTATAAGGCACACTGTCGGCTTTTGAGAAAATTTGAGGTTTTTAGGTGCGCCTTATAGTGTGGAAAATACGGTAAATTATCTAGTAATCTTTGGCGAACCATCTTTTACGACCTTAAAGTAACTATATTGCCCGAGGTTAATATTCAAGACGAATGTGCGAAAAAATTGCCTTTTGGGGTTTTCTACCATAAAGTTGATCTATTTCGCCACGATTGCTGAGAATATCCATAAAAGGCCAAAGGGGAAGTGATGTTTTCAGATTGTAATGATCAGGCAGCTGGGTGAGATTGTATGATGGAGACCAGCTGCTGACTCAGTGACTCATTTCTACCTCAACAGGGAGAAGCAGAGAAAGCGAGGGAGGGAAATCAGCTCTCACCGTGCACACAAAGAGAAGACGCTGCCAACTCCATGGCCACTTGCGAAACCAAATTAATACAATTTGAACCTTTCTTTTTGCATTAACAGAATTTCTTACACGTCGCTGTTCGATCTGTGAATCTGCTGATTCACTGCTGCAGAGTCAAAGTGCACTTTGACCTCCATTTAAGTTGTCCAGCCTTCCGAAGATCATTAAAATAAAAACATTTGCACAGTGGCATATATGCTGTCCCCGCTTCTGACCTCCACACATTTCTAAATGTAAGCCGGCTGGAAGTCCCGCCATACGTGCCTCAGCAAATCTGTTCTGAATCATTTAGAGTTGATCCAAAATCCTGTTGCTGTAATTCTAACCAGAAACATCCAGAGGTCAAACATTGCCTCCACTCTTGCTTCCCCAAACAGGCCATTCAGGATCTATTACAAAATCCTGCGGACTACCCTGCCTCACCTTGACCAATTAGCGACTTGAGGTAAGCGTTTGATTTTTCGAGGAATTAACTAATCGTCCATCCGTTTTCTAAACCGATACTAGAATCCATCCCAGTTATCAATTTTAGCAACATGTTTTTTTTTTCCCATGATGCATTTTTAACAGATACGACATACCCTTCGAACCAACTTATAGTCCGAAAAATACGATATGATACACGATAATGTCAGATTATTCGAATGGATTTAGCGTTACGCTCAAGGGCACTCAGGCAAAGGTTGGGAGGTAAACTGACACTGACCCAAAATTGCTTCACATTTATAATTTTGATAGTTTTTTGTGCCATAGCCAAGTTGACTGAGTCTGACAGGATGTTATTTTGTTGGCCCAATCGGATCACCTGACTGGAATGCAGGCGTCGGCGTTATCTGTACTTTCCCTGCTCCCGTGCCAGAAATATTCCAAATTAGATGACAAGGCATTAACTACAGATAAATACACACTTAAAGTTAACGCAATCCATCAAAGGAGTAGCCACCAGGCCAAAACTTAAAAATTTAAACTATACACATTTGAGCTCACCATCCAAGTATGTTAAGCGATTTTATAATGAAGTCATACACAAATCTAGATTCCGCGCTAATGTCGTTTGTCACAGATGTTAGTTTTACTGCTCAGTCGCAATTGCGAGTCTGGGAAGTGACTATGTGTGAGTGTGCATGAACTCTGTGAAGATGATCCCAAATGATGCGTAATTTATAGACTGTTTGTTCAACATACTGTAAATACAACCCATGTGTTATTATTTAACATTTCCCGCTTCCAAGGAAAGACACTCAGACATCATCATCGTTAAGATAAATTCTATCAAGTGCAGCTATGTGGCTACCATAGACAATTTGACCTAGACAAATATGTGAAACCTAAACTAAAACCCTGAAGAAAGTCAGAATGACACCCTTTCTCTCAAAAGACAAAATGGAATCACTCCTCTGACACCTTCTTTCAAGTTACGTAAGAACACGGCAAGGACGAACAGCATGGACGCACACATGTCAGCTTTGATAAAAGAAAGCTGAAGAGCCGAGTCAGATTTTCCATGTACATACCACCCGTCCGGGGGAGGGCGTCTGCCATGACACTGGAGCCGTGCCCTTATATGGCAATGGTGGTCCTGCTGTTGGGGATGACCACCCTGGAAATCCAAGAAAGAGCAAACGTTCAATGACGTAGCAGTGACGTTTGCATGTATGCCAACAGCTTAAAGCTCGATTCTTGTCGGCTTTAGCAACAGCATGGCTGGAATGTCTGGTATGGCTAGCGGCACCATGAGAACACAGAGCAGAACAATCTGTTGTTTGTTAATCCAGCTGAGAACAAACAAACCCTTCATTGTTGTTCAAAGAGAATCATTTGCAGCCAAATTATGCAAAGGCATATGAATGAATCAACAGATTGGCTGAAAAATGAAGGAAAAGCATAGTCAGCCAATATGATGTGTTAAAAAATCATCGCCACAAAGTATAAAGCTTTGCTTAACGCCTCGTTTTTGTCGTCAGGGGGAAAATATGGAGGCCTTGATGTGCGAATCGAAATTGGGAAAACTGTTGCAGATGACAGCGGTGAAAGGCAATTATTGAGCAGTAAGGTGGAAAACGTTAAAAAATAAATACCCCCCCATAGAGCGCTAAAATCTTGCAAACGAGAAAACGATCTTTGGAAAAATATCTTTTGAAATAAATGATCTAGAAAGAACACACGCAAAGGGCGATATTGACGAAATAGTTTGACCGCAACTCAATTTTATATTGCGTAACTGACAATTGATGACACAAATGCAGTAGCTTTGTGTGGACGCCCGTAATAGTAAAATTTAATTGCGCTGCATTTGTTACTTCGGAGAACAGGCATCCGATTTGGTGACTTTGATGTTAAGTATCCATGAGTTTTTTTTTTGGTTTGTTTGTTACCGTCACTGATCTCTCGCACACCAAGTACAGCCGGCAATCTTGACCTGAAATCTTTAGAACTTTTAGAATCACATTTATTATTATTATTTATTTATTTATTTTTCAATTATTATTTTTATTATTGCTGTTATCATTTTTTAAAATTATTTTTGCTATTATTATGCAACATTTGCCACTTGTCTAAATATATAAAAAGTGCCATAAGGAACAATATACAATTGATTCCAGAAATCGTTCCGTGAAGAAGAGTCAACAATTACCCGACTGGTCAAAATCAGGTTTTTCCACCCTGCCAGTAAGAAGCTTTTTAAAATCTTGATTATCTGATAATGCTTTTACTGAAACAGACATGACTCAGAGATTCTCAATCAAATAATCTGTTTTTCATTATGGACCCCCTCATCGGGAATCTCACTGGTAGACATGACCAACAGGACGCTACCACGGCCAATATGGAGTCCAAAGAATTTGTGAAATCTCTTTTAGTTGACAGTTTTATGACAGTTTTATTCTGCGGTCGTAATAAAAGTATTGTCCTTAATTACCCACTTGCAGCATTTCTGGAAACACGTTTGTGCATGAGCTTTTCATTTTGCGGACTATGACGTGTTTTTGCCTAATAATGAACTCTGATTCGGAATTTGTTGCAATTAGTGCAACTCTGACCTCTAATGAAAACATATTTGTAGCGAATTATAATAAGAAACCACACCTATGCAAAAATCTAATCTCCAAATGGGCTTTAAAACTTTAATGACATTCTACATCCAAAATATATAAATACATTTTGTTCCAGCACAGATGTTGAATTTCAGAAGAGCAAGCCTTTAAAAGTTGAGTCATTTTACTGGCTAGCTCACTCTCTGGGAATTTGCCCAGGGAAGTGCAAATGTTTCACTAAGTGTTTATCGTTTGTTTCACTTTCTAAGTCCTTAAAACTCAGTGTGTTATCCTTTAGAAGTAGTGACAGGATTGACATCATTACAAGGTTACGTCAGAAAGGAAAAAAATCAGTGCTGTGAGCTTAATGTGCATATTTGAAACAATAATTGGGAAAAACTAAACCAGATTATATCAACAAAATGTAATCAGTATGTTATTGTACAGCTTTCAAAAATTAAAATCAAATCAGGACTCTATTGTGTAAACAAACAAATACTAATTATTACTGGGATTATGAATATTCAATTTATTTACTTTTATTTTACTTTCTTTATATTTTATTCTTACTGGCAGGAAGAAATCTGACCATGAACAGTTTGATGTTTGCACTGTTAGCTATTAGATGAATTCAATTTATCCATTTTAAATTAAGCCCTTATATGAGTGACTGATTAAAAATGTCTATAAAAAATAAAAAATGATTTAAGTCTGGAAAAATGGTATTGCACTAAAATTCTAACTTTGGAAAGCCAAACTGTTGAGTCAAATCCCACGAATCAGTCCGAAGATATTCCATATATAGTATCCAAAGTTGTCTTCTTTAAAACGTAACAAATGTGGAATCAAACAAGTCAACTGTGTGTTTATGTGTAGCTTCAGTCCAGTCATAGTTGTGGTTGGCCGCAACGTTCCCGTCACAGTTACTGTTCCTACTGCTAGTAGACACCCAAATAATGATTCCACTGGTTCAGATGACTCTCCTCTTGAGACATCCCAACGTGAGGGGATTCCAAAGCTGTCTTGTATTTAGATGAAGGAAAAGCTCTAATCACGGGTAGTAATAAAAAAAAATTGACAGATTGTAGCATTTTGTTTCAGCTGAAAGGGCAGACACTGCAGATTCATGGCAATGATGAGTCACGGATCGTAGTGAAATTAAATGTGTTTTGATGTCGTTAAAATTGTTGTTGTGTGGCATATTTGGAAAATCTTTGTTGTCTGAAAGCCAGTATGCTAGCTGTCAACAAATAAAACTAAATCACCACACATTTTTATTTCTTTTTGTTTGGATCTGTGATAGGGAATGCTTGTGCTAGCTTCCAAGATGCTAACGAATTAGCTTCCTTGGTAATACAAATCAAATATATTTACACCACTGATTTTAAAACATAAAAAATAGCATGCTACAAACAAACTAAATCACCACACATTTTTATTTCTTTTTGTTTGTATCTGTGATAGGGAATGCTTGTGCTAGCTTCCAAGATGCTAACAAATTAGCTTCCTTGGTAATACAAATCAAATATATTTACACCACTGATTTTAAAACATAAAAAATAGCATGCTACAAACAAACTAAATCACCACACATTTTTATTTCTTTTTGTTTGGATCTGTGATAGGGAATGCTTGTGCTAGCTTCCAAGATGCTAACAAATTAGCTTCCTTGGTAATACAAATTAAATATATTTACACCACTGATTTTAAAACATAAAAAATAGCATGCTACAAACAAACTAAATCACCACACATTTTTATTTCTTTTTGTTTGGATCTGTGATAGGGAATGCTTGTGCTAGCTTCCAAGATGCTAACAAATTAGCTTCCTTGGTAATACAAATCAAATATATTTACACCACTGATTTTAAAACATAAAAAATAGCATGCTACAAACAAACATTACAACAAAACATTTATCCAAAACTTCAAAAATGTTTTCAAAGATGTGAAATAAATGTCCACTAAATCACTTTTAGGGCATCTGACAATACGGTAATGCACTCAGCTACTGAATAGACTCATACAGACTTTATTTTGGCTGTGTAAGGTCCATAATCATGTGGCGTACTGATGGAACCTCATCCATGACATTTTTATTTCTGTAAGGCAACACGTTTATTCGCCACGCAAAAATATTTGTGGGTATAAAAAGCAGAGTGAAACTTAAAGAATAATGTTTTCGTTTGCCGCTTATGTTCTGTGTCTCGTAAGGGTGGACACCATGGATGACGCTAATGGCGGCAACCAAAGTGCCGTTAAATGTATTTATTCTGCTCATGGCCTGTGTCATTACGCTGAATATTTCAAAAAAATTATACTCCATCTTATTTTTCTAGTACATTTGTCTAGGATTATTTTCATCTGTCTGATCTCTCTGTACCAGTAATGGCATGGAAGAGAAATTTGATGATGGCCAGAGACGGGAAATAACGTAACATTAGCGTAGCTACTTTTGTAGCACACACATTTTATTATGGCTAAAATAAGCCAACATAGAAAATAGACAAACACAATGTACACTGTGAAGTCATCAACCGCCATGTGTTTTTTTGTGAGGCCTTATTTTTCAGAAATTTGGTTGGCCGTTTCTCCATGGAAAACATGAATTTTTGTTAGTTTGTACTTTTATTTCCTCTGACGAACGTGTTCAAAATCCAGTCAGTAACTCCAGACATCTAATTGGAGGCATTTATGAAGCGATTTAGTCAATTTCACCGTCCCAGAGAGATGAAAGGTGTGCCAACGTTTTTTTTTTTGCAAGCTGAGGCCCAAATTTCATGGTGAAAAGCTGTGCAGGAGAATAATGAAGCTTCTGCGGTTGTCTTATTTGCATTCCCTGCTGAGATTGTTTACAAGGAGGCCTCTTAACAGGAAGCACGTAATTTCCCTGTTGATGAATGGAACATGTAATAAAATTTTAACATGCTTCTTAATCGTTATTCTCTGTTTTTAATCGTTTACATCATCATGGATGTTGTTATCCTCTGGACAAAGGCCAACAAAAAAAGCTACTGTGCCACTTAATCCGGACCAAGAATGACAACTAAAGAGTCTGCTCTTTATTTGGCAGGAAAAATAAAGTGACCAATCAGTGAGGAAGCACGTTTTTATTTGAAGCAGACAAAACAATCAGTAAATGAAACAATGAAGATATTGTGACTTAGGAAGACTGAGTGATGAGGTCATTATGATGAAAAATATTTTTGTTATGATTCAGCCTTTGGATGACTTCTGCTTCCAAACCAAAGTCTTCACTCACTCCAATAAAATAGGCATAAATGAATATAATTGTATAAAATGACAAAATATAGTGAACATCTGGCTCATCAGTTTGCTAATGGATGGATGGAGGATTAGCTTACCAATATTACGCGTCTTTTTTTGTTTTTTTTGCTAAATTACAAAAACACTCTGGATGAGGAGATCAGTAAAACACAAAATGCTGCCGATTGCTCCTGAAGACATGATCTAATTCTGTAAACCTCTCGGGCCCGTCGGTTTACTGCGTTACGCTTTGCTAAGGATCACGTTGTAATGTCATCTATGATTGCGTCGTTACAGACGTCGGTTCGTCAGCTCGTGGGTATTCGTTTGTGAGGCGGCGGCGGTCGCCAGAATTTTTCTAAAAACTTCTGCTAGAAATATTAACAGGACGACCGAGCCAAAGTGGAGTCAAAAGCATTAACAGGCTGATACCCGTTTGTGGTATGGATACTTTCTTTTCTGCGTCTCCAGAGTGAGATCAATGCTAAGTCGGTGAAGCTACCAGAGCGCTAAGTGATTTAGCAGAGGAGACTTGGATAGCTAACGTCTACCGAGAGCTTTGCGCAGAGGTATGCTTGCGAGTTTTCCATGATTGCATGTTCAAATCACAATAAATATTCCTCCATGTTGAGAGACTGAGCCCAAGGTAAAATGTTATGTTACCCCGCCAGATGCAATTAACATTTCGATTCTGGCAAGTCATGTAAAATACCTGTGAAGCAAGCTCACACCAAGACAGGACGGAAATTGAGGTTCTTGACCTCCAGCATTTGTCATTGCTGAATAAAGGATGGAAGATCTGGAACAAACACCCTGACACTTTCTTTGCTCACGTTACTTCTGGACCAGTCTGAGATCTTTGTCCTTGAAACTTTCTGACTCCCACGTGATGTTCATCATCCATGGTGTCTTCATGTTCTCATTTCAATCAACTCTCCTCTTCTCTTCTGCCGTAAACATGTTAAAGGAGTTTCATCGTTCCAAAGATGGAAACTCAGTTTGAAAACAACTCAATGCGGTCCTGACATTCTTTGAGCTGCAGATAATTTGCCGAGCAGACAGCCAGCATATGGATTTACGTTTGAGGGGCTGCCATCCACACATCCACGCTGGGAAAACACACATATATGTACACAATATAACACACACACAAAGAACTCCAAACAGGAGGCCTATCCCTCCGTGTTAATCCCTCACTTTTCCAGAAGTCTTTTTTAGAGCGAGGAGACGGGAGATGCCGGGGGGGGTCAACTCTGTTGAGTATACTTTTGGCTGTTAGTTGCCCTATTACTGCTGAGGTATAGGCACAATCAGCTTTTCCATGTGGTGGACATTCCAAACCACATCTGCTTTCAATACCTTCTCACGTCCAGCTGTTCCAGACATACTTTGTATATCATAGGCCTTTTTTGACTTGTTCCACTCAAGCTATAGGTGGGAACTTGCGCCATATGAATTCTTGCCATTCAGACACTACGTGAACAGGAGGCGGGCATGGTTCAGATGATGATTATCTTCCATCCTGAAGGTCTGATCCTCAATACTTGACCATGCGGTCAAGATACTGAACTCCAAATCGCTTCGGATGCCGAGTCATGTCAGACCTTGGTTCATAAGCTGCTTATTTCTCGAAAGATCATGTTGCATTGTCACGGGCACATGGCGAGGTTTTCCCTACTCGTGTCATCGGCTGCACATGCGCTACACGTGCGCTGGCTGGCAGATGTGCCGAAGTGATAAATCAGCATCAGTTATCAAACGCTGCTGTTTGAACCTCGTGCTCAAATGAAATTAGATGAAAATTTGAGATGAATATATGCAACCGGGAGACATGTGACTTGAGGTCCATACAGGGTCAGGGCTCTGATTTTACAACCAAATCAAAACGATTTAATTGAATCTATCTCATATCGTGTTCGTAGGAATATTTGAAGTTCACGCAGCTGCTTTCGATTCAGAACATTTTTGTATGGGCAGACGAACGGATGGATCTGATGTTCCGCTACAGGTACATTTGCCCCTGAAGCCATGGAAGCATTTTTTTTTATCTGACAGGTCACGAGAGAGTTTGACCTCCTTCAAGCAAAAAGTTTGTTGGTACTTCATGTGGTCAGCGCAGGTGTGAGGGGCCGTGGAAGAAGATCCATGCTGGGTCATTCCATGTAAAATAAATCACAGGTTTTCCTTTCACCTTTCAGATTTTCTTCTGTTTTGAGGTGCGGTTGGTTAAATGAGCGGTGTCAGAAAAGTTCCAGGACTGCTTGGAGTTTTGAATGTTTTGTGACACCAGTCCTGGAAGGGATCTTTACTGACCCATGTTATTTTTGCTGATGAAAAATTTTCTGACAAATGACTAATTATGCCAAACGTCCATTCGTCAACCACCCATCCAATTTCCAACCACACCTAAGAATTCGAAGAAAATCTGAGAGGTGAAGAGGAAATTCTTGCTTGTTTTTATACGGAAAAGCTTGCTACCGAGTCGAGAACGTCTCCTGCATAAACGACACAATTGAGAGCCACATCCTTGACATTATGATACCTTTGTAAGCCAAAATAAATCTACAAAGAGTCACTGGAAAACTAAATTTCCATTTGATAACTGCTTACATTTGCTTCTATAAATTGCTTGTGGAGAAACATGCCCATCAAGTCCCCAGGATTCACTTTAAGTCGTAGCGCTATAGTACGTCGTCCAAAACTTACATAAGAGAACAAGACATGTAGGCTGAATGGCGGGAGGAGTTTAACTTGGCAATAATCGTGGAATAAGACAGCGAGGCTGTCTTCCCTCCGACTGCAGTGAAAATATTTACTAAACTGCAAGTTCTCAAAAAAATCCTTTCAATTTAAATGCCTGCCAAATCCTTGAAAAAGTACCAGGACCAGCAATGAACGACAAGGATCGAGGAAGTTCCCCTAGCTAATTAGCCGAATGCTAACGACATTCACTTCCAAAAATACAATCAATTTTTGATTTAACTCAAACCGAAAGTTTTTTTTTTTTATAGTAGCTCCAGAACCAGCCAACTCAACACAGGTTTTCTTTCTTCTCCTTGCACTCTGAATTCCACATGCATGAAAGTATTGATTGAGCTCACATACGTGTCAGATATTAAGCACCGTTAGCTGAAAGACAAGCATATGGTCCTGTAAAAAAAAAAAAAAAAAAAAGGTAATTTCAAGGTCATTCTAAATGTAGGTCACGTTCCATTCTTTCTTCACTGTCGTGACCCACTTTTTATGTTAACGAAATTGGCCTTCAGATGTGTTTCTTCACCTTATAAATCAGAGTAAAACACTAAAATAAAAATGGAGTCCTGTAGTTGTGATTTACGGCTCATGCCGATGGGATTTTCACAATACATTGACTCCTAATTGGTCCAAAACAAGATCCAAAATAACTGAAAAAAAAATAAAATAAAACATTATATATATATATATATATATATATATATATAGCTTCAGAAAATTCCAATGGAATGACTTCACCTCAGTCCCTGACAGAACGTATGAGCTCATGATATATGGAAGCTAAATTACAGTCTGCAAAAACATCATTAATTAAGTTATACCTTACAAAGTGGAAGCAAATGAAAGAGAAATCAGTGTATTGTTTTTTTTCTCTCATCAATGTGTCTGCGACGTGGTCTGGAAATTCTATCCTCCACTGCACGAGGGCACTCACCCCTAAATCGTGCCTCCCAATGGGAGCACCGGCCGGAAAATGTCAGTCATGAGACTTTTGGATGCACAAGTCCAACTATCCAATGTTTCAGAAAACAATTTGTAAATAAATTATAAATTCTGCTTAGCAGCAAGAAATCACAGGAAGTCATTTGAATAAAAATCAGTTTCTGGACTGGTCGCCAGGCACTTATGGGGTAGTCCATCCATTTTTCTCATCATACATTATTTGTACAGTGTGCAGTCAAACAAATTGTCAACGGAATGGGAAATTGAAGTCAAACAAAACAAGAAGCAAACTTGAGGCTTGTGCGGTTTTGGTGGTTTTCAGCTGCAAAACAAAACACCCCGTTCATAAAGTGGGCACGGAATCGAATGTAGTGACACTCAGTTGGACCCAAATGTTGAAAACTAGCATGGTCAGCATGGACGGAATTCCACTTTTTCTAATTCCTTAACTGCTCCATGTATGTCCACTGTCAGTTTCCGTTAGACTCACTTTTGTGTATATAGAAGAAAATCACACTCAGGATTTCACGTTGAAACTAACAAAATAAATGTGATACACACGTGCGATATAAATATTACATAAATGTGTTTCTGAACATTTGTACTGGCAGGGCATCAGAGAGTCGCTATTTTCGACAATGACATCGTTGAAATAAATCTTTAAAAATGGACATTTATGGTCAATCTCTGCAATATCGCCTCATTATAGTCACTCCCCCTTTTTTTTCCATCGGGGGAAGCCCTCATGTCCAGACTAAAAGACATCCGGGCCGACCCAAACTCAGAAGTATGGAATCTCCTCATGTTCCCTCAAGACATAGCTTGTGCATATTTCGGGCTTTACCGTTAATGCTCAGACATGACAGCAAGAGTTATGACTGGAGGAGCGGCGGGAACCTTTCTTTCATGGGGCATGGAAAGACATGCGGCATGAGGAAGGGGAGGCCCGGCTTCCCAGAACCGTTGTACACTGTGACCCGAAACGTCTTTCTGAGAATTTTTCTTTTTTTAGTCATCCTGTAAAGTGGAGGGAAAATTCACCAAATTTGTACAATCCAGATATTTATGACACATTTGTCCACATGGAAGAATCCATTCACCTTTTTTTGTTTATTGTTTATTGAGGATCACATCTGGCTAGCACATGTAAAATTACGAAAAGACATTATCTTATAGTCATCTTAATCAACTACTCAGTTACGCTATGTTGAAATATACGAATTCACAGACGTGGGGGAAAAAAAAAAAAAACTCCGGAGGCAAAGTCTGCATGCGCCCACTTGTTGATAACTGGAAGTGATGTTTTGCAGGACATTGAAATCATTTGGTTTTCACAACTTGCGCTCTGGCCGGACAGCCGCCAATTTTAAGACGCTTAGTCACCACTTGGCAAGTGGCGACGTAACGATTCATTGATAGAAAAGAGACATTAAGACGAATACTTTACAAACAGTGACAGGTGGCACCTGTTGCTTATGCCGGGAAAAATCATTTCATAATAGTCGAAACGTCGGCCATTTGCTACTTACTCATCTTAATCCATCCATCAACTTTTGAAATTTACATTTCCTCTACATATAAATAAAATAAAAATCAACTAAACTACACAGTCCAGCTATACCACACAAACCGTCCACTTCTATATTTTAAACACGGTGTGGTGGGTGGCCAAAGTTGAACGGCAAGAAAAATAATCCAACATGGTCTGTTTTCGTTGCCTCCCAAGCAACCAAGATAACACAAAAGGTACAACGGGCACTTTATCCATCTGGTGCACATGCATTGGCTCTTACTCTGTGAATATTTGCCAGCAAATTCCACCATTATCGATTCTTATATACCAGCAACTACGATATCGGTATTTGGTACCTGGCCACACAGAGAGAGAACAAAAATATATTTTATCGATGATCAGAGCTGGAAAGAATGTTTGTTTTGAAGAACAGGTGCATCCGTCTGTGCCTGTGTACACGTGTAAAAGTACTTGTCTTGGTCTCGTGGTAGGATTGTAAAAAAAAGTGGATATTACCCAAAAGGTCTAGTCCATTTGGGGAATCCAAGCATATTTCAGTAGGGGGGGGCAGTGTTATCGCAGCCCCCCTGCTAGCTCTGCCAATGCTCTTGGCATTTAATCAATAGCTGAAAAGTGTATCAGCAACTGTGGCTCTCCTTTCCCACATATGAGGGCATCACAACTGTAAAAAAACATTCCAGCAGTGGAATAATTCATCTACTGAGCCGTCAGCATTCACAAACAACTCCTTGCCACTGCCACAAATCACATATTAAGAAGTCAGCACTTCCTTTAAGACCTTTCTCAAATGCGTCAGAGCCTCCTCAACCAGTCCAGATTCTGTTAAAGGTGAAGAGATAAAAACGAGGCAATGTTTGTGTTCGGTACATTCTTAGGCAGCGTTCCCGGGCACCGAAACTGGCCTCAGTCACAATTGTGTGCACACGAGTCAAAATATTGATGGTGTAGCCAATTCAGTGAATAAAACACATAAAAACACACGAGGAATTTTATACATAGCTCAGACAGGATAATCAATTGTATTGTTTGCGGAGATTTATCAGATGCTGTTGTGAGCATTGGAAGAATTCTCGTTACTGACTGGAAGGAGATGCTTGAGATGCTGGAAATAGAAGCGACCAGGCTTTATGAAACAGAAGGGCAATCATAAAAAAAGAAGGAGACCCTGTTCTTCACAGAGACAGCCGCAGACAAGAATGACTGGTTTCCAGGAGAACCGTCGGGGAATGACGGAGCAAAAAGCACTGGACACGAAGCAACTTTAAACAATACACGTGGTTTTTGTTTTATTGCTAAAACGCCTTTTGTGACATTTACAGTCATCAAGAAAACATAAATGTGGAAAAAAAAAAAGTCAAAACTGCAAGAATGAAGTCTTAAAATTACGCAATGAAAGATTTTAGTCCAAGAACAGAGACCGTCCAAATGTTACAAAATAAGATGGCAGTATTTGTTTTATTTATTGGACTAATTATAGTTCCTTAAGGGCAAATTAAATCATCACAATAAAGTTATAATTTTTTCCAGGAAAAAAAAGGGATAATCTTTTAAGAATGAAGTCGTAATATTGTGAGAAAACTGTGAAACTGTTAAAAGTCTTACATAATCTTCCAGCAGATGTTTTCCTAAGCACCACTACATTAACGAGCTAATATCAAGTTAATTGTTTAAAAAAAAAAAAAAAAAATCTAAAAGTGTCAAGAAAAAAAATGTGGATTTCATTATATTGTCAAGACAAAACATTCAGACAGTACAGAAACATTTTAATATTTTTACTTTTTCACTTTGGCTCCAATAGTCCTCAATTTAACAACATGTCATTGAATGCAACACAACCATAAGACGGCACGGGATTTATTCACAATTACACATCATGCTCTGATTTATACTTCCCGCAAAATATACTTAAACGTATACATTTCAGAGGCCTCGGGTATCCGTCGTGAAACAAGAGACAAACATGATCATGTGCAGTATAGACAGGGAACCCCAGAACGTGCTAAAGTGGAATAACCTTTAGCTCGAGGCAAACGTGTGCCATACAGCTACTGGAAAAAATTCAACACTTACCAGCTTTGATTGAGCAAAAACATGTGTGAGAATGTAAGGAATCCCAAAAGATAGGGCCTCACAAGTATTAGGTAGAACCTGGAAAATGAGATCATCCTAAGAAATTTGTAATGTTCATCTGGATGACAACAGTAGATGTATAGTTGTATTTAATTAGGTCATCTTTAAAAGTAGGTCAGTCGCAGTACTAATCTTAAGGGAACCTGAGTGATATCCAAATGTCTCGCCATGCTGAGGTGATGACATTCAAGTGTTATTCAGTGTGGATGTTCTGTCAACACAATAAAACGGCCAAGAATGTTCTTTCTATACACAAGCATTTCTTGGGAATTCACTGAGAATTCAGTCCTCAAGCACGTGTGGATTAAGATGGATTCCAAAAAATACGACTATGGCCTACAATAACGACCAGTCATATTTTGACAAACAATATTTATTCCTCACGATGGTGTTAAAATCGGCTATACCTTCAACCCGAAATAAAAATATAGCTTCTGCTTAAATCTTAAATCAAACTGTTACAATGCTCACCTAAAACTATGCACCATTTGTTACAAATTAAACTTTGATCTTGTAAATTGTGTATCAGATCCAGATGTACTGTAAATACCTGGAAATAAAAGATGAACTGTTGATCTCTTGGTCTCATTTTCATCTTTTGATGTCAAATCCAATTTTTTTTCAATCTATAGCAACAAAAAAAAAATTGGCCTCATCGTTTTTGGAGGGGATCCTTGTCGAACCACACATATCTTTGCTGAACGCCCGGCTTACCAGAATAAAATTCCCTCGCCGGCCATTGTGGTAAATACTGTAATTTAAGCTTTAGGGCGAAAATTATCGCCATTAAATCAAACACTAATTACTCTATTACACCAGACAGCAACATAGCAACATTGCACAAGAACAATTGTTTTGATATTTGGAGATATTCACATGACTACAAGTCCTGTGTGTTGCTAATATTTGACTCGCCTCAGGCAGGGTACACCCAGAATCAGTCAGTTGCAGTGTACACAAAAACAAGCAACCATGAATGAACAAAGGTAAAAATCCTAATCGCTCGTTCCCTGGACGACCCAACTTGACCTCATATACTGTAATTAAAGAATTTGTGTTGTATTTTTAACCATCTTGACCAATTATTAGTTCCTTGCAGCATGGCAAAAGCTTCCTCCCTAAGCCCCAAAACATGAATATTTTTATCATTATTTAAATTATGGTATTAGAGTATGTTTTTTTTATAATAATATACAGTTTTACATATTGCTATATCACTAAAAACACAATCTAAACTATTTGGGGAGCTCCTGGAACGGATTAATGTCTTTTCTATTCAATTCAATGGAGACTTATGATTTGAATGAATGGAAATGTTATGGTTATAACTTAATTGAGATTTGTATAGCCGCAGACAGTGGGAGAATAGCAAACCCACTCAACTGTCAATCAAGTCCAATATCGGTGAACCCACCCACGTCAATATGGAACAAGATAAACAAATGCAACGGGTGCCTGAGCAGTGTGTTTTTAATAACAAACATCGGCCTCCAAACTGTACACATGATGTTTCTGGCCCCAACCCAAACAAACATATGTTAACATAAACCAGTCCAAGTCTTCACGTGAGAGCTAGACATTTGGAATTATTTTTTTCCTGAGTCTGGGCCACATCAACTAAAGCGAAGGAATTCACATCGTTGGGCTCAAGGCTTCAAAGAAGAAACGGAAATGTGGGTCAGATAGAAACAATTGGAAGAGAAGAACAAGGCTGAGCCGCAAACAAGGGGGACAGGGAGGAACACATGCAGGTAATTAAGGTGGGGTGGGAAAAACACTTAAGGGGAAAGACAAAATAGACCAAAAAGCAATAAACAACTGGTTGAGGTGGCAAAAAAACTCACGCTGAGTATAATATTATATAAATATGGTATTGTGATTGTGTTGGTGGAATATGAATTACGCAGAATAATTTGAGGACAAATATGTCTCCAGATTGACAGAATGAGGTGGCATTCATCATCCAGTTGGCAGGTTTTAGGGACTGCATGGGGGCCGCATGCTG
This sequence comes from Syngnathus scovelli, assembly GCF_024217435.2. NCBI lineage: Eukaryota > Metazoa > Chordata > Actinopteri > Syngnathiformes > Syngnathidae > Syngnathus > Syngnathus scovelli. Next base: position 10,919,850 of record NC_090860.1, on the reverse strand, counting down.
TAAAATAGTTGATGGGTATCTTGGGACATGGCAACCCCAAACGTTTCATATCATACGTTTCCACGGTCACGCCACGCACTTCTCAAAATCAGCGCTGAATTTTACGAGGCCAGGAAATGGGGTTTCCACTGCAAGTGGAGCTTGGAAATGTGTGTTGAGGGACAAGGAAATAGTTTTTGTCAGTAAAGCCCACTGGATAGTGTCATGGGGGATTTTTAATACTTCCTATCGAGACATTGTGGGATCGAATTTTTTTTGGGTGGGAAATCTTTTGATCCTTGATCCCTGATTTTATGACTAACAAAATACACGACATTAAAAAAACAGTGTAGGCTATTTAATAGCAATTCCCTGGTTAGATGCTACGCCAAACATTGCTAACTGACATGGAGCTAATTCAACATACGTATAATCTTGAGGTTTCAAACAATTTCAAAACCTGAACAAATAAGAAAGTTGTTCAAAATATTATTCATAAAGTAGATAATTCTTATTTAATATATAGCCAGGATGACTATTTTAATCTACTCCCTTTTCAATGCTAAGCTAGCCTTTGCTAACAAACATACAGAAGCTAATAAGTTTATTTGGCCTCAAAGTTGGGGAAAAAAGAACACATACACAAGAAATAAAGTTCAAATAATACATTAGATAAATAAATTATGTTATATTGAGAGTCTGCGTTGGGGGAAATGGTAATGGGGTCAGATAGTTGCAAAAAAAAGATAAGAGAGAGACTGGAATAGTCTTGGAAAGGCATACTGTATGTGCGAAAAGACGAATATCCATTAACTATCAGCACGTCATCTCTTGCCGGAATTGAACGCATTTACTGCCACTAATTTATCATTTTCTTCCATGCAATTTTCCTCACACATGTTCATCAGGCTCCAAAGGAAGAACAGTGTCTGATTCGTGGTGACGAATGCAAGCGAGCATGTTTGATACTTTTCTCAGCAATAGAAATGATCTTCTGTTACAGATAAGGTCATTTCCTCTCCTGTTTGACAGAGGCACTAGTCTCCAATGATTTATGACAGCCACTGTTCAGGCATGTGCCAGAAACAAAAAAAAAACCAACCCTTTGCAACTCGCCCATGCATCTCCTGGGAAAAATACTTTTTGACTCACAAACTTCCTAGTAAAAGCTCACTTGTGATTTCGAGACCACTTTCCACACCAAATTGTATTCCGTCTTGAGATACACAGTTTTTTGAACACCATTACGATGACCTACATTTATTTTGCTCATATAGCAAACGGATGAAGATTCAGATTAATGTGTTTAAATAACATATGGGTCAATTCAAAATTAGATGACAATTAAGGCACCCACACAAAAATAATAATAGGGCTTACCTTGAAGTTAGCTTGATTAAAAAATCATTTCTGCTGAGTCATGTATTTCACTTTTATTTTCTAATTTGTAGCATTACACATAATTAACATTTTAGTTAGTCAGTGGACATTCAGTCCTTGTGGGTTAGGGTTAGGGTTCAAATCCCACTCCTGGTAAAAACCAAAAGTTTCAAATGAACTACTCCTACCCTACCTGCATTGGAGACTTATTCTCCAACCTTCTCTTAAATTATATGTATGGCTCTGATTGATTAGTTGTAAACGATTCCGTGTTCATCATCAGCGATTATCTGGCTGATGTCTACACATTCTAAATGTGTTTAAGTGAGTCACTGTGCTCTGTGTTTTAACATGTAGTAGCTCCAGAGGCCTCTTACGCACACTTTCCACTATCGCTGTTGAAACACGGCCGTTTGTTTTACCTGAACCGCCGCTGATACATGCGGCCTCCCCCCGGGCCACTGTAAATGAGATACCACAGGAGTGGCCAGCCTACTCCCTAAAAGAAGCAAAGTTCAAACAACTTACTGCTGCAGGCGACAACATTAACAATGCTTGAAATTGTTTCTAAGGTTGAGTGTTTTGATTATAAGAACACGTAGCGTCATGATAAAACAAAACAAATGCTCAGGTTTCTTTTCAGTGAAACAAATTATATTACTAATGTAGTTTCTTGTGTTCTTCATAATTTGTTGCATAACATGCCTCACGGCCACATTGAAAATTATTTAAAAAATATCAAAACAGATTTTCATCCTATGCAATTAGTATGGTGGATTTATCCTGATCGTGGGAGGTGCTATGTAACACGCGCAGCAGTATAAACGTTTGTTATCTATGGGCTGTTTCCGCCAAAGCTATCCAGTCCATTGGCGCTTGTCAGTTGTTCCTCCCACGCTGTGAGGTCACACTCCCACCTGGCTGATATCAGCAAACATCCTTCCCACCGGGATAGAAACTCTGCCCCCACCGCCACAATGTTTTCCATTTGAATCACTGTTTTGGACCAGTGAGCAGTGTTACCGCCTTAACGCCTTTTTTGGCTATTACAAAATGTTTGCAGGTCTTTTATCACATGCTGCATGTCTAGCTTACTTTTAAATAAGATAGAGTGACTTAGATCCTGGAAACAATTCATATCAAATCTGATGATCTTGTGATTTTGTGTGAAATTTAATTATATTTACCACAAATATATACAAATACAAATATATACATATTAATTTACAGTATATTTCTTAAACTTGTGCATATATATGCACGCTGAAAAAAAAATGCTTAGCTTATAATCAACATCAACCAAATAATGATGCCATAATATTGTTTCTGAGCGGTCTAGACAAATCTCAGTATCTTGCTCACTGAGTCCCCTGGTGGCCACATTCAAAACTAACTCAACTAGCTTTAACTATTTGAAAACTAGGAGCTGCTTTGTAGAATAAACAATAATGATAAATAGACTGAGTATACCTAAGTATAAATAAAGTTGTGGAATGTTATGTTTTTATTTATACAAAAACACATGGACCAGCTTCAAAGTGTTCAGGTCATTCAGGCCCACACACATTGTCCTACAATATAAAAGTTATTAATAGCACATAGGTATATAACCGGGCCATTAAGTATTTATTTAACCGGAAACACCCCCCCTGACCCGGGTGAGTGTATGGAATATTTGTCCGCTGAGCTTGTGGAATGCATTTTTGTGCGCGTCTCGGATGTGACTGCGACGAGCCGTGTGAGGTAAGAGGCCCGGGGTCCGCCCCATCATGTGCATCTGGCCTGCTATTGGTGCAGCTCGCACCTCAGGAATGTCTCTCAAGCCTTCAAATAGTCTCCACTTGCGCCCTAACCGGCAGTCACACATTGCAATCCAACTTGAGAGCATCAATTGGAATTAAAAAAAGAAATAAGAACTACTTTTAAATTGTAGCTCAAGAAGAGACGGGGGATAAATAATAACAGGAGGAGATTTTCTTTTGAAATCCGCTTCTTTTGAAGGAATCTTCTGTTTTTAAGGTTGGTCAACTTTTTATATTTTTGAAATGATAACTGTGGGTATGAAATGAATGTAATTTATGATTTATTTGTATTTAGCGTTTTGACTTGAGAGCCATGATGCTGCACGGCATCTTTCTGTTGTCGCTGCTTTGGAGTTGTGAGGCTGCAATATTAGCAGGTGAGAATGCAGAAAAATGAATTAAAATATATATTGCGGTTTTATTATGTACCTAAAAAAAAAACTACGTGTCCTCCATAGAAACCCGTGATGACAACAGTGTTTATGACTTATTCGATCTGGTGCGGGTAGACAAGAGGCACAACGGCGTGACTTTGGTCAAAGGAGCTGACCCGAACAGCCCGGCATATAAAATCCTGAATGCAGAATTGATCCCGCCGGTCCCTGACAACTCCTTTGGGGACCTTATCGACTCCATCCAATTGGAGAGGGGTTTCATCCTCTTAGTCAACCTGAAACAGTCCAAGAGGAACAGAGGAAGCCTCTTGACCATTGAGAAGAAAGACGGCTCAGGTCCCGTGTTGGAGATCATCTCCAACGGCAAGGCCAATACTTTGGATGTCTTCTACTCCACCGGCAACCACCAGCAGCTGGTGTCCATCGAGGAGGCTCACTTAGCTACGGGACACTGGAAGAACATCACACTCTTCTTCCAGGATGACCGTGTGAAGCTCTTGGTAGGCTGCGATGAAATCAACGTGTCCGAGATGGACGAGCCCATCCAAAAAGTGTTGTCCGCGGAGCTGGCGGACATCGCCAGGCTCAGGATTGCAAAGGGAGCAACTCGGGATAAATTTATGGTAAGGAGTCTTCTTCTCATGGCTGCATATTTGGTGGGAACATGTCTGTTAAATATTTTATCTTGATTACAGGGAGTGCTTCAGAATGTGAGATTCGTCTTTGGGACATCCCTAGAGACCATTCTTAGAAATAAGGGATGCGAAAATGGAGGTAAGGTTTCAAAATATATTGGTTTTGCTGATTCATTACTGATATAGGATACTTATCGTTATGCAAAACTATATTATCGATTAACGGGATTGTGCTCCTACCTGCAGCTGCCTTAACCGACGTCCTGACTCTGGACAACCCAATGAACGGCTCCAGCCCCGCCATCAGGACCGACTACACTGGCCACAAAACCAAAGGTGAGATCTTCTCCAGTACTCGGTAGTATTGTCCAACGTTTCACTTCCTGTCGCCGCATTATTAACTGTTCTCTCTACTCCAGATCATCAATCCCACTGCGGCTACTCCTGCGAGGAAATCGCAGGCCTGTTCAAGGAACTCCGAGGTCTCGGTGTGGTGGTGAAGCACGTGACCAACGAGCTGCGTAAAGTGGTAAGCGCTGCAGAAACGTTCCTCGTCTTTTTCGTTCCCACTGCCACTTGTCGTTGTCGTGGCAGCCCGTAGCCAAGTTCTTAATGAGAGCCATGTGAATACACAACTATGTTGCTTATACTCGCATTGCTTTACTAGAGTCAGGCTTTGTCGTAATGATTATGTCGGATGGTGATTCATTTCTGCTGGAACTTTGGCAAAGTGAAAGTTTTCCATCCTTGGTCCCCGGCTTGCACCCCTCCCTTTCACTTACTTTATTCCTGTTTTTTCCTGCAGTCTAAGGACAGCGCCAAGATTCAAGATCAAATCAAGAATCACAGTAGTGTTTGCATCCACAACGGGATTGTGCACAACGATCGAGACGAGTGGACTGTGGACGACTGCACCGAGTGTACCTGCCAGGTAAGTGAAGAAACTCCGACTGCGGGTTAGGGTCTTGCCTGCAGCTCATTCTTGTACTAATCGGAATGTTCCTCCTATTAGAACTCCGCCACTGTGTGCCGAAAAATCTCCTGTCCTCTGATTCCCTGCACCAATGGCACCATTCCAGAAGGAGAGTGCTGCCCCAGATGTGGAAATCGTAAGTCAAGGCGACCATTCTCGTCTACTTTCTGCCAAAATGTCATGTTTTTAACCCGCCTCCTCCCGGTTTACAGCAAGTGACTCCGCTGAGGACGACTGGTCCCCTTGGTCTCAGTGGACCCGCTGTTCCGTGACTTGTGGTAGAGGAATCCAGCAGCGTGGGCGCTCTTGCGATCGCATTAACAGTAACTGCGAGGGCACCTCAGTCCAAACCCGAGACTGCTTCCCTCAGGAATGTGACAAACGATGTAAGAAAGACTTTAATTTTAATTTTGTCTCCCTAGCGATGAAGGATGAGGAATAATTTGTGTATCTTGCACTGGCAGTCAAACAAGATGGAGGGTGGAGCCACTGGTCTCCTTGGTCTTCATGCTCTGTGACCTGTGGAGAAGGGGTCATCACACGTATACGTCTCTGCAACTCTCCAACACCCCAGATGGGCGGCATGGACTGCCAGGGAGAAGGACGCCAAACTGAAATCTGCCACAAGTCACCCTGTCCTAGTAAGCTCAATTTTATAATCACTCCATTCTCGACACAAGAACAACAAATTAATATAATTTGTCAAACTTTCAGTCAATGGCGGTTGGGGACCTTGGTCACCATGGGACACGTGCACCGTGACATGCAACGGAGGAATCCAGAACCGTAAACGTCTCTGCTCCGACCCCGTTCCTAAATACGGTGGCAAGGACTGCGTTGGTGACGCCACCATGTCTCAAGTGTGCAACAAACAGGACTGTCCCATTGGTAAGCACATTGAATTATCTCGGAATTATTTCAAGCTTTGCAATCCATAACACCAAGCAATTATCTTCTGCAGATGGTTGCCTCTCCAACCCATGCTTCTCTGGCGCCAAGTGTATGAGCTTCCCCGATGGGTCATTCAAATGCGGCAGGTGTCCGATCGGCTACAAAGGCGACGGCATCACCTGCAAAGACATCGATGAGTGCAAGGAGGTCCCCGACGCTTGCTATACATACAACGGAGTCCATCGTTGTGAGAACACAGATCCAGGTTACAACTGCCAGCCGTGCCCAGCTCGTTACTCCGGTTCTCAACCCTTCGGAAGAGGAGTGGAGCAAGCGACGGCGAAAAAACAGGTATGAATAACGACTTTGTGCTAAACCAGAAACTGTTTCTGTTTTATTAAGTTTCAGAGATATTTTGTTTTCAGGTTTGCAAACCACGTAACCCATGCCAGGACGGTAGCCACAACTGCAACAAGAACGCCAACTGTATTTATTTGGGCGTCTTCTCCGACTCCATGTTCCGCTGTGAGTGCAAACCAGGCTATGCTGGCAATGGTTATATTTGTGGAGAGGATTCTGACCTGGATGGGTGGCCCAACTCGGACTTGTTATGTGTGGCCAATGCCACCTACCACTGCAAGAAGGTAAACCTCAAACGACGATAGAAATTCAAAAGGCCGCAAATCCGTAATAAAACGACAAACCCTAACTGTGCTTTTCTTCTATCTAGGACAACTGCCCCACCCTTCCCAATTCTGGTCAGGAAGATTACGACAAGGATGGCCGTGGTGATGAATGTGACCACGATGATGACAATGATGGTATCCCTGATGATAGGGTGAGTAATCCCAACAGTGTATTTTATTGCTTCAACACCATGCCTTCCCCACAGACATAACTACAAATCAGTTTTACGCAGAAATGCCATTTGAAAAAAAAAAACTAAAATTACATTCCCTTGGTATTTCCTTAGGACAACTGCCCGAGAGTGTACAACCCTGCTCAGTATGACGCCGACAGGGATGACGTAGGTGACACATGTGACAACTGTATTTTCGAGTCAAACACTGACCAGACCGACACGGACAATAACGGAGAGGGGGATGCCTGCGCGGTAGACATTGACGGTGATGGTAAGTGACCATATTATGTTTCAAAGCTTTCCAGGATCTTAAAGAAACATTAGCTTGGTGCCGTAGGCTAACGCAACGATGTGCTTCAACTCAACAGGCGTTCTGAACGAGAACGACAACTGCCCATATGTTTATAATGTGGATCAGAGGGATACGGATCGGGACGGTGTGGGAGACCACTGCGATAACTGCCCCCTCGAGCATAACCCCGATCAGGTAAGGTCAGATCTCGGCTTTACGTTATTCGTCTCTCAGCATGGCCCGATGGCGTGCGGAGAAAAAATTTCAAAGATGCGACTGGAAGCCAAAGAGGCTATAAATTGACCTTAAAGAAAGAAAGGAATGTGTCGGCCGCATGAAGAACATAGATCTCGCTTGCGTGCCTGAACCCAAGGCTCTGTTTTTAAATTCCATCCAAAGAATTGTTTCTCATACTAAAGAATAACAATCTCCCAGTGTCCAGGTCATAAAACTAAGAATTCCTTTCTCCAATAGACTGACTCAGATTCGGATCTCGTGGGAGACAAGTGTGACAACAACCAGGACATTGATGAGGATGGCCATCAGAACAATTTGGACAACTGCCCGTACATAGCAAACGCCAACCAGGCTGACCACGACAAGGACGGCAAGGGTGATGCCTGTGACCACGATGACGATAACGACGGCATTCCCGATGACAAAGACAATTGCAGGCTGGCCTTCAACCCCGACCAGAAGGACTCTGATGGTGAGTCACTTCTTCAGTCAATCTTCTTGAGCATGTATTTAAAACATCTGTGCCTCACGATGTATATTTCGTTTTAGGTGATGGCCGAGGCGATGTGTGCAAAGACGATTTCGACCAAGACAACGTCCTGGATATTTATGACGTTTGCCCAGAGAACTTTGCCATCAGTGAAACCGACTTCCGCCGTTTCCAGATGGTTCCTCTTGATCCTAAAGGCACTTCTCAGATTGATCCCAACTGGGTGGTCAGACATCAGGGCAAGGAGTTGGTGCAGACTGTCAACTGTGACCCAGGCATCGCCGTTGGTATGAAACCACCTATTCACTTAGCAACCATGTCGGACTCGGCAAAACCTAAACTATCTCCTCTCCCAAAAAGGTTTCGATGAGTTCAGCGCCGTCGACTTCAGCGGGACCTTCTTCGTCAACACAGACCGAGACGACGATTACGCCGGTTTTGTGTTTGGCTACCAGTCAAGTTCTCGATTCTACACAGTCATGTGGAAGCAGATCACACAGACCTATTGGTCTCACACTCCCACACGAGCTCAAGGCTACTCTGGCCTTTCCATCAAAGTGGTCAACTCTACCACCGGTCCTGGTGAGCACCTGAGGAACGCACTGTGGCACACCGGAGACACACCCGGACAGGTGAGCCCTCAATTTAGTATAACTTTTCTTGGTTAAAGATTAGAAGATATTTTAACATCTATTGATTTACAGGTTCGTACTCTGTGGCACGACCCAAAGAACATCGGCTGGAAGGACTTCACCGCCTACAGATGGCACCTTGTCCATAGACCAAAGAGTGGGCTTATTAGGCAAGTTGTAAACACCAAGAAAGAAATCTTGACATGTTTATTATTTGATGATCTAAATGATTGTTTGTTTTTTTAGAGTTGTGATGTACGAGGGCAAGAGAATCATGGCAGACTCTGGAAACATCTTTGACAAAACCTATGCCGGAGGGCGACTAGGGTTGTACGTCTTCTCTCAGGAGATGGTGTACTTCTCTGATCTTAAATACGAATGTAGAGGTAAGAGGAGTTCTAAAAAAATCCAGATACATGACTTTAAGTGAAAACAGGAGGGAGACTCATCTGTTTTTCTGTTTTTCAGATTCATAATGCAATGAAGACACAACCCCAAGCTGAAGGACGTCTTCCAATTTGACGATACAATCTGGGCAATGTACGTTGGAGGAATGATGAGCATGTGGTAGCGTGAGGTAACATGACCTCAGGACTTTGAAAGCTAAATGAAAGTTCAATGATATATCTGCACCATATTCATATTGTGAGCACAGCTCTGCTCCGAAGAATTTGGCCCCTGCCTTTGCAGCCGAAATAAGGGAGCCACATTTATTGCTTTGCACACCTGAACTTTGCTGGTATCCCTCTGCGGAGGACGGATCTAAGGGAAATTCCTTCTTTTCATATTCGTTTCATCCTCGAGCATTATTTGACATCTGCTGTGGACTCATTTAGAAGAAAGCAGTAGGAGAACTTTCTTTAGCTGAGGGAATATTCTCTCTCGAAGGAGCCATGGACGGTTTGGAATGACTGTAATGATTGTGTGGTTTGAGTGAATGTGTATTAGCTTTCCAAAAAAGTGATTTTTTTTTTTTTTTACCATTCAAGTCAGTCACTCTTCCAAACATATTCAAGGTCTTCTATGTAGGGATGGCCAATCAGAAGAAATTCTCAGGTTAAGAGCACAAAAAGGAGAGTACAGGGCACAAAGATTTTTTTTAGCCAATGATTGTTTTTTTTTAGTATGGAACTAAAAAGAAGGGAGGGGCCTAATTAATGATTGGTTGGTAAGAATGCAGTGTACTGATACAACCAGCAGAGGTGCTGTTCGGTTCCAACTGAAGGAGTGGAATATGATGTCAGCTATGGGAAGCTGAGCTACTTTGTTGCTATGACAACTCCTCCAGCTAGCAATATTCTGCTAATACAAGTTTAGAATTTTCCCTTTTGAAATATTTATATTCGTCCACATGCATGAGTGATGTGCCTGAGCTTGAGTGTGTATTTCTGACAAAGGAGAAACAAAAGGAGATCCTTTAAGTACAATTATTACCTCATGGATGGTTTTTTTTGTATTGAGGCCAGCGATAGACAAACAAAAAATTTTTCTTAAGACGAATTGAATGGCTTCAATTTGGTTTTTTTTGCAAGACTGTACTATCAGTCATGTGCTGTATATAAGATATTTTTCTAGGGGAGGTAAAAAAAAAAAAAGAAGCCCAAACAGGAAAAATTAAGACTATGTTGTGCTATGTGTATTTTCCAATGCCTTTGTTTTGATAAATTATTATGTTGAAGTTATGTCATTTTGTGTAGATATATGCTATTTAAATAATTTATCTCGAAGCGTAGCCTGTTGGAAACGCTTCTGTCTGTATAAACTCATTTGCACACTGATATGAGGATGTCGTTTTATTTTGCTTTTCCATAAACATTTGTACCATATTTTTTACCAAAAAAAAAATGCTGTTTATACTTGTACTTATTTTGTTATGTCAAAAGAAAAATAAACGCTTCTAAAAAAAAAAAAAAAAAAGCATCTCTCGTCACTTGTGGGTTTTTTTTTTTTTTTTCTCGAGGGGGGGTTGTCAAACAAAAAGTTGAAAAGTAGGATGGATAGTTCAAGACCCTGGATGTTGTATTTACTTTGATTGAGATCTCGTCCTTACAAAAGCAAAAAGGGAGTCGAGCCATGCTGTGTCAAGCAACTGGAATCCATTAGTTGGGTCTGCTGATGGTTCAGAGAAAGGGAGTATCCTTGGGAGTCAACAGCAGGAAAACTCACCATGAAATATAATCCACTTAAACAGCACGTTCATACAGATATGATTACACATCACACAGGCATCTCTTTAAAACTTTAAACTCGCCGTGTGATCAGCAGACGTTGACGAATTTAGCACGCATTGATTTAACTTTCTGCTGAGCATTGTTGCATTCAAATGACTAAGAAAATGCCCATATTTATTATTTTTATCTATTCAGCCAAAAAACAGGGGCCAGTCCTGCTTACTGTCTAATAATTGTGACCCAATTTTTAAAAACAGTAAGCCACAATCCAATAGTGCTTTTCCACCGCTCCATTTGACGATCGTCTATAAAATTATATGGCTGGAAATTGCTTAAAACCGCGCTGCATTGAATGCATCAGTCGGAACAAAACAAAATGGAGACCGTCAATAGGATGGACGGATGGAATAATTTTTGTCAATGGTCCAAGACCTAAGAGGTCCAGTTGTATACAGTAGTTCTAGTGTAGACAAAATTCTCGCCAAAGAACGCAGACAGTCTAAGAATGCAACATTTACATGGAGACTTTAACACTGACTCATTCCTGCCATGTTTAGCTTACCCACAGCAAATATGCGTCATCCCTCCCTAATAATTTATAAAAATCTTATCTCCTGATTTGTATTTACTTTGAGCATGTTTAGGTTCCTTGAGTGATAACGTTGCGTGATTACAGCTTATTACGCGGCTTTCGTCAAGGTCCGATCTCATAGGCTCCACCTGTCTGACATGTTTTTCAGTTCGCAGGAATGTGAGATTATTCCTACAGGGTCACGATGTGAGGTGAGGAGTGAGATGATAGGTGTCAGCCAGGTGCAGCCACAAACAGAACCTGTCAACACGACCAAGAATATCTCTGAAAGCGATCCACTTTTCTTCTTCTTGGTGTTTGCCCTCAAAAATAAATTGAAATGTCCCCAAAAATCTGAGATATACCATAAAATGAATACACCCGATAATCGTTCTTGCTTCTTAATCTAGAGGTCAGGAAAGCGTGATATCACAGATGACGCGGGTTCTGACGGACATCTTGACGGCGAGGCCTCGCGTGGAGGGGGTCCGTGTTCGTGTCAAGGTTCTGGCTCGGTTTCTGTCAGCTCACATCTATCCAGCAGGCAAAGTAACTGCTCCTCACTGAGGCGCTCTGGCTCGCTCTGTACGCACACACAAATATATAAAGTACGTTGATATGTAGCGTTATGACTTTAACTTTTACAAGTGCCCCGACACATACGGAGTCAAATAATACATCTTTACATGCATGTTCTTGCTTTTAACTAAAGTAGATATTATTTCAGCATCCTCCCAAAATGTGTCCAAACATTCTCCAGCAGGCTTTTGAATAATCACCACAAAGTGTTCCTTGTTGTTGGATGACCCGAACTAACCATGAGTTTATTTATCATAATAATGTATGGCAGCAAAGTGGATGTTCCTTTTTCCTAATCCAAGGAAAATACACTCCTTGTTAGTGCTTGGATTTATTCGAAGCGAAAATTTTGACTGCATAAGCAGACCTCTGGCTGTGCACGTGAGTTTGCTTCAGGACCACCGCAAACTAAGCGATGCGGCCAAACGTGACTGGACTGGACAATCGGGAACACATTTCAGTCAACACCTCATACCTGGTGATTGATTGCTGCATGCAACAAAACTATTTTTTTCCAGGCAATTTGGGAACAGAGACTCTCCACACTTCGCTTTTCAGCCTCAGGGCCAAATGAAATAAATTATAAATATAGTTAAGTATTGCTGGATTATGAAACACATCACATCATTTGTTGGCTTTCTGTCACGTCAAGTGATCGTGGACACCTATGTTAGTTTTTTCCGATCCCTCGTGTTAGCCAATCAGGTCGCTCCAACCCTTTGCGTCTTGTCCAGGTGTTGTTCATCGTCTTGTCAGTTGGTTTGTATTTAGCTCACTGCTTTGATTTGTTTCTGTTTGTTCTACAGTGTCACAGTCATGTTTTGTTGCCTGCCTAAATGGCAAATTCTATTTTAGCACACTTGACAATACCTGGCTGGATCTCATTTTGTACCTGGAGAATTTAATTTTATTGTGGAAGGTGACACCATTTTGATTCAAACTATTTTTGTCTTAATTTAAAAAATCTTAGCAAACTTGGAGACAGACTCATGACTAATTACAGAACACTCCGCAGTTTGTTGGAGATCTAATTATATTCTGAGGAGCTTTTCAAATTGTTGTAACTCATCTAGCGTGACACCCGTGCAGATGTTTTTACCGCGACCCCATCAAAGTAAAATATCACATTCCTGTGTCTCATCTATCCCAACAAGCTGCAGCTAATACTCCTCATCCATCATGTGCACGCACGCTGCCCCTGAGCGGACCACCTTGTGAAAGGTAGGAAGACTTTTACTTTTTTTGATGGACATCTCCACCAGAGGATTCTGCCCCTCGCTCTAAGTACTCCACAATGTAATGACAGTCTTTGGATCATTGAGGCTTGGCCTGTGTTAGTCATTTATGACCCCCTCAATTACCCAGACACTGTATATCATTTTCTCCACATGCACACTCGGCAGACGCATTCCAATCCCGATGACCCCCCACCGCCCTCGAGGCGCTGCCACGTTTTTGTCTTTGTCACGCAAGGTGCACTTGTGGACTTGACCTTCAAAACTCCAAACGTGTATTTGCGCATGCATATGAAGATAAAATTGACGTTTATGTCGACGTATTTAAAACTTAGGAGTGGCAACTAAGACATTAATCGGCACAGTGAGACATAAAGTGGTCAATTAGATATGTCGGTATTTTTACGCTCTGTGAATAGGGCAATAAAAGTGTCCCAGTGACCGGCCATGAAATTCTTTTAAACAACGCTGGTCGTCCTGACGATGGAGAAGAACTGAAAGTTCAGAGGGGTTGCATGGACCCAAAGAAAATGCATGAATGAGGTCGTATTACTGCCTTGATATGAGTTTTTGTTCTGTGACTTTGCTCGTAATTCACCTTGGGCGTAAAATGGGCGTTTGCGCCGTTGTGGGAGTAAACACATCTGACGAGATAAGCAATATTTGACGTGTTTATGAATATTTTGAATATATTTTCATTCAGTTCCATGACCCTAAATTTCCTACAAAGATATAAAAAGGACTCAAGACGTATTTTTGTTTCCAATGCTGTGACTGTAAAAGAACTTGACCTCTTCCTTTCCCTACATATTACGAGGAAGGCCAAGGCTGTTTGTAATGTCTGTCTCTTGTCTACAGAGCCAGATAATTTTAGAAAAGTCTTTTCAACAGCTTTCAATCCAAGACTTTAAAGTCTGCGTATTCAATTCAGAGCAGACCACAGGAGAGAAAATGTCAGGAGTTGAAGTTTCCAAAGAAAACACACTCTCCATGTACATTCTTCCGGACAGAACCCGTCTTCCACTGAACTTATCGCGAAGACAGGAACAACTATGTTGAGTCTAAAAAAGCTTCACAAGGAGACAGATTAGAGAAGCAGAAGATAACATTTTAGTCCCAATTCTCCAAGCATCCCAATAATGTTGCCTTTCAGCGTTTTCTCTACCACCTGCCATCCAGAACCAGAACTAGTTGTTTTGTGTCCAGCCGCTAGACACAAACCATACGACCAAAGAGACTGTCTGTAAATTTGGCTCTCATGCATGAAGTCATTTATCTTTCCACCTCCTCTGACGAGGAGAAACTTTTGTTTTCTGTTGACAAAGAAATAGCTGGTGACCTTACGGGATGAAACTATCCAGTCACACTTTGGGCGGAGGTTAAGGGAAAGACACGGTAGTTTCGGGGCGACTCACTGTTTTAGCTCCTGTACACACATAGAAGGGCGCAAGTTGGCTTTATACAAATTACGAGCAGCTCGGCTTTCATGGTCACTGACTCGAATCAAATAAGTGGACTTAATGGTCCGACACACCCCTGGGGCCACTTGCACTCGGCGCATAGGGCAATATTCGATCCATGTGCTTTGCTCTACACATGTGGAATTTCTTACAATGAAGGCCAACAATGCTTTCTTCATTAGCAAAAGCCATGAGATCATCCAAGATGGAAAGATGTCAATTTATCAAGATGAATGTGTAGAGAAGCGTATTGTTTTGAACAAAGCTAGTTATTGTCACCTTGTCCTCACTTCACCTCAGTAATATTGAGCAATATTTCACCGCAGGATCCTTTCATATAAACGGACTTTCCACGCAGAGCTTCAGCCACATAGTTGTGTTACTGGCTCGGCTTTTGCTCAAAACAGAGAATGATAGAATATCTTACAACCACCACAATCCACTGGGTGACCCCCCCACCCCTCCTCCTCCCGCTCAAGACTTTTGCTGTGTCAGCAAAATAAGTATTGCATTTAGTAATCCCTACGAATTGTGCTTTTTGAATAAACAAATAAAACTCCAAAAGCTCAACTACGAATTTTCATTCACCGAGCAGCCATGGAGGCATACTTTTCTACATCCATTTCTAGGTCAGAGGTCAGCACAATAGTATAAGTGAATCTCATTCGACCGTGTGGGTTTACTTAATATTATGACTTGGTGACAGCCGTATTATTTATATTTGTCTGAATTATGAAAGCATGATTTTGGCTGACAACAGAGAATCAGTGCAAATAATGACAGGATGATTGATGATGTTGTGCTAATTATGAGTAAGACCCTCTTTGGAACCGTCCCACCTTACAGTAAATGGTGGGATTGTTCTTTCCAGTTGATGTAGGAGCACGGCCAAATGAAGTTGCAGGGAAACTCGCCTCGTAAGGTCAGTCCTTTGGAAACTCCTTGGAAATCTCCTTTGTCTGGAAATGTTAGCTTTTTGGGGGGGTTGCCTTTATTTAAAGAGGAATATGTTATCAGTGACAACAGTCAACAAGCTCTTCGTCATGGAGTCGAGCGTTGGTGCATATTGTGAGCGGGATTTAATTAAACAGTTTTTACATCCACATTAATCATAAAGCAATGACGATAAAATAATTCTTCAAATGTGGACTCCACAATCGTTTTCATCCCAATGCTTTGTTCACTTGTTTTTCATTACAGGGCAGCCGTGCCTTAAATTAATGCTGTTATATTGAAAATTTCTGCTTAAAAAGTCAGTGTGGCGCCGTACAGATGTGTGTGTATATAATAAATAAATGAAACATGACTTTTGAACAGTCAAGAGTATCTAAAACGGATGTTGGAGACTAATAAAACTCACAAGTAACTTTATTGCTGTGTTTTCATTATACTGGGCTCATTGCAATAGAATTACATTAAAATAATATCTATAAATTTTCTACAGCTTATTCCAATAACGCCACAAAATCATCAGAACAATCAAAAGAGTAGTCGTGGATTTTAATATACTCAACTGCGAAGGATTTTTTGGATAAGACTAGATGATTTCAAAGTTCTAGTGTTATAAAAGCTCGAAAAAGGTCAAGGTTGAAGAATTACAGCACACTTATCAACCTCTTTTTAAACACTGGTTGAAAATAGTTAGTTTGGTGGGCGTGGTTCTGTCTCATTTAAATGTTAAAATACAACTTTTGTTACCATGACAACCGGGAACAGCACTTGGGTATCGTGATGAAGTGAGGGCAACTCCGCGAAGTTTCCGACCCCCCCCCCCATTGTGGTATTTTTCAAATAGTCAACCAGCAACAAATCTAGTGACTTTTTATAGTGTTATTGAAAACTTCTGAAGACTCAGACACTCCCCCTACCCAGGCAGGAGATGTTCAGCCCTCCGGGTCCAGACAGCAGATGAATGGCACTCGAAAAAAGCCACCACTGCCTAATTTAACTCGAACCAATTTTTTCCATACGACGTCCCCTTTGAGTGACTCAGATGGGTGTTTGGAATTGTTTGTCTTTTTATCCTTTAATAATACACACCATGGATAATCTGTTAATTGTTACCAACTCTTTTCCTCACTGTCAAATATGATTGATGCACCTGCTTGAATAGTCAAGCCAAAGCAGACTAGCATGTGTAGTCTTCAGAGTAACCAATCATGAGGCGTGTTTAGAGTGCGTCCCGACCAGTTCCAGAATATTTCCAGGTTCTTTTTGTCACAGATATACAGTCCAGATAGACTAAAGAAGGCTAACAGACATGGCGGCCATTTTGTTAGCTTAGCGTCGCCATAGCATTATCTAATTGCGCTCGTCTTGGTAGGGGCGTTAGCTTAGCGTCGCCGTAGCATTATTATCTAATTGCGCTCGTTCAACTATTTTTGTTAGACAAAATGTGAGAATGTTCCCAGAATAGTTATGTAATCATAGTGACATACTACATCATACTTTCTGAGAAATTTGGACCTCACTCTATGCGAAAAACTTGCATAATACCTTTCACACTTTACAAGCAAATAAATTTGAGTTATGACTGCATTACCAAATCAACTTTATAGATCAGGGTGGAAAATCAGCCTGTCTCGTAAATTCACAAATAAATCTTCACAAACAGATGAGCCTTGACGCGCTAAACCAGACAACAAATCGAACTTTTAGTGTTGATATATAGTATATATATATATACTATACGATCAATTGACACCGAGTTGAAATGCAAAAAATCGAAAGACAGCAGCCGTTAACAGACTGCTGGGTAAAAACGAAAAAAAAAAACCTCGATGGAGCCAGGGTGAGACTTTCCTTGCATGTCATGATGTCTTCTTTGAAGTCAAGCTGTGTGTGCCACATCAGTGTTTTTATGACCCCATACAACTTTTATTCTCATATTAGTCATTCATGCAGCGGGCCAGGATTAATTATCATCAAACATGTGTCTGATTATGCAATAATAATGTTTTGTTGTTTAGGCAACATTTTAAGGCTACTCAGGGATGGTTTGTAAAGGTCAAATGTCATAAATCAGGATTGGAAGAAAATGGGGTTTGTTGATGAAATACCAACAAAGGAAATTTAGCTTAAAGCTGGCTGAGCTCCAAGCGGTTTCTAAGGAACTTGGTGAAGGACATCATGTCTCAATGGGTCCTCCTTGTCTTTGGATGGCTTCCACTGACTAAAGCAAACTTTAATGTAGTGACTCGGACGGAGTGAGCTTGTAGTGCCACAAATGCTTCACTGTTTATCATCATCTTCACAGGTTATGAACTTTGTCCTTGTTATAATTTGTCATGTATGTGCATGAGATAAACAAAGAAGGGTGTGCTAATGAGAAACACAGGTGGTGTGTTGATGAAATGCATTTTTGCGTTGTGAAAACATGGCTGCTGCCAACCCACCGTCATCTCCTGGTCCTGGCCCAGAAGGTCCAGCTGCCGTTGGATCTCCAGAAGCTGCTTCTCCTGCATCCTCCTTTCCTTGATGTCCTGCAGGACCTTCTCTCCTGGCTGAATGTCCCCATCGTGTTTGAGGCCGGTGTCCGAGACACGTTCCTGATAGACAACAGACGCGCGAGTGATTGTCACGCAGAGTTGACGAGCCTCCCGACGTATTTGGGCACTGGCCTAGAATCACACCCGGCTGATGGTTCCCACATTTGCGAGTCCATCCATGGACCAGTTCATCATCATTAATTTGAGTTGAAAGATGCAAATTGCTTCAAGATTTGCGAGATGCGAGATGATGTGACTCGACGCTGCTTAGCAAAGAATCACATCAGGTACTCAAACAAAGAAGCATACCTTGGCTACAACCTCACATAAATCACAGATGTGCTCCTGGTTGACTAAGTGCAAAGAAAACTGCGGAAATGGTTAAGAGGGCACTTAGGGCGCAATTTTCGGAGTCAGACGTCTCTATTTTGTGCCAGGGCAAGGCGAGTTTACCATGTTTGGGAATTTGGCAGACCATGCTACGCGTTAAATTACACGCCCCCGGCAAACCTGACAATTTAGTGGCAGAAAGTTCATTAGACTTTAGACCAAATAAAAGCAGGTCTAAATTGTGGCGCGAAAGTTGTAGCGCAATTTTCACCGATTGACATTATGGTTGCTGAAAGGGGGTTTTAGTAAACTTACAGCTATGTTCAGTGAAAAGAATTCAAGATGTGAAACATTTCGATATTGGCAGAAAAAGAATTAGGACTGAAAGAATAAAGAATAATCTTATGTATACTGACAAGAAGAGAGCAGTCCTCACTGGAGGAGAATGTTAGCAAGAATTGGAACAAAAGCTTGTAGATTTATTCCATGTGGGACAAACACAATAAAGGGTCCACAAGATCTATCGTTCTGCCACATTACAAATATAATTTATTTTTCCCAAATTTTTTATTGTCATACTGTATAATAAATTCATAGATATGGTTTCGCAACATGATATTTTTGATACATTATAACAATGCAAAAGTGTTAAGAGTGACCTCTGGTCATTGCTGAACTGGTCATGGCTCAATTTGGAAATGAGGACTAGTCAGCAAATGACTTTTTTGGACCGCTATAAATACATATCCTATAAAAGAAATGACCAGGTCAAAAATGATAGGGTCAGGCAAACAGGAAGTTGTCAACTGCAGGGTTGTCAGTCCAGTGTGATTTCTTGAATCATCTAATTTGTTTTTTTTTAATCCGGCACTTTTATGGATTGTGCATAAAATGTCAACATCTCAATCGGTAGTTGCACATAGTTAAATAACCGTTCATTACAGATGACCAAATTGAGTCATCGGGAATGTTAACACTGGTTTTATTGCCTCTATTATATTTTATTGAGAGTTAAATATATCTTGAGCAGGCAATATGGGAAAGGTGGGAGGCATATCCTGTAAAAGTCAAATATGAAACTATATGATGCTGAGCTCTCATCTCCTCATCTTTGTTGGTGGAACTAATGACAGCTTCTATCTAAGGCTCACTTAAAATGGTCTTTACCCGAGCGCTGTTGTTCATCAAGACTAGAAAATCCAGCAGGTCAGACCCCTGTCATGATAATATAGTGTCCCAACCAGGAAGGGGAAAAAAAAAAAATCCAAATGTGTTTTTACCACCATTCTCACACCACTAAGAGCTTGTTTCTAAAATAAAAATGAAAAAACAAAGTCAGTTTATTTGCTTTAAAAATGGGAGTCGTGAACTTTGGCTGCAACACCGAAAACCAAAATGATTGCATCATGTGTGCCATTTTGTATTATGACAATTATTCGGATATCAATGTATACCGCTACATTATATTTTAAATTTGATTTGTATTATATTTTCTCAAGCAGTCACAATTGCCATCCATTTATTTATTTATTTATTTTTTACGCCAGTTCTCATTAAAAATATTACCTGAAATATTTGACCAAATAGTAGCAGTTATATCAAAAAGTAACACAAAAAGAAAATGCACATTTGTATTTTATTAGTGGTTGGAAGACTACCCCCCCCCAAAAAAAAAAGAGGACAATATGACACGCAGATGCTGTCAAGCAGAACACAAGGGTCACAGGATGGTGCGTGCGTGCTTGGACATGATGAAGAACAATCTCCAGATTGTGACCTAGTTACATACTTGTGGGACTTTTTGGAAAAGGCATTAGGGCAGACCCTCTGAAAACACCAAAATGATGGAATATCTTTTGAAAGAATGTCTTTCATCCCAGCAGTCACGTTCCACTGAATGTTCAGGATGCTGCTCTGGCAGAACATGGTGGTCCACAACTTACTGACACATGTTGTTTTCCTTAAATTTGTCACCGGTTAGTACACTGACACCAGGATTTATTTTAAATGTCTCACTCTATTTGCTAAATATAGTAATGAGTCACTTAAAGTAAAAAAAAATAATTTCTTGACGTTTATATCCGTCAATGGTAGTGAATGAGTTAAGCCGCTTCTTGACATACTTCTTCGATATTCCCACCCGCAATACAATCTGGGTCATGAGACTTTTGGGAAGTATGAAAAACACGTCAAACACAATTATATCTTTCAATAAAATTGTGTCAAACTCTTGAAGAAACATCAGACGAATGATTTGGGGTTTGGGTTGCTGAGCCCCCTTAAATTGATTTAAATTGGCCTATTGGAAGAATCGAATTTTTCAGGCTCCAAGTAGTCTTCAGCTGCAAAAATGGATGTCAGTAAAAAAATTAGACGGGTTCAATCATGCTGGATGTGACACCTCCAGAGAATATGTAGTCACGTTACCACGAAGCTCATTTTACTTGATCACAGCATGAGGGAACGAAGATGGCTTGCCAAACTTTATGAAGCACGAGCGAATAAACAAGGTCAGTGTGCTACTTGAATGCGTTTCAGAAGATTAAGCAAGCATAGTTCACACTCGTGACCGATTTTAGCAATTCAACATGTTCCGCACGGGAGTTGTTACCGTGGCAACATGATCAACAGACGCAGAAGCAAAATGACATGAAAAAAAAAACCAAGACCATTTAATGGCGATGATGTATCATGACAAAGATGTTCTTTTGTTTCTTTTTTTATGAAAACAAGACTTCTGTCAAGACCAACGCCCTAAATTGTGGTGGTTGTGAAAATTCAATTTTCAATTCAGCTTAGCTCATAGCGGAGGAGTGAAGCTAGCCTAGCTAGCTACGCTCGGAATTGAAATCTAGTCTAAGCAGCTTTGATCTCAGCTAAGCAAACACGTGAACCACTATACGATCCAAGTTTATTGATTTATATCATAAAAAAACATTTATTGAGTCTAAATCCTGGGTAAGACACAAATACACAAGCAGTCAGCAGTTCTTGAATGCCCCATTTCCATTTGACCTATTTTTATATGGCGTCAATCATTAGCTGTATTTGAAAGTGACACTGCGGGCCTCTTCTGTGGTACACACTGGCCAAAAACAACTGTTGCATTCAAAGCAAGAATGGAGGAGATGCTTTGGACCACCCACGATTTAGGTCAGGTGTGTTATTTGGGCATTTGAGAGCGTTTCTGCGAGGTGGCAATGTTTACGTACGAAATAATAGGTCTGTTGCGGTCGAATATTTTTGGAAAAATGTTGAGGCTTGCGAACATGTTTGTGTTTTTGAACGATACTGTATGATCGGAATATTTGTCTCTAGCATATTTGGGAGAGGGGCAGTGCCCCACCTGTTGTCAGCGTTTCTCTTTCTGACTATGTTTTTTAGTTACAATACACCTCTATGTAAATAATTTAGTTTCGTAATCTGTGCTGTTTTTTTTTAAATACTTCTTTCTGTGTACAAGTTTTCAGCTGCTGTTTTTCATTAAAATATATTTTTCATTGGTCTCTGGGGCAGCTTTGTGATCTTTTTCAGCAGCGTGGTGATTTGGGCGGTCATCCTTTCGACGCCTGCCTACGTCTGTCTTTCTACGTGGCGTTTGCATGCTCTCCACAAGCCTGCATGGCTTTTCTCCAGGTGCTCTCGCTGGCTTCCTTTCATGACTAAAAACTATTAAGATTCATTTCCAGGATTGATCAGCCAAGGTGCTAACAATTAGGTTAGCTTTGAGGACAAAAATCAGCATTAAGACTGGAAAACTGTTAGCAGTTAGCGTAACTTTGATGTCTTGAATTCCAAGGATTCGAAAAGCTCACGGTTAGAACACCTAAATTGAAAATTGGCCGGATTAAATAAAGAAAAAATTTTTTTTCTTTTATCTTTCAACAAATGGTTACCCAAGCGACACAACTAGAAAACAAAACGAGAGCTTTCTTGCTGATTTACTTTGCCGTGCTTGCGGGACAACCGCAAATGATTTGTGTTATTTGTGAAATTCATAGTACTGCTTTTGGAAAGAAAAATTGGAAATCAAATTAAAAAAAACAAAAAACACCACACAGTCAAAGAAAGCAGGTTAGTGTAGTTTTCCTGTATGAAATCTACATTTAACATGAAGTCAGACATGTTTGTAACCCATAAATACAATTCCACACTATCTTCGTTATGTTATAATTTTAATGTACTAGCTTAGTCTCAAAATATTAGGACCACTAATTCTCTAGAGTGGCGCATGTTGCCTTTGGCTAAGCACTACAATTTTCTGTTCCAGTTTGGCTGAGTCACCCGACCATGGCTGGTGTTTTTCAGAACAGCATGCTCCTATCTATGCGCCTCTATTTTTTTTTTTTTTTTCTGGTTGCCTGCAGATGGTGCAGTCAAGACTTCACATATGCCACGTGGACTGAGGCCACTCGCCAAAGTTCGTCCACATGCTTTGGCTTGCCACACGCACACCCTGTGAGAGCTTTTCGGAAGCGACGGTTGAGACGTTTGACTGCGTTCTCTTTTCTCTTTGCAGGTTTGGACTGTAACTGCCAAGTTGTGAGGTGCTGGGCCACAGCTGTGTGCTATATAATGTGAATATATTTGCAAGAATGAAATCTCAATGCTGTATAGTGTCTTGGGAAACGTTTGACTTTCCTCCCGCAATAATTTAAAATGCATCCATCCAAAAACACATTGGCACAAGATGATCATATCAAGATTTTTTTTTTTTCTTGTAGATGATTGCTCAAAGCTCAGCATTCCTAAAGGAGCAATTCATTTATGGGTCATCTGGACTTTTTTTTTTCTTCTTCACAAGTGAGGGTGGTCCAGAGAAATCTCTTTGGAAAAGATTAAAACCTTGTGATGCATCCTACATCCACAAATGTGATACTGGACTAATACCATATTGGCTGTTTTCAGTATTTGCTAAACAATGCAAAAGGATCTTGAGAGCTATGATCCTTGACTTAGTTTTAATTTGAACTTTTCAGGTGGACAAACTCTCAGTGGTGATCCCTCAAGGCCCCTATTGTTGTTGGATTGCAAGAAATCTTCACTGAGCTGCTAAATACCTTTGCAGAATTTTTTGAAGATTTATGTATCCAGTGGATGTAGATGATTGCACATGAAGGAGTTGTTGGTTTTCCACCAAGACTGTGTTCAAATAATATCCTGCCAGTAACAGGAAATGGACGTCTGGTTATGTTGAATCCAACAATGAAATCTATGATAACCTAAAAAAAGTATCAGTGGGTAAAAATTGTATTTTGATTGGGAATAGACCTTATGAACTTACATTTCAAGATTTAATTTGAGCAATTAATTGGTGACAATTGTGAGCCGACGAGCTAATTTAATCAATGTCGCTAAGTTTTCCAACAAATGAAAAAGTCATGAGAACATTTGAACAGATCTTCAATGTTGGATATCAAACGCATCTGGAGAGAATCTATGTCCAAGTGTCTTCCAATGCACTTCCACTCACATGTGCTGTGGACAGTCCAGAACAATATGGCCCACATTTTAGTCACAAATAGTTTGGCACGTATCACAAAGGGATAAAATGTGGGCCAGTGAGCAACTGGATGCAGGTTTCAATTCTTAATTTGATGAGAGAAATTTAAAACCATTAAGTGTAATATAAATGAGACATAATTACAAAGAGTTTTACAAAAAGAAACATTTTTTTTATGTAAAATAAAAAAGTTCTACATTTGAAATGAAGCTCTAACATAAAGTTTTGGTTGCGGTATTATTTAATGACATGATGAGCCCAAAATAGTTGACCATGTTAGATTGGCCGAAAGCACCGGTCATGACGAAAACGTGTTTCAAATTGGCTGCGGTTAAAAAAATAAGTGCTCATGACCGACCACATGATGTGACCTCATTGCCTTTCATCGGATGTTAAACTTCAAAAGAGTGGACGCCATTAAACATGTTATTACTATGATGAATTCAGGGCTAACACAAAAGTAATGAAAAAAAACATGCTAATCAAAATGTTTGGCAGAAAATGCTAATTTTGCTGCTAATTTCAATGCTAGTGTACAGATGACTTTATAGCCTTTCCACGTGTCTTAATATTTGCCAATGAAAGAGAAAACCTCGTTCCCTTTCTGGAGTTGGTCCTCCTCGTCGACCTCAAGCAACCCTGTAATTATATTCTGATTTGACGAAATGCCGTGCCAACGTCTTGACTGATACAAGACCTAACAAGCTGGGGCTCACCCAGGCAAAACAATGTTTTATGCTTTGCCAGACACGCTACGACTACAATGGCGGCTAAACGTAACCAATTACTTCTGCCAAATGCGAAAAGCTTGAGGCAAGACGTTTATTGACATAGAATATTAATATCATTGTTGATGCGTTTAAAAGATGAAAGAATATCAAATCAAGCACACCTGTAAAGATTATATCGCATTTCTCCTCAAACTATCGTGAATTTATTGTGATGTACGAGTTCGTATTTAGTGTGTCATTATTAAAAAATACCTGCAACGGCCTTGTCGGCGCTAATACGGAGCAGATGACAGATAGAGAATTTGTCTTTCCCGAAATCTTTGAATCGTGCGAGATTAAAGGCAAGGAGAGAAAAGTAGGTCATTCAAAGTAACACAAGCAGCTGGCCATTAATAACACATTTTTTAAAAAAATAGCCAAAGGTTTTAGCATAGCTCGAGCAATTGTTGATTTGTCTTCTCTTAAAACATTCATGACAATTTCAATCATGATCTCAGTTTGCTGGATGGAGGAGAGAATTTATTTTGCTGAATCAGCGAGTTGACTTTCTTACCTTGACACTGAAATGATTTGGTATTAGTGGAATACTTCTAATCATGTATACTGAACTCATCTATATGATCGCAAGCAGAGCGTTTGGCATGATCAACCACATCTTTAACAATTTATTCATCATTTCCACCTCGGAGGATTTTACACAGATAAAATTAGGCCAGAAATGTAAACAATGAGTTTCTTGGATAAGGAAATAGATTCCAGCACTTCAATTATTATAATGTTTCCTGTATGCTTTGCTAACTCTTCTGGTTTTTGTTGAGGAGGAGTTTGTCACGTGGTGAAAATAAAGTGAGAAAAGTAAGATCACGTTTGGAATCACGGCTAAACGTAGCATTAGCTTACTTCTTTTATACATCCCACAGACCGCACAGTACTGTGCAGCGCTGTCCTACTTATTGTCTTTCCTGGGATTTACTTTTTCGAAATGTATTACAACTGGTCATGATGAGATTATTTTGGAAGGTCAGGACTAATTTGGTTGAGGACCGTTAAATAGTAAAACGTGCAGAAAAAAAGTTATGACAGGCCATGACATTCTACGATCCACTTATATTCCTATTACGGACTACTTATCGTCTTTCCTGTGCCTTGCTTTTGTGAAATGTTCAACAGATGCTCACGATGGGATTATTTCTGATAATCAAGATTGACTGGTTTGAGGCTCGCTTGTACTCAGACATGGTGGAATAGTCGCAACAGTGCCATACTGTCAAGGGAGACAAAATGGCTCCCTCAAATATCCAAGTCAAGTGTCCTGATCTCACCCTAAATGTTTTGAAGACAGAAACTGAAGCTAGATGGAGTGAAAATCAGACAAAACATCTCCAGGGAGGAAACTTGGGTTTTGCTCATTTCCATGTGCTACTAACATTAGGCAAAGCATTTTCCTCCAGGTACTCAAAATAGTGATTACATTTAGAATTACATCATTTTATTCACTCATTTTTGAGGCCCCTGGAAATTGGCTGGGATTCCAAAATCGTGACGGAGACACTTGTTTGTATAAAACCCACCATCGCTAATTATAACGAAGTAATGCTAAGCCTGATGAAAATTTTCAGTGGAAAATGTGTATCATTTGTGTGTTCTGTTAAAAACAAACCTCATCTGAGAGCGTATAGCAGATTTGCATTGAGGGCGGTGTCACGGCAGGCTGGAAATGACAAAGTTTGGAGTCAATGGCAAGCAGCCGCTCCATGTCGGACACCTCCGGGGCGTAACCTTGGCTCGCCGACACCGGCACGGCCCACATGTCCTCCTAAAAGACACGCATCGGTTGAATTTGTCATCGGCCATCAGGATGGGCCTCCTTTATTTTGTGGCAACCTAAATATTGCATATCGGTAACTTGGTAACAAGGATGAGATAGTGGCTCACGCCTTTCCTTAGCTTTGCCAACGGGACGGTCTAAAGCAGAAGCTACTGCCCCCTAGAGAGGGAAAGTGGTGAGGTCACTAGCATTGAGTGATGAGACAAGATCTGGATCACCATTGAATAATGCAACTGTAGTTTCTGATCAGTGAGGAGAGTTTGATCCGCAAATGTCGGATTTTCCAGAACTGGTAATTGCTGAGTCACCACCTCCTTTTTTTATTTGGCATCTATAAAGCCGATTTTATGTTAGCGTTTAAAGAGAAAGTTCTCAAAAATATTTGAATAGAATTTTTTGGCATCATCGCTATTGGAATCTATCTCCCGTTGTTCCCCGACCTTGCCGTATCTCACACGGTTCCAAAAATTAGAGACTGTTAAATGTATTGCCTTTAACCTAGCAGATATAAATAATATTGTGATAACATCAAAACAGTGTACATAAAAAGCAAACAGAGCAGGAATGTGAACTTGATGCGTCCCCATTGGATTCGACGCAGAACTGGAACTCAGTCATGATAACGATTCCCTGCCAAAGTCCTGGTCACATAAATAATCTTCTTGCCTTGTCACGATCGTTCGGAATAGCGAGCTTTGCAAAAACAGGAAGTCTTCCTCTAGCCAGTGAAATATGGAAATCTGAGTCAATGTACTCCCTAGCACAATCGCTGGGGTGTTTGTTCAAAATGTTAAACATCATAAATAAAATATCAAGGCTTTAGGAAATTTCTGGCGGGCTACCGCAACGCCGTTGGGCTGAAAGGAAATGTATGTGAACGATAATTGGTTCTGAAAGTCAAACAGTTATCTGGGGAAAACGGAAAAATGAGGCAAAAGATGCTGTATGGTCTTATGTGACTATTAAATAATATTTAAAAAATTGTCATAAAAAGGAACCATACTACGTGGCCTTTCATGAACTACTACATCTGTGCATCTTCGGGTCGTGAGGAAGATCTGCCCAAAGGCCTTCTCAGTGGCCAAGCAGACATCAAAACATGCGTAGCCGTTAGCATTAGTCCATGTGCTTAGCTGTAAAACGCAGACGTGATCGTGACCACGATAAAGGCCCCCGTTCAACTATTTGATCGTGGAAACTACTTTTGCTTCCCATAAAATATAAAAATATCGTGCAGAATGTCGATAGCAGACACAGCGAAATGGAATCGCCACCTGCTAAGATACAACTCCAAAGATCTCAAGACAGGACGGTGAGAAGTATGAAAGAAGTTGCAAAAAGTCACATGTTGCCTGTTCTATGCTCCCATGGCAGCTTACCTTGTTGTCTGAGCCTCTGGCACTCTTTTCTTCCTCTTCGTCAATGTCTCGCAGAAGCTCGGCCAGACGTTCTTCCTCTGCCTGTGTCAACAGCAGTTGGCCTCCTTTGCCCCTGACAAGCTAGTGCAGCACACAACACGACTGTGTATTTGCGAATAGACAAAAAGTCATATTGCAAAAAATGATAATAAATTCCATGTCTTTCACCAGATGTTATCTAAAATCAAAAACATGCTTGCCCAAGTTTGCAGGGCAAAAGTATATTTCAGATATTTTGACTTGATGTGTTAATTGAAACCAACAGAGTCTGCTTGTCAGACAAATGACAATGATTCGATTAAAATTATGACCTTGGCCTTCTTTTGGAAATTTTGATTGACAGATACACAAGTTGGACAGATCGGCACTGGTGGAGCTAGAGGGGGGGCTGCAGGGGCACTCTCCCACCCTAAAATATAGTTAGACCCCCCCCCAACCTCAGTGGAAGGCCAAGGTTTGGTTATTTTCTGATTTTCAGGCAATCTATTTCCACATTTCCCCCTGACCATCGTAAGGAACATAAGATAAAATGTTATCAATGTTTGTTCCAAAAATTCAAAATGTTTTTTCTCCTCAGCCTTGTTAGTCAAGGCAGGCTGAAAAAAAAAACAATGAGGAGACTTGGTGCAAGTCAAGATTCCTAGAACTGCCCTTGGCCTCACATGAACTTTGGTATACCTCAATATTTCTCTTGACAAAGTTCCTCTGTCTCTTTTTGCCTTTGTCGGCGTCACCGTGGCTCCCGTCGTCCGAGTCCTCGCACACAGACTCAGATAATTCGCTGAAGTCATCTGCTCTCTCTTCACCTGTCGGAAGAGAATGTACATTAAATGCTACAGGGATAGGAACTATTATGTTCCTACTGAGCATTGGTAAGAAGAAATTATTATTATTATTATTATTATTATTATTATTATTATTATTATTATTATTATTATTATTATTATTATTTATTATTATTATTATTATTAAATAAATTATCTATGGTTTATGGTTAACCTCTTCCAAAATAAATAAATAAATATGTCCCAAGTGACTGCGATGCGGTCAGTTGGCGTAATAATGGGAAAAATCAATTTAATAAGCGTATACTGCCACCTAGCGTACGTTTGTCTCATTACATTTCACCTTCCAGCATCAAACTGCATAGAAAATAATACACTTCATTTAATATGCATTGGTTTACTCTGTAAGGTAGTTGTGGTCTTCTTTAAAGAGCAACACCACTCACCTATCTGTGTTTGAAACAGTGACTCAATTTCTTTCTCTGGAGAGCCTGCAAGAAACAAAAGATGTTTGAAATGTGACATTTACTATGATTGAAACATTGCTTACCAATCGGTGCCTCCAAAGCCCAAAATAGCCTCGCATTCATGGCCTCATGGCTGTTTTCGGATTGGTCGTCAGGTAAGATGTCCTTTGAAAAATACACACTTATGATGTTAGTCTAATTGGAAGAACATGTTTTTTCCTCCCTTTTACCTTTAGCTCTTGCCAGAGTTTAGCTTGGCATTGCCTTCTTTGACGCTTGGCCTCTTTTTCTCTGCACATGCATACAGATAGTAGTTCATCAAGCCTCTTCATCTCCTCAATTGCCCTCTGCAGCTTTGGATCTTGCTTTTCTTCATCAGTTGCATTAATATCATATTGACCTAAAAGGGATACAGTATTATAATTGACCTCAAATTTATGATGTCATTCAAAAAGAGTTACAAGCAGTCTAATCCACAAACTTTTTTTGTGCATACATCTCACATGCCACTCACTTCTCCGTGTGGTCTCAGAAGATTCTCTTGATGCTGGTCTTGAAACGCTTTCTGAACCATCTTGTACGCCGATTTCCATTTCCATAATGAGTTATTGGATTGTTCAGCAAATAGGATTTTTTTCCCCCTCTATCATCAATAACTATTACTGCTAATGCTAGCAGTGTAACAATTAATCTTGAGGATTACATGAAGTTTGCAATTCATTTAGCAAACCAACTTCGTCTTCTCCCACGGATGCCACCACGATCGTTTTCTGATTATCCGACCACAAAGGCTTTCTATTCTATCCTATTTCACGTACGTGACGTCAAAACGACGCATCTTGTTACGTATTTAGTAAAAATAAAAATAAAATAAAACATACCATCATTACCCCTTGAAGTGACACACATTTATTTGCGAATGCAAGTGTGTTTTTTAAAAGAGATCTCAGAAAGAGCTTAAAAGAATAAAGGCAAATGTTTTGAAGTGGTCGCTTGGTAACTAAGGACGCCAAATCTCCCGGATGTTGTAACTAAGGAACAATGCCTGTGCAGAACTGAAGCCTTCAGCTATAGTGTAGCAAGTGACAGGCTAGCCGTCAGATAGATGGCGTCGTATTAAATATACATATTTAATTGCTATTTGGATTATTATTATTAAATGTTGCCGTTGTGGAGGGTGAAGTGTCGCAGGCTGTGTTGAGTCAAAGGTGGGTGTCAACTAGCGATGTTATCGTCTGTGTGCATTACGTAAACCTATAGACGCGTTTTGGTCATTCTGACGTATTTATTAGGTAATCGCACGCTTGGGATCAATCTATAGTTATCATTATGGTTTAATAATTATATTAGAACGTGGTTTTATGTAGTGTTATTAATCCGTTTTGGGTAGGAAAAAATTGTGTGCTTGTTGGCGTCGAAGCATTAACAATTGTAGATTATGCTGCGTATGTAAAACATTGTTTTTGTTTATAATAACGATTGCATTGGGGGGAAAAAATCACTATTTTTTTTAAATGTATTGCATGGATCTTAAAATGCTAAAACCTGTCAGTCCTTGTCATCATCATAGCGTCTTTTCACTGGCATCTGTCCAACCTCTGCAGCTTACTTGAGCAGTCAATCATACTGTTGAGTTGGCTGCAGGAGAAGATGTGCAATGCAAAGACAGAGGCAACGTCATCTAGCCGTCGGACCCAAGCTTGTTTTGTTTTGCTGGCACTGGCGATGAGAACCTCAGGGCAAGGTTCAGGTAAGCGGATTTTGCATGCACTCACAATATTATCCGCACATTCTATTTGCAGCGGTTGCAAAAAATATTTATTTGTTTATTTATTTATACATGCATTTATTTAATTAATTATTTAATTTATTATTATTATTATTTTATTATTATTATTATTATTATTATTATTATTATTATTATTATTATTATTATTATTCTATTCCAGGTTGTGTCAGACCTGTCATGGTGGAGCATGGCTCGGCTAATGTGCCAAAAACCAACATGGGTTATTTTCCCGTGGGGACGGTCCTGGAGTACCATTGTGACTCTGGTTACCTGATAGATGGTCCGAGCGTCCTCACTTGCACCGCACTGGGTCACTGGTCTTCAGAACCACCACAGTGCATCCACAGTGATGGTAAAGTGTTAATCTTCACTATTAGAATAATGGAATTAACAAGAGTTTCTCGTTTTCTCGTGTTTTAACAGTATGCCAACCTCTACACTTGCCAAAAAATGGCGGGTACACCTGCCACCCCTCTCCATGTCGCAAACTTTCTCACGGTACTGTGATTGAATTCTACTGCGATGAAGGCTACATCCTGAAGGGAGACTATAAATATCTTACCTGTCAATATGGGAAGTGGGACAGCCCGGTTCAGATTAGCTGCGTCAAAGAGCAAGGTATTTGACATTGGCTAATTTTCCTTCTTATTAAAATTACTAAGATCATTTGTGTGTCAACGCGTGAGGAAAAGTTCTCCAGAACTGTCAAAGACTTCAAACGACCAGATTGTTTTTCTTAAACTCCTTGGGTAAATTACTGTAACCCAGGCTGAAAATATTTATTGCGGTAATACAAGTGAAAACAGCAGGCTGAAAATATTTGTAAGTCTAATTCAAATACAAACAACATTTTCCCAGAATTTCTTGGTATTCCGCTCTTCCTCCCAGGATGCGTGAAGCCGTACATGGTTGAAAACAGCTGGGTCAACCGCACGGGAACCAACAGGGGCTTGTTCCCTGTGGGTACCGTTCTGCAATACAGCTGTGACCCCGGTTACCTGCCAGACGGCCCTGACATTCTCACCTGCAACTCCGCGGGACGTTGGTCCTCCAAACCTCCAAACTGCACCCGGAGTGGCGGTAAGACTCTCGGACCACGCAAATCTCAAAGTGATGTTGCTAAGTGTCTTGATTGTCACTGAAGGATGTTTGAGACCCTTCATGGAGCAGCACCTTTCTTCTAATCTGACCGACACCAACATGGCCACCTTCCCCGTGGGCGCTGTGCTGAGGTACCGCTGTGACCCGGGTTACCGGCCGGATGGACCCACTATCGTCAGCTGCTCTGCTGTGGGACATTGGTCCTCGGAACCTCCTCGCTGTATACGTACCAACGGTAGACGTCAAAGATAATAACTGGGTTGAGAGTGAATGAGTTAATAATCATTTATTTTCATTTTTTTTTTTGTAGTATGCCGGCCTCCGTATCAACCGGAGAACGGAGGCTACACCTGCCACCCCAACCCGTGCAGAAGACTCTCCCACGGCACTGTGATCGAGTATTACTGCGACGAAGGCTACATTATGAGGGGAGATTATAAATACCTTACCTGTCAATACGGCACGTGGGACGGCCTCGTGCAGATCCGCTGCGTAATGAAGCAAGGTAACTTTAATTCAGCATCATAGACACATTGTAGAAGGTGAGGATGGCGCTCCCTAGTGGACAGAAATAATACTTAGAAGAAAGTAGTTGTAAGAAAACAATTCTTGTGTTGAAATTAATTTCCCACAGACCACGACACATCCTTACCGTTGGGGATGCCGACTTGGTCAATCGTGTCAACCACAGCTGGCTCAGTGGCCCTCATCCTGCTCTTGATGGTGCTCTTTGTGCTTCTGCAGCCAAAATTGAAGTCCTTTCATCGGTAAGGCAAAAATTAAAAATATAAATAACAAATACATCTTGTTTTTACCAATTGTGTCTTCTATCCCATCTCCACCCAGACGGGAGGCGGGTGTATTAGGTCATCCCGTGTCCATCATGGTGGAGGGAATCCAGGTGACTCTGCCCTCGTACGAGGAGGCAGTCAGCAATCACGCTGCTTCGTCCTCGACCCCCAACGACGAGTCTCGCGTGCAAATCGTGTTGTCCGAGGGGCAGCTGCAGGACACGGCGCCCGAGGCCGGCCCCTCGTCCCTGGATCACTCGCAAATGGCCGTGGTGCACCCTACGCCACCTTCAACGTCCTCCTCATCCTCCAGCTGGACTCTGGAGCACGCTGGCGCTGCGGCGCCGCCGCCCGACGACCAGTGCGGCCTCCCTCTACTCGATTCGGAGGTGGATTGTTCGGATGGTGAGGCCATTTAATTACATTGCAAATTATTTTTTGTCCTTATAGTAAAAGGAAAAAATCCAAAACTTTATTTATAATGCTATGTTTGCACTTTGTGCAGATATGCCTTTGCTGAAGGAGGCCTGAACACACAAATGATGTCGACTCACTTCAAAGTGGCGCCGAGTTGATCCGTGAGTCACGCTGATCGTCCCAAAGCAGAACTTCTGTACATGTCCATACTACTTAATGTCCTTCTGATGCTTTTACCTTTCTTTTGTCTCCACTGCCGCTTGAAGCACGTGACACCGCAACACAGAATTTATTATGAATCATAATCATGTATGCATCGTGAGTCACCTTCTATTTGTTGACATGACCTCACTTTTACCGTCTTTAACTTTGTTCCCAATGGCCTTATCTCCCTCACTTCTATGCACATATCCCATCATGTACAATAAGGACTTTCCGAAATGAGCTTTGTGACACTGCATTTGTGAAAATGTCACACCCTTAATTTATTACTGCTTAAAGATTTTACATTATAGTGCTGTTGATCAGCCATAGCTTTTTAGACACATCTTGGAACTATTTAAATAATATCTGTAGTTTTCACTTTCACTGTCTAAGTTGTACTGTAAAAAGTTTGAAAAAAAATGACGAGTAAATATGGTGCAATATCAATATTGCCTGTTCATTGAACTTACATGATATTTTTATCTATGTAAAGTTTAAAGTTACTTTATTATGTAGCATTTTATCACAAGTGTGTTTGTTGATTAAATACTATTTCAGTTGTGCCAAATTCGCTCATCTCAGTTCATATCAAAAGAAGCGGTAATTTTTTTTGTTTTTTTATTGAATAAATGTATAAGTACAAGCCTGAGCAAGCTAATAAAAATATAAAAATTCTGCCTTTGCAAAAGTGTAGAACTAGGGAGTTTGGAATACCGTTCCAACATCACAATGTGAGGAAAAATAAAGTGAGGTAAATATTTTCCATATTCATTGGTCTTCGTTGTGATCCAAAGTGAAGTCACTCAGGCGGTTTTACCTCCTCTTGTTTCACGTTGACATTCGTATTTATTCTTGTCTCTGTCCCAAAAAAAAATGTCAACAATATTATAAAACCCAATCTTCCTTTCAACCCCACAAAAACACACACAGCTGTGACATTTACCCTCACTTGGTGACTTGACCATCTGGTAACATCTGAAGCACACAGTCAGGAGAAGAGCCTCTCCGCACTGGAATATGTAGTAAAGCAAAGGGAAGAGGAACATGGGCCCGATGACCTCCGGAGGAAAGCCCACCTTCAAAATAGCCAAGCACAGCTGGATGTTCTGACAGCCTGTTTCCACGGAGACGGTCCTGCAGCATCTGGATTCCACAAAAAGTAGCTTAGTATGATGAGAACCCGAACCCAGTTTAGTATTTTTTTATTAGTCGCGTAACAGTCAAACTTACTTTGAGCTTAATCTGCATATGACAGATATGACATATCCGAAAATGAAGCCTATGAGGGGCATCAGAGCCGCCACGGAAATAATGTCGGCCGTCAGGATCATCCACAGCATGTCTTTGACCGCCACACCAGATAAAGTGAACACAATGATGCTGGAGATAATCAAAATGCCCAGGCCAGACTGTTGACAAAAAGAAAGACACTTATGATTATGTAAGAGATCACTGGATGGGAAAAAGTTGACTAGCCCACTAAAAGCGAAAGAGAAAGAAAATATTCCTGTTTACAAATATGGCTTTAATTATCCGAGAACATTTTGTTCTTTGCGAACTTCCTCTAGCTCAAATTTTCCATTGGAATTGATAAAACTCATTGATAACAGCAAACTGCTAAAAGGCATTCAGTCAACAAAAAGGAAATTGTGTTGGACAACAAAATGAGAAAAAAAAAAATCTTACTTTCAGGACAACTGGTGTATATTTGGGTTTGTAGTGATTGAGCATGATGCCCATAGCGCAAGGTAGCAGGGTGAAAGTGAGAGCGCTCAGGATGCCCAAGTAGGGCACTGCGTTCTCCAAGCCGCTGAAGCCTTGGCAGTAAATCAAAAGCAGCAAGGGCATCAGACCCAGAGCTGCAATGCAGGAGCATGTGGTCATCACAATACTACAGGAGAAAAAAAAAAAAGACTTTCAAAAAGGACATATTATAGAAGGTGTGGCTAGATGATGTTGGCCACGCCCACCTGAGATTCATATCACCCTTTAGGGCTAAAGTGAAGATGTTGGATAGGTTTCCTCCAGGGCAGCAGCCACATATGAGCACGGTCACCGCTTTCACAGAATTCATCTTCAGCAATTTGGCCAGTGTGAACGCAGTCAAGGGCATGATGCCGAATTGGGTCACCATGGCGATGGCCACTCCCTTAGGCTTGAGGAGATGACTCTTGATTTTGGAAATCTCCATGGTGCACCCGAGGGATATCATGGTGATGAAGAGGATGATGATGGAGAAGGTGTTGAGGGCATTGTTGAGAGGTGGAGATATGTTCAGGATGCTCATGTTGCCATTGACAGACATGTTGCCTTCATGGTTGATGTCCGTCGCATTCATTGTAGAGCTCGTCTGAATGCTTTGTGTACTGTGTGGGCTTCACCTGACTCACAATGTAAAGTAAATGTTATTTTGTTGATGTTTGAACTTTGAAGAAGCAAACACACACTTTTTAACCAACCAATCAATCAATCTTTCAGTCTGTAAAACCATCATTCACCTCTGGTGTTCCCCAAGGTTCTGTTTGGGAGCCCCTTCTTTTTTTATTTGACCAATTTTAAGGGCACATATACGGATGGGAAATTCAATTTCTATATTTGCCCATATTTTTATTTAATGGTGCAAATTGTGTGTGCCAAATACAGTACTATACAATACTCGTAAAAAACTCATCTGACTTTTATGAAATGCAATAGCAGCCAGTTTATCAAACTTTGATTTCTTGAGAAACAAAATGTGCAACAAATGTCATCCAAAAGTCTCAAGTTAGTTTTAGTACATTTATTAATTTCCTCAACCCAAACAACGGGTGCATGACAAGATACTTGCACTGCTGTAATCATTTGTACATGCTCATTGAATGATGTTCCACAAAGAATTAATAAAATAAACTCCCTCTAAGAGACAGATAGAATATCATAGAATCTAAATTGTACTCAATGCTCGGATAAGTCTTGGACAGATTTCTTACCTTGCAGCAAATCCAATCTTCAAACTTGGTTTGCATCCCTGCACGCATTCCCCTCTTTGCTCCTCGTCTTTTGTGGCCGGACTGAAACCCTCCCTCCTGTGTCATGTGGCTCCATGGCAACATGGTGGCGCTGCTGCAGACTGTAGCGAAACACAAACCTCATTTTGAAATGCTACACCACACGCAGCTGGTTTCTTTTTGTCCCTTCTACCAAGAATTTCGTGAAATTCTGTTTAGTAGCGACCTGGCTTCTTCTGATACTCTGCATGAGGCTCCTTCCTGCCTTAATTAGAACATCATATTGGGCCTCAAGAGGTGCATGTGCAAAGAGAGGCCCATTTCATGTTATGAAACTATGGCACTTGGCAGAAGACATCCTCTTTGTCTTTTGAGCGGGATGCTTTCGAAAACAAACACATTAGTTACGACTCACGTGTGGGTCTCAAGAGCTCCAATGTGGTTCTCTAATCTCTACTAGTGGATGGATGGATGGATGGATGGATGGATGGATGGATGGATGGATGGATGGATGGATGGATGGATGGATGGATGGATGGATGGATGGATGGATGGATGGATGGATGGATGGATGGATGGATGGCATCAAATGCACCCTTTTGTAATACTCAACATGCATGCAAGCATACAGGTCCATTGTAGCCATAGATTGTGAGAGGGGGAGGGCGACTCAAAGTGAGCTAGGCCACCATCTGGTCTCATAATCATAGAGAGGAGCCGTGTTGTGTCAAACAAGCCACAATTTGTCCCAGTGGTCTTGTCACACCACAGGATTGTTTATCAGCGGATAACAGCTATGACTACTTCCTTTATTCAAGACTATTTCATCAAAGTTGTGTATCCTGATGGTTAAATGTTAATAGTGGGCAATTTTAGGATGCATTAATCATAATTAAATGTGCGAGGTTACAATATTTACGGTTTGCAAACTGTCTTTTGCAGCGCTTGTGGGCAATGTAGTTTAAAAACGCGTCATATCAGGGATGCGTGTACGGCTAAACTACATTACCCAGAAAGCATTGTTTTGTTCTCGCGCATGCGCCGTGAATGTTTTCTGATCCATGTGTAGGCGAATCACGTGTAAAGTAACCGTTCATCGTCATGTCTCTGCTGTAAGCAGAGCTTCCCGCAAGATTTTTTTTTATTTTGCCTCCGCTCGCTGCTGCTTTTGTTTTGACAGCTGCTTGTTTTCTTTTCGCATACCCCCTTTACTGAAGAATGAGCGAAAACGATGACATCGAAGTCGACAGCGATGTATGTGCCTCAGTTTCCCCCACTTAAAAGGCAGCTAGCTAGACAGCAACTTTGTCGCGGTATCTTGCTCGGAGCTATCCGAGTTAGCCAGGTTAGCTAGTAGGCTAAAAATACCGAATTTTGATAAATATTTAAAGGGACGTATTTGGAATGATAACTTGTATGGTGTGTTATTCGTATACCGAGCAATAGGCTTTGTAGTGGCGTCGACTAGACGCTTTAAATTGTGTTTGCTCCTTCCCTTCGTTCGTAGTACAGTACCAAGCAAGTGTTGGAAAGCTGCTTTTTGCTTTATTAATTACATTAAAAAATAAAGCTTCAATTATTAAAAAAATAACGTACATTTTGGGCACTGGGCTAATGCACAACTAATCTCCCCAAGAGCAAGGTCGGGCCATTTGAGGTTAACTTTCCTTGGTACTCGTAAATGACGTCATTTGAGTTATTACTTCATACCGATTGAACAGGTTTTTGAAAATTGAAACTAAAATAGGGATCTTAGCTTTGTTTAATACACAATCGGAGGAATAATATTCTGATGCAGTGACCCACATTGCTAACCTAGTGCTGCGGGGGCTTAAAAACACTGCGTCTTCCGTCGAATTACTGTCGTATATTGCTAACCCTTTTTGCTAATTGTCATCTAATATATTGTTGGTGTCCGGTAACATGACTTTAATTCGATTACATTGTCGTGATCGTTTCATTGTTGTTGTGTATTTGCGTGCACCCTCTTCAACATGTTAAATGCAACAGTACAATGTCGTGCAAGCCTGTCGAAATATCTCCAATTCTAATCCCTTGTTATTATGTTTTAATCGAGTCATAGTTATTGTATTCTTGTGAAATGATTCAACAGCCACGATCTGGTTCATATCTGTGGATTTCATGGATTTCCCCCTCCCCCTCACTTGTTTAAGCTGCTGCTCATAAAGCCACACACTGCTTGCAGGCCTGCAAAGCCTTCAACCCTTGAAATGATGTACACATCTTTTGCAGCAGCATTTCCGTAATCATTAGTGAGTTTAAAATATCACAGCAGCAGACAAAAATGTCACAAAAAACATAGATGAGTCGTATCAGAAATGCTCCAGTACTGGTGTCATGAAAGAGATTTTTCAAATCCAGACTTTGCTCTTTGAAGTCCATTTGAAAGTCCCCCTGAAGTCTTAACAAATTCTTGGTGGATTCCTCCTTGATCATCACGGCAGTCTTCGTGTCGCCTGTGTCTTCTAAACGGGTCCCCAACCGCAATTGAGTTTGATTTCAGTCCCACCAAGTACCACCAAATCTTCTGGAAGAAAAAGCATGGGGGAAAAAAAAGTTTGTAGCTTTTTCTGTTATTTGGTAATCAGCAGTAGAAGTAAGTAGTCTGTAAAGTTGCACTGTCAGCGTTCCCCGAAAGCACTACCAACTTAGCAAATTTTTATTCAACTTGCACAGCAGGTTTTTTTTGTTGCCAGGTGATGTCAGTGGAGCAGTCCATTAAAAAAAAAAATCTTGTCTTTGTTGCAGGCAGACAAGCGAGCACATCACAACGCGCTGGAGCGTAAACGCAGGGACCACATCAAAGACAGCTTTCACGGTTTACGAGACTCGGTGCCTGCATTGCAAGGAGAGAAGGTGAGGAGGAACAAAAGCATCCCGACACAAACCTCCCACAACGGGAAACGCTTGAAGCGCAGACCCACACCAAAGTCAATAGATGAGTCTGTTATGACATGCAAATAGGATTCTTAATATCTGCACAGATAAGTGCAAGTAACACACTGTGCCGTCAACAGACCTTAACTTTTGAGTTGGACCTTAACTTCTTTCTAAAGCTATGTCATAACTATGCCCAAAGTTTATGATTCACAGCATCACGGATCATCTTAAAGACCCTGAGTCATTATCGCCGGGCAGAATAGCCTTAATGACCACATAATTGATATAGATTGTAATGATTTTTTTTCCTCTAGCAGTCATTATTAGCACAAAAATAAGAGGCTTTTTAGATTTGATTGTTAAATTCACGAACCCAGCCACATTTGGTAACCCTTTTACAACTGTTGACAATGAAAATGTTTTGACTTGAATACTTGTCTGTGTTATACAAGGGGCTCCTCGGTTTTCCACGGTATAAACGGCACCCACGGCGTTTAGTGCTTAAAAGTGTTTTCCATAAATTTACTTGAAATCTGTCCGCACTATTGTGTTAGCAAAAATGCTCTGATATACAAATTTGAGTACCCGTGCGTCTCTAGCATAGGAGCGATCCGCCGTCGGAAACCGAGGACCCCCTGAATGAAACAATTGTGTCTTGACTGTTTCCACTACATCGTTACTTCATGTCTCTCTGAAATTGTCTGCTGACAGAGCTCTGTTAAACAGGCTTCGCGAGCCCAGATTCTCGACAAAGCCACTGAGTACATTCAATACATGAGACGAAAAAATCACACCCACCAGCAAGACATTGACGACTTAAAGAAGCAGAATGCGCTGCTGGAACAGCAGGGTATGTACGTACGCGACAGCGGAACCTCCGCAAAGTATTTTCAAGGCGGCTCGGAGGTTCTGCTGCGGGGCTCGTAATGCCTCGTGCGGTCATTTAGCCAGCTTTGTGATTGCAGTGCGTGCTCTGGAGAAAGCCAAGGGCAACAATCAGCTGCAGAGCAACTATTCCTCTGACAGCAGCCTGTACACCAACCGCAAAGGGAGCGCCGTGTCGGCCTTTGACGGCGGCTCCGACTCCAGCTCGGAATCGGAGCCCGAGGAGCCTCCGACCAGGAAGAGGCTGCGCGTGGAGCCCAGCTAGACTCTACGACTGACTTTTTGTTTTTGTTTGACCTTGTTGGATTTTTTTTTTTTTTTTCTGAAACTCCTCTTAGCTGTGTGCATTCAGCCCTGCCTTCTTCTTGCTTGAGTCAGTCAGGAGGAGAGAGGTGCTATATATTGTGTATAAAATGCTTCGACCTCCCTAAGCATCCTGTCACTTCTCCTTTCCTCGCAGCCCAGCGTGAACCCCCCCAACGACCCCCCCACCCAAAGTGAGGCAGCTCTGTAATTTTGAAGGACTTTACATTTTTCAAACCTCACACCGACCTTAATTTAAAGGAATGTGGAGATTACAAAGTATGAGATGTCAGGTCACAAAACTTTGGAGGAGTTGACAAAATATGTTGATTGGCAACATTCCCTTTTTAAATCTTTTTTTTTTCCTTCAGAAAAATGTGATGTTATGCAAAATCAGCTTATTCGGTGTAGATGCCTGAAATGTTGTGTTTTGAAAAAGTGTTTTGTGGACTTAAAATGAAATCCCCCTTATTTATAGTGAACCTCCATAATTGATGTCACTTATGTTTTTGGACTTGAAAAGGGCAAACATCGTGTTTTAGTTGCCCCCCCCACAATGGGTTCAGCTAATTTCTTTCCGCTATTTTTTTCTAATCACTGTCAGATAAAACATAAGCACCTGATCGATACTGAATGTTACACAATACAGTTCAACTTCATTTTTTAGGAATGAACTCTTGGTTGTGTGTAGTAGATAACCCAAATCCAAAATGGTGTCAACCGCAAAAGAAAAAAAATTCCCTTGAGAATATTTTTGCTTGTGCTGGGAATGTTTCTCTATTTTTCCCCCCACCCCATTTTCTCAGAGGTAAATGAGTGTGTATGTAATCAATATTTGTTTGTTCCATTCCATGGAAATTACAGGTATGTTGTACATACTGCCAAAGGGTGTCTTGCA
Organism: Syngnathus scovelli; assembly: GCF_024217435.2. Taxonomy (NCBI): domain Eukaryota; kingdom Metazoa; phylum Chordata; class Actinopteri; order Syngnathiformes; family Syngnathidae; genus Syngnathus; species Syngnathus scovelli. The sequence continues at coordinate 10,878,440 of NC_090860.1, read as the reverse complement.
AGTTAAGACATACCTTGAATAAAACTTTTATCCTTATCGGATGTATTTCTGACTTTATGTGTTTCTGTTCATGTGGCTTACTATTTATGTGCTTACTACTGTTTTTGAAACAAATTCAGAAAATATAATCTTAATATGTGCCTTGACTGAAAAAAAATAATCATTGGATACACCTCTTCTTGGTTTTAGTAGTGTTTCAAATGTAAAAGTTACTTTTTGACCTTAATCGCCCAAAACAATTGAGGAATAAGTTTATTTTTCAGGTGGTAACTTTAAAGACAAAATAGAATGTGGGAAATTTGCATGTCAAATGTATTTGAAATAGCACGTTGTGCTTGTTTTTAAGGTGCAAAAATCTAAGTTGTTTCCCTGACTTGAGGATTCAAAAATATAAGTTGTTTCCCTGACTTAAGTATAGTTCAAACTTGTCAAAAGCAGTTCCTCTTGAAGGATGAAGCTTGTTTGCTTTGCTATGTTCACGGACCATGGTAGTTTCTACAAGATGGACGGTACTGTCAGTTTATGACTGAAATGAAGTGTACTAGTTTTCAGACGGAGTGAAATGATAATTAAATTTAACTATAAACAAGCGTGTACGTGAAGGATTTTATCACCAGCCAAAAAGTGTCACTCAGATATTTGCTCTACAACGCTGCACACCTAGACTTGCTGAAAAACCAGAATTTCCGAGCTGACATGAATCTGACGCGTGTCAGCAGCGTAATTGGCGAATACGTCAGGTGAATGCAAAACATGGAGGAGTCATTCCCTGACAATTAAAAGTTATTTTTTTTAATCAGTCGATCATGGCTAAGCAGTACGATATTTTATTCCGGATTCTCCTACTCGGGGATTCAGGTGTCGGTAAGACATGTATGCTGCGTCGCTTCACGGACAAAGAGTTCGATACAGGACATATCTCCACCATCGGTAAGAAATTAAAATTGAAGTCATCCGTCTCGTTTAAACAGACAATTGACATATTCAAACCACCGACAGACCCTAAACTTATTAATGTGACTCATTTGTGAATACAATCGGAATGTCAGCTGCCATTTATTTTTTCGCGTGTTTACTTTTACTTTGTGAAGTGGGGAAAAGTAGCTCTACTTGTTGGCCCGGCAGGTTTGGTCTGACAGGCGCGTGCGCGTGGGAGAAATATATTTGGAAATCCTACCTGAAGTAGGTGAACATCTGCCATAATAAATGACTATATTAAAATATTTTTCTGTATATTTTTTTTACCACCAAGCAGAGGCGTGTCTATCCCATTTTGGAGGGCACTAAAGCACCCCTAAATAAATCCAAGCACCACGAAAATTTAAGAACTTAAGTCTGTATTTATTGTAAGTCCTTTAACAAGCTAAAGTGTTAAAACCATTGAGTGCTTACTGGAAATGTAATAAACAAATATTAATTCGCTCTTTCTCCCTTGCGCAGTTCTCCAAATAATCTTTAGTCACTCCCTCCTGAAAAGCAATAGAGAATTATCCATCCATCCATCCATTTTCTGAACCGCTTAGTCCCCACGGGGGTCGCGGGCGTGCTGGAGCCTATCCCAGCCGTCATCGGGCAGTAGGCGGGGGACACCCTGAACCGGTTGCCAGCCAATCGCAGGGCACACAGAGACAAACAACCATTCTCACTCGCACTCACACCTAGGGACAATTTGGAGTGATCAATCGGCCTACCAAGCATGTTTTGGGGATGTGGGAGGAAACCGGAGTGCCCGGAGAAAACCCACGCGGTCTCGGGGAGAACATGCAAACTCCGCACAGGGAGGGCCGGAGGTGGAATCGAACCCGCACCCTCCTAACTGTGAGGCGGACGTGCTACCCAGTGCGCCACCGAGCCGCCAATAGAGAATTATGTAAACATTATATATTGAAACAGAAAAATGTTCAAACAAATCGTAAAATTTTGCCCAATAAATGTCAACCAGCTCTAAAATATAACGCAAAGTACCTTTAGGCAGGATGACGGAAATTAGCATAGTTTTTTAATGTGATTATAATGCTTTAGTTCAAACAATGGCTACTTCATACTGTACACACAAGGAGCAGCAGCATATATAAATAAAGTATACAACAAAACTTTTGTTCATAAGTTTCCTTTTGCTTTGACCGACTGATATTCAACTTTCATTTTTAGGTGTGGACTTTAAAATGAAAACTCTAGAAATAGATGGAATCAAGGTGCGGGTACAAATATGGTGAGTTTTATTTCCTTTCAAATTTGACTCATTTGTTTTGTTTGTCCGTCTGTGTGATCCTTTTTTTTTTTTTTTTTTCAGGGACACCGCCGGTCAGGAACGCTATCAGACTATTACCAAACAGTACTACAGGCGTGCACAGGTGACTTTGCCAAACCAACGTGAATTATTTTTAAGTTTTGTTTTCATCAGCGCGTGGGAGGATGAGTTGTTTATCAAAGGTGCACTCTTTTATTTTTATTTTTTCTATTTGTTCTTTCCGCCTAAGGGTATCATCTTTGTTTATGACATCACCAGCGAGTCCTCCTTTCAGCACATCGTCAAGTGGGCCACCGACGTTGACGAGGTAAGCCAAAAAAAAATCATACATTGTAAATCGAACAAAAACAATCCTTTGTTTCCTCCTCTCTGTTGTTGTCTCACAGTACGCACCGGAAAAGGTGCAGAGGATTTTGGTCGGAAACAAATCAGACGAAGAGACCAGGAGGCGAGTGACGAGGGAGGAAGGAAGCAAGGTTTGACTCAACTTTTTCTTCATAACTAAATTTCCCTTCTATAATCCCTCAAATATCAAACTCAATGTTGCAGCTGGCGGAAAGGTACGGAATGGATTTCTTCGAAACCAGCGCGTCCACGAGCCACAACATCGAAAAGGTCCGTCACCAAAACGGAAAATAAAGTGTACACGTGATTTATCGATAACATCTCTGCGTTTGGTATCTTTCAGTCATTCAATCGGGTGACAGAACTGGTGCTGCAGGCTCACAAGAGGGACGTGGACAACCTGCTGGGATCTCTGGATGATTATTTAAACAAGGCCGGGTTGGACGAAAACGGTCAAGATAATAGCATTCGGAGAGTTTGTGCCTGTGCCAGAATGTTTTAAATTAGCATTTTGTTTACGCTCTTAATTTAATTCACCAACTTGCCAACAGAAGGCAGTAATATACCACATCTACTTTCCCTCCTTTTCATCCTGTTGCTTTCTAATCTTATTTATAGTTAGTTAATTTATAATGCATTGTTGGGGTGTAAAGTGAGAGGAAGGCTATTAATTATTTAAACCTTGAAACTTGACGCTTCATTCATTTCCATGTGATCCCCTTTGTATGTTTATTCTGTTTCTGAATGCAGTACAGTGAACTCCTGCTACGACCAAGACGTGCCATAAATCTTAAAGTCTGTGAGTAATTGATGCCCAACCCAAAAATGTTTGCCATTGTTTACAGACGCTGATGGAACAAATATTTTTTTTTTCCTGGCTTGATTAAATGAAGTGCTTCCCCTTCACTTCAACATTGTCACCAACATACCTCAAGAATGTGCCAATGGTGACATTTTTATACTAAGCTTAAATTTGGGAAAACAGCAATTAGGTGAGTTTTACAACAAATAATAGAGGATGGGTTCTACAAAAAAAATCCAATGCAGAGGTTCACTGTACAGTACTTCCTATTTAACGTGCACTTAAGACTCTTGAAATTCTATTAAGCTTTAGATGCCATTTTACTTGAATGTTTTTTTTTTTAAATGCCATGAAAGACATCCAAAAATGAAATAAATGAAGGAGTAAGACATATGGCGTAATTCGAATAGCTTAATATGGTCTAGGAAAAATATGAGTTTGATAAGATCGTATTGGGTGTCCGGTGTGGATCAGTTTTCCCACAGTGTCATCTGAGCCTACCTTCGGCAGCGAGTCATGTGACCACCCGTCTTATCTGAAGCTCTGACCTCCCTCCAGTGCAAAGGTTCTCATGTACTGCTGAGAATGGCGTTCATCGCCAAGACCTTCTATGACTTGAAGGCCACAACGTTGGAGGGCGACATGGTGGACTTCAATGTGTATCGTGGGCGGGTGGTGCTGATAGAGAACGTGGCGTCGCTCTGAGGCACCACCGGCCAGGACTTCAACCAGCTCAAGCAGCTCCAAGAAAAGTACCCCCATCGACTGGTGGTCCTGGCCTTCCCCTGTAACCAGTTTGGGTATCAGGTTAGTTGAGCAGCCTATCGACCGCAATGTATCTAAATTGAAAGAAATTACAGTGAACTTCCCGTTTTATTTTTGTACAGTTGGTATAACTCACTTTTGGGTGCAATTACATTGTCTGTCACTAGATGGCGAAACACTTGTCACTTTTTTTTTATTTATTGATATTTTTAAAAAAGTGAGGGGTTGGAAAACGGTGCCATTTGTGTTGTGACAAAGCCATCAGTAACTAGAATAAATTCTTGTGTGGTTCCAGGAAAACTGCAGCAATGGTGAGATCCTAAATTCCCTCCAACATGTCCGCCCAGGCGGTGGATTTCAGCCCAACTTCACCATCTTTGAGAAATGCGACGTCAATGGAGAAAATGCACATCCTGTCTTTGCTTATCTCAAAGAAAAACTCCCCTATCCCGACGATGACCCAAACTCCCTAATGCATGACCCCAAATTTCTGGTTTGGAATCCCATCAGCAGGACCGACATATCTTGGAACTTTGAGAAATTCCTCATAGCACCCGAGGGAGAGCCGTTTAAAAGATACAGCAGGAAGTTCCCCACTATTGCCATTGAGCCTGACATTCAACGATTGTTAAAATTAACCAAAACTTAAAAATGCAGACTTTCAACACCACGTTTAAGTCTTATTTAATGAAGATGATATTATGAAACTCAACTGATATATCATCTGAAGCTTTGTAAGTGCTTAAATGGAGTTGTTATAGAATGTTTATATATTTTTTGCCTCCCTCCAAACATATATTATAATACTACAAAATAATAAAATTTTTGGCAGCCCGTTCCTAACGTTGAATTGCCGTCGTAATTTTTTTTAATAATCTTGCATAACTGTTCCTCCTTCTGCCAGCAGATGGTGCTCTATACTTGTATTAGAAAACGGGCTTCTCCAAATTAATATTCCCCGCACATATGCCTTACAAAATGATTGCCTACAGAAGAAAAAACGTCTATAAAGCATGTTTCACAGCGATATAAATCGTTTTATTTTACCGTACATGCTGACAAGGAATATTCACTGGTCACAAAAATAGGTAGCCTACACTGACAATCATCATAAACAGACATATATAGAAAATATACTGAAATTATGATAGATACTGTCAGCCCTTGAGTAAAATGACCTGTGAAAATGTGGTGTGTGATTCATCACTAAGGTGCAGGCACACATTGACCCGAGTTAACCTCTTGCCCCAGAAAGTTATCTCTGTGATTTTTCTTTTTTCCTCGGGCTAGTGGGTTCCTTGCAAATCATATAACTGTAATGAAAAATCCAAAACTATTATAACCCAGCTGTCTTGGTTCAGTAAAGGTTAGGATGCAATAATGACAAAGATAACAGGAGACATCATAACTTTTGGTTGAGTAAGCGCTCTTACAAGCAGAGGCGCACGTACACGCGGACACCACAGGTGAGCCCCTGTTGCCACGGGAACGTTTCGCTTCACGCCTCTTCTCGCGAGACCTGGGCGGGTGGCAGACGATAGGCAATAGAGAGGCACAGCGAATGATCTCATCCTCCCAGCAGCAGCAGCTGCATAGCGCAGCGAGGCAAAGTCACAACTTTTTTTTCCCCGAGCAAACTTCTAAGTTGCGTCTCGGCGAGGATAAAAAAAAAAATCAGATTTAAAAAAAAAGCCGAGTCGACGCGCCAACGTTTGAAGGTTAAAAAGAAGACAGCGAGAGGAAGTGGATGAAGGAGGTCGCGTGTTGCAGTTTCATGTCAAGGACTTGTAGGAGCCGAATCGAACAAAGGGAAAGGCTTCGAATTGTGTCTTCAGAAAAAGGAGAGAGAAGAGCACCCCGGAAAACACAGAAGGTGAGTGGCGGGGGGAAACTGGCGCATTTTGGTGGTCGCACTCACGTACACCTCTGCCGCCACCGCTGGGGACGACGCGAATAAGGTGCAACGATGAGTCAGTGTGGAGACCCTACCCGTGTTCCCCTAAAATTACAACTAAAGAGGCTCGAGGGGGGTCGGTCAGGAACCAAACCCCTCCAAGCCCTCGGCCGTCGTTGCTGCTGTCAAAAATCCGCATTGTCCCCCAGTGGTGCTCCCAGAGCCCATTCACAGGTGGTACCGTGAACGTTACATGGCTGTAAATTGACTGCATGTTAGTTTCTATGCTACTTCATCAACATCTGTATTTTCCATAATGATGTAAAACTCATCTCAGTTTGGGTTTCCCTCAGAGGGCTATTATGATTATAAAAATCATCAAATCTGTCTAGTCACCCCATAATATTTCCATACAATGTGTTTATGTCAAACTCGGGGGTTGTAAAAGACACAGTTGACAAATATTTAATATACAACTACTGTATAGTTCATTTTCTATTAGGCTGTGCTCAATAACTATTTAATGTAGGCTTTGCACAATCAGTATTTTGGAGCCAATATCTGATCAGCAAGTTTAAAAAGATAAGAGATGGACCTATTTCAACAACTTATGTACAACTTCATGTACAACAAATTAACAGTCGATCGACACTATTCGCAACCTGATCCACGAAGAGCCGACATTTGCGTATAATTGAACTGAATTCGGAAAAATAATCAGGACACAGCGCTGGTTCAATAGTGCTGCATCGATGTGGCAATGCAGCGCCACATAGCAAACAAAGCTTTTGTTTATTTAGTCACAACCATGCCACTGTGACAACCTGTCCAACCTTCAGTACTTAAAAACACCTTTTAAAAAGCCATCTCATTAAAAACAATTTCCCCTTCATCTATTTGAATCACAGCATCTGTGACAGTCAAGCAAGGAAGGGCAACTTTAAAGTTCAGCCCTGGACAAGGATCAAGCATTTTTGGCATTCTTTGAAGGCTTAGTTTGAGCCACAGTGGCACGGTTTCTTCCCCTGCCATCTTCACTTGTGTGGTTAATCTGCACTTTGTCTGCTTTAATTGTAAGTGTTCATCACACAGTATTTTCTTTTTTGCTATTTGGGCTTTCTCTGGGAATCGTAAGCAGCTGCTGCAGAGGAAAGTATGCACGCTCTATTTTAATATACCACAACGCTCTGGCTTGACAGGCAAGGTTAGGAAAATACAGCATTGTTCCGGACGGTAAGATCATGTTGAGACTCGTCTGCGGCCATATCAGTCAAACTCCAAAGACAATTTCCAGCAGAGATTTCAAATACCTGTTGCTAACCTGTAGCCTGATATTTGTAGCGCCTTTTAGAGCCATGCTAGCTGCAAGTCTTATTGGAATTGGATAAATGATTCACGAGTTAAGCACGATAGCTGCTAAGCTACACCTCTGATAAGATATTTTGGTCAATGGAGGTCGTGGTTGCTGACCAGTGGGTCACATTTGCTGTTTTGTGGACCCACCAACCTCATGGATGACCTTAAAGGGGAAGTCAACCCAAAAATTTTCTTGACAATAATATGTTGTAAGTGCCTCCACTAGTATAAATATGGAATTTTGATTAATATTTCATTCATGGGATATGATTTAAGCAGCAAAATTCAGTTGTTTTTAGCCATCTCAGGAGGCGGCCATTTTGTAACTTGCTGCCGAGTAAAATTGACATCACGTCTCAGGTCACAGCCAATCACGGCTTAGCATAAACGCTATGGAATTACACGGCAAATGCTGATTATTGTACTAATGTGCCGCTGTCAGGTTCATACTGAGAGCTTTACCAAATATGGCAAAATGGAATGATTTTTGTATTTGTAAATTCCCCCTTCAAAAGATTATTTCCACACGTTAGAACTTTTCATATTGTTATGATTCCAACACAATAGACTGATGCAATGTGCAGACCTATAATTAACAGTTGACAAATAAGTTGCTGACATTTTTTGGGCGATAAAAGGGCATAAATCAAAACAAACAATCCAGCTCCAGACTTTTTATTTTGACGCTTTGCATTCTTACTAACTATTGCTAAGCTTTTGTTTCCATTTTGTCTCCTGAGGGGTAATAGCTCAAGCAATGTTACAAGGCAACAAACAACAAGAGGAGCTTTGTGGCCTGTCACAAGTGGCCACTCCGGAATGTGTGGGACGCAATTATCCTAAGTGGTTGTCCCCAAATGCTTGAATGAACTGTTTACATTATATAATGAACGATGTGATTGCCGTCGTTGTTATTAAGCGCTGGAGTCTTCAGTTACCTCGGCAATTAGGCCTAGCTAGCTTCAGTCGGTTGAGCACGAAACTCTTTAACTAGTTTCCGGAGAGAAGTCAGTCTTCTTGGATATCAGGTACCTGATACTACACGATGGTTTTACTAACTTCTCTTGGCTAACGGAAAAAGCTAATTAAAATTCTGACATCAATGAGCCAATAGTGAAAATGACTCCATGATGACCTCAGCTAGCTTCTAGCTGGTGACCGAAAGGCTTGATGGCTTTGACCGTAATGAGGTGTGACTATGGCTTTCCTGCTTGCCTCACGGTCGGAATGCTCCGCTTTTGTCCTCGTCGGAACCGACCTCAGCGCTGCGGCCGCGAGCTGAAAGTGCGCCGCTGTAGGGGCTACAATGGGGATGATGTCATCCCTTTCATTGGGGATAAATCCGAGCGAGCAACTCATCCCCTCCATCCCCGGCGAAACATTCTGGAAGTTTGATCCAGCAGAAATTCACAATAATTCAGGTGCGGCGGGTTGTTTTCGGTTTCCTCAGCTTCTCTTGGTGGTCTTTTAACTTTTTGCAAAGAGGAAAATCTCGAGTTGACTCATTCCTATCATCCCGTTCCCGACTTTTAAACCAACTGCCACAATTATGCAGAAATCCCACCACCACCACATCGATGCTGGAAAGAGATGATAGCGAGGAACCACTTGAAAGAATCTAAAGTGAGACAAACACAAGAAAACAACTTTTCCAGAGTGAAATCTGACGTTTGGGATGCTGATGATAATCTGCCGCCGGCGATCTCTTGACGTGCTCGTTATTGTCCGGACATGTCTGCCAGTTGCTACTCTGTCTCTCAAGTTTGGTTTGCTTCCCTCTCTGGAACACATTACACACACTTCTGAGGGAAATCCAAACACGCAGAAGCAGAGTTGCAGGCCTGCCTCTCATGCCGAGCGGCGTGGAAAATAATTGAGAAAAAAAATAGAAAGCAAGAAACCACAGAGGTTTTTCTGTTGTCCCTGCGGTGGGCTGAAATCTGAGACAGAGGCAGGAATGCTGAAAGCTTGTTCATGACTGAACTTGAAGCAGATCTCGACGTATAGACAGGTCGGTTCAGCTCATCTTCATTCCTACCCGCTAGTTGCGTTCAAGTGCGACATGTGATGTTGTTGTGGAGTATCGGCGGAATGCTGACACATGGCTGCCTGTTCAAACACTTACTTTGCTGCTGAGTATAAGCACGCCGCAGGTTGTGCTCTCAATTGCACATCCTCGGCCTTGCATCCATTTCCACCCTTTGACTTCCTGCTCTGCTCTTTAATAGTGAAAGCCAAGAATGAAAGCAGAGTAATTCAAAGACTTCCTGTCCTCAAGTGTGATTACCTTTCAAAGTATCTCAGGTGGACTCAGAAAAACATCCTTCTATTATAAAACCTATTGCTTTGACTAGCTAAATTTCAAACTTGGTGGATTTAAAAACACTTACATTTGGGGTTATATTTCACATCTGTGAAAATTGCCTTTTAAGCGTCAGCTATTTGACCACAAATGGTGCAGCAACACTTGTATACAAACAAAAAAAATACAGTCTTTATCCTCTGCGACAATTTTTGACTCATTTAGTAAAATAACTTCATCATTATTAAGTTATTAAAAGGAAATTCCCAAATATTCTTCAGGTCCGCTTCCCATCACTTGTCAGTATTATCTGACAAATCCAAAACTCGAAATGAAGTCTTTAGCGGTGTTGTTCCAGGTGCACAGGTCAGATTGGGTCGGTTCATAACAAACATGGCTGCTTTCCCACAGTCTTTCCTCTGTGGCTGCCTGTTTCCTGTACGTTTCATTGATGTGTTCCTGGATACGGGCTAGCACAACACAAAGTTGGGCGCTATGTGTGAACCGCGAGCCTCGGTCGTTCACCTCCTCCGGGGTTTCGACCCTCGGAATCGGTGTAAGTGGCACGTTGATGTCATCGCCGAGGAGGAGGTGAGCTCTTGCCATGTCTCTGTTGATGCGATACTTGACCTGAATGCTAATAAGGTGCTAGTTGCCCTCGGCTACTAGAAAGAGACAGCCAGCATCTCGTTTTTTTCTCGTTTGTGTGGTTGTGACCCTGAATTAAAAGGCAAGTCGACTGCAAAAACGTTTGTTCATAACTGCCAATTTCAAAATCCTTACAAATAATACAAGGACGTAAACGGAATTATTACTAGAAACCGGTTGTGGGGAAAAAAATAACGGCTATACTGTTAGCATCGGTTGCAAAATCTGATAATATCTCATTGCGGCTCGGTCTCTGTTTACTATCTTTCGGCTTGAGTGAGAGAAGCGATCAAAACAAAAACATCAGATCCAAGGATATCTCAGATTTGCTCCTCTTGCGTAATCTGGCATTTGCAGGCTTTGTGTTTAATGAAAGCAGAAATAGTGCAAAAGCTGCATCGCTACATTGCAGCTCGAAATGTCATGCGGCTTGTGTTGGAGCCAGCTCGTGACCGCGCTAAACCGCAGCGAGCGAGTTTGCGTGTGCCGCCCGCTCATCAAACCATCGCAAGCCACAACTTGCAAGCACAAATATCTTCCAATCCTGTTTTGGCAGGCCTTTATTGTTTTCAACAAGCATCAGTTGTTTTTATCAAATTGCTCAGGCGGATGAATTTAATTTGTTGTCTTTGACTAAAAGGTCCTTGTTTTGGTTCCTCCATGCGTAATCAGGCCGAGGATGTGAAGTGGCTTCTAAACGTCGCAGGTTTCTGTCATATTGACACCTGTGCTGTGAGAATTTGTCAAGTCACCGTTGACTCCGCCCCCCCCAACAGTATACGACCTCTGACCCTGTCCTCATTTCATAAACATTTATTTGCTTTTATGTCTTTTCTATCTAGAAGGCAATTAATAATTAAGCTTCTTGAAGTTTTTTTTTTTTCCTACAAAAGCCACACAAAAATTATTAAACTCATAACACACTTGTATTTCCGAGGGTACGGGGAGTCGGCGCCAGTGACCCAAACCCACCGGCGGGCTCACCACACGTGCATGGTGTGTGACCGCCGCATATTTTACACGCTGCACGGCATACCATGAAATAAAAATCTTTGCTAGCGGTGTTTGCGCAATCATGATTGACATTTTGATTTCTTGCTGTATGACCTCATTGTGTACTGTCTCTCTGCTCAAGCTTGCCTTTTTTATACCCTCGGCGTTTCTTCTTTTGTGGTCCAGAACCACTCTCACAAAGATTTGACCGAAATTGGCACAACACCCTCCACCGTGCATCAACACTTCAATTTTGCCCCTTTAATCCCAATTTTGCTGCAACGTTTGCATCCCAAAACGCACTCAAGTAAACAAAGTCGAGCGCCAAGCCTCTTGCTGAGCACGGCATATTTGTTTGGTCACAAATGAGGAGATATTTACCCGGCGAGAAGAGAAACGCTCGTGAAAAAGCCCCACATCAAGACCGCAATTTTCTTTATTTGTTGGCAGATTATTTCTAGCGCCACAACATTGGCATTAAAATGCTAACGCTAATGCTCACCTGATGTAACCTGTGCAGCAGGTTACGACTCAAAAAGTGTATAAATGCTTGTTAGAGCTGTTAAAGGGCATCACGGAGGAGGGATTGTTATATTAAATGTAGATTTTGAATGTCACCTCAAATGGGTCGCCCTCATTAGAGGGCCTCGGGGGGCTTGTTTGTTACCAAGGATACTCATTACTCCGACTATCGTAGTTGGCTCCAAATGACGCATTGTTCCAGCGGAGCGATTTCTTTTACCGCGGTAGCAACTGAAATAATAAATTATTTGGAGCAACGATTGTAGGAATAGTGATTTAATCTGTGTGTGAAATCAAGTGCCTTCACAAGTTGGAGTGTTGTTACAGTGCTGACAGGTTGAACTCGGGGCTTTGTCATCAGTTTCTGGCAAAGGGCCACCACTTGTGGTTCCGCCGCTTTTAACTTAATGACGATCTATTAGCTGTCATCCGCACATGTAAATCTTTTGTCTCGCCGACAAATTATCCTGCTTTAAGTCACAAGTGGCCGAGGGGTTTTCACAGACGGATAATACGCATCACAGCTTTTATTGCAGATTTTTTGTTTTGTTTTAATTCTATATTGAATTGGGGATTTACTTGCCAAGTAATATTTCAAAGAGTGAGAGAAAACTCGTATAAAAGACTGAGCTGTCTATGACTGAAAAATGTGACCTCCTGCTGATACCCTCTTTTTATGCAGAGCTGTGCCGCATTCTCTGCATTTGTTTAAAAGTTGGAAAATGTCGAGGAAAAAAAAAACTTCACAGAGAAAGTATTCATTGTCAAATCCGGTACTAGGAATAGTACCCAGTAGTACCTGATTGGAGCTAAAATTCAGTAGAAAAGAGGACCTCATTTGAGGGTGTGCTAAAACAAAAACGTGAATCAAAAGGCTATAATCGGATTATGCTTAAATGATTTAAAATGTGTGCATGTACAACATTATGTACAGTAGTTCCGAATTTAATGGCCAATTAATCCGCTAATCTCTTGGAAACAAGCCCAAATTGAAGTGCTTGTACCTTTTACAGTATATCTAACTTGGAGTTTTACCTGACTTGTTTTTATTGATCAGATGATATCTTGGCAGAGATTAGAGGTCGCGCATAATGAAGAGCGCTCGGAGAGGGGGAAAAAAAAGGAGTGCAGTGCTGCCTGGAGAAGAATGCAAAAAATTCTAATGAGGTGACCCGGCTACTGCAGTTGGGAGCTGAGGTAGCGCGTGGGGGGGGGGGGGGGGGGGGGGGGGTCTGCTTCAGGCTGCACTTCCCCTCTCCCCGCACCCGCCGTCAGCCTGCAAACCGCCGACCGCATTAGTGAGACGACGAGCCCCTGTTGCACATAAAAAAAACATGCGAGCAGCCCCTGAACAAAACCATCAGCAGGAGAAATGTTAACAAAGAAAAAAAATAAACGCTCCAATTGCCCCACTGGAAACATAAACGTCGTTCTTTACTATTCCCACGCTTATATTTACAATGATCGTAAATCTAATATTACATTTTTAGGTTATAACTATAAATTAATAAATCTGAAATTGCATGAAAATGTTCCCATATCAGCAACATCTCCAGATAGCATGTAAATCACCCCCTCGGGGCTTCGGAGCAGTAATCTTATTGGATGCCTTGGCAAATGCTTTGAGGTGATGTCAGCGTATAATATCCTTTACCACGACACAATATTCAACTCGATGCACTTCGACTCATTCTTCAATGTCGTTTTATCGGAAAAAGAAGATACGATGCAGTTTTTAGTATCTCATCAGCAAGGGTTCCTAAGTCCTGAGCAGGTAGCAGGTTGATTCTACATGGCTAGAATACATGCTAGCATTAGCTTAACCTGTTGCTCTGTCTTAATTTTTTAATATTCCAGTATTATCTTGACAACCATCACAAAAAGGTTCAGTTTTTGACATTTTCCTGTAGAATCCTTATTGACGCAACTAAACACGCATGCTAATGCTAGCTTACGCTGTTCTTCTCTGAGCTGTTATCTTGCTGTCTTGAGTCTCCTTTCAAATGTTTCTTAGCATCAGACAAAAGCTTTGAGTGTGACATTGGTCTTTGCAATTCTTTTTCAAAGTGGGAAAACAAACTCCAATCTTAGCTAAGAGGGCGCCATGGCGAGACTGTCCTGTTCAGTGCGAAAGTGGCATTAGTGTCACTTTAATGACAAAGCAAGACCACCTAAGCGGTGTAATCCACTTTTTTTTTTGTGCCTCTCCAACATTGGACATTTCTTACAAAACCTCCTGGACCACCCAGACATTGTTGACATTGAAGAAACGACGACCCTATTTGGTGTCGACATCTCGCCACATAAAAAAAACGTTAAAGCGTGTGAATGTAAAAGATTGCGGACGGCTATGTTCGAGATAAGACAATGTCTGTATACATTCCAAGCGCTCCATCCTAACTTGTGAGCGAAATCCACTTTGCCAGCGCGGCGCTCACACAATAATAGCCATGATGAATGGTGACGCGCTGTCACCGGTTTCTCAAGCGCTTTGACGCCATGTGATGTTTACACCCATTTGTGGTCAGATGAACAATTCGTCTCTTCGAGACGCGCTCGCTTTGTCAGAAGCGGGGGGACCTCTCGTCCGTCAGAGCTCCCTGAGCAATTCGGCTGATAGGGCCTGAAGTCATGATGTCATCAGAAGCTTAAAAGTTGTTGAGAATTTGTCCCAGCATGCCCTGCTACTTTTCTTCCTGCGGTTCTCGCAAACAGTCATCACTTCCAATTGGTGGCATTCCAGAATGTGACTGGACTCTGTTTGTCTGCCAGCAAGGCCTTCTGTCTGCTTTTTCTCTCAAGTTGCCAGACTGGCAAGTTTGAGCTTAGTTCTGTTTCTGCCAGATGTTTTGATTTAGCGAACCGTTGTTGCGGCAGCTTTCTTTTCTGAATCAATCCGTCCACCTGATACAACTGTATCAATTTTATTATTTGTGCGCTTGACCTATTGCCCAAATCTGCTTTTTCCATTATTTTGTGTCATTTCCCCAAATCAACAGTGTGTGATTGCGTTACACAACTTATTTAATGACCGTCATATGACACTCATTCCCACTTGCGTGAGAGTTTATTCCCCTCCCTAATAGTTGCCACACTCTTGTCAAAGACTTGTTCCATCCCTTTATGCTCCTTCCAAAACCAAATCCCCTCCTCGATACTTGTTTCTCAGCCTAATCCTTATCTCCGCAACTCCTTTTTTTTGCATCTAATTCATCTGTTTTTCCTGGCAGCCCTCATGTAAACAACCGTAGCGACGAGCAAAGTATCCGTTGCCAGATAATTTTTCAAAGACTTCACTGTTTTGGAATGAGGCCTCACTTACGGGCCAAGCCAGGACAGAGAGATCTTTGTGCCTGCTGCCCATCAGGCCCGTCGAGTCCTTAGAGCAGGGTGCGATTAGGGAACATGTCGAACCCATGGGCTGTGTGGAAGGGGAGCTTTTCAAAAAAAGCGTCCGTGTCGGCCAAACAACCCCTTCAGCTCTATTCATCCGTGCGGCAATTACCGGCTTGTACGACAATCTTTCCCGTCCTTTGTCACAACTTTGAAAACATGTTGTTTGTGAATACGTGGATTGAAAACCAGTCGGGACTTGTTCTTCGGATTGAGTAACGAGTCTGTTCCTTACTCATCACGCTACTCATCTTTCCTTCTGATTTGCCTCCTACCACTGAAAGTTCCTTTTTTTTTGGTGTGTGCGTGAGTCACTCACAGGTCGTCTGTTATTATTCTCTCTGTCCTCTTCTATAAGCAGTACTTTGATTATCTAGCCTTGGTTCTTTAGTCATCTCTCTATAGTCACTTTAAAGCTAACCAAAAAGGAGGTCAGAGCTAATTAAACTCACCTCGTCAGCACATCTAGATCTCTGGAAATGACCTTCAGACCAGTGAAATGGTGGCGGAGAATGGCTAGAGTAAGGATGACAGGATAGGGGAAAAAAAAGAAGATTGCTTGTTTTTTTTTAATTGCCTGTCTGACAAATAACGTGTACACACACACACAAGCGCCGCTAGGCAATTTATACCTTTTATTCCGACAGCCGCCATTGTCCGTTTTTGTCTGCGAGCGAGGAGATAAGCATTTTTTTTTTTCCGTTTGTGTTGTGCTTTTCCACCACGAGCATTCTAGATGCATCATTTGTATGTATGTTAGCATTAGCGGCTATTCTGTATTAGCAGAAAGGACAATAGTATGTATGATGGAGTTTGACATGCAGAGTACACAAATACTTATGATTAGTGTTAATTTAGAGATGCTTATGATATTTTTACTTTCAATAAATAAAGTTGGCTGTGTTGATGTGATGTGCTGCTGCAGCCCCGTCACAGTGAACATTGAGTTCTTGTGGCTAATAGGATCACAGGCTCAGTCAGTCAGTCAGTGGGACTCTCATTTCCTCCACTATCCAAGTGCCAAATTGGCTTGATATACCAGGCATGCTGTGTGCGTACATTTTAGGGTTTAAATAACGGGAGGGAAAAATCTGGAAAAAAAATTGGGTCATATGTCTAATTTTTTGGACAAAATACACAGATGTGCACTGAAAATATTAAAAATGCACCAGTTTTATTGCGGAATAGCTATTTGTGGGACTACTGTAATATTCACATGAAAAGTACGAGAACGCGCCTAATGATTATTTTTGTCTTTTCAGGTCAATGTTTGGAGTAAAAACATGCTAATGGGGGGCTTTATCGCCGCGGCAACTGCTATGCAAGCTTGAGTGAGGAACAGTCGGGCTTGCCCCTCCCCCTCTTTTTTTTTTTTTTTTCTCCTGCTGACAATCAACCTGCTCATGAAGTCAGGGAGCAGCAATCCATTCCTGAGACAGCCATGTCTACTTGCTGAGTGCCTTTAGCCTTCGGCGCTCGTGTCATGACCAGCCTTAAGCGCCCACCAATGGATTGCACCGTCGGGGGCTCCGTCCCTGCCACCGATGAGTTTTACCCTCGCCACCTGCGCGCGGTCAATGGCGGCGGCGCTGCGCCGGCCCGCACGGACAACGTCCACGGTACCGTGAGCGCGGGAGTACCCAAAATGGGCGTAAGGGCACGTGTGGCCGATTGGCCGCCAAGGAAGGACGTTTCACGGGCTTTGTGGTACACGGCCACGCCGCCTGAAATCATGAGCGTGCCTCTGAAAAATCACGTTAAATTAGGATCAATCATCAGCCCTCAGGACTCGTCAATGCTGCGGAATATCCACAATACTTTAAAGAATCGAACGCAGGCCCAGGCGAACAACTACTGCACGGACGCTCGGTATTTAGCACCAGGAGATTACGGAGGTCGCCAGAACCCCCAACAGAAGCGAATTCGTCAGCGCAGCAACAGTGACATGACCATCAGTGAGATGGAAGCCGGCGGAGACAGCGGCGAGGAATGGGGGTCACCGACAACCCCCAAATGGTCGCCTCTTCACCGCGAGTACGGCAGCACATCTTCGATAGACCAACACGGGGCTGCTGGCGAGAGCTTCTTTGAAATGCTTAAAGGCTACCAAGGGGAAGTTGACCAACGTAGCCCAGCTCCAGAACAACTGGAGGACATGCTGAATGTTCGGTCCAAGCAGGCCACCCGTGACCTCTCGGAGAACGCCGTGGACGGTCAGCCTCCGAAACCCAAAGACAGGGAGAAACCCCCAAAGAGACGCACGAAATCCGAAACCGGGGGCGAGTCTATATTCCGTAAGCTTCGTAACGTACGAGGAGAGTCGGACTCTCCGAGAACCGGATCGGACATCGAGGACAGTCGACTGGATGAGACGTGTCCGTCGTTAAAACCGTGGGTCTGTCAGAAAGGCTTCGCTCACTACGACGTCCAGAGCACGCTCTTTGACCTCAACGAAGTCATTCAGTTGCGGCAGAACGCCGGCAGGAGGAAGAACAACACCACCACCGGGGCTTCCGCCGCCGCCGTCGCTTCGGCGACCTCCACCCTCTCATCCACCCACAGCCTCCCGTACAGCTCCCCTAGTGGCAGCCAGGAGGACCTCGACTCCCGAGAAAGCCCCGGTTTGGATTCAGGGGACGAACAGAGCAACGAGATGCTACTCGGTTGCCCCTGTTTCCGAAATGAAATCGGCGCCGACGGCAACGGCAGGCACAGGTTGGGAGCAAATTATTACGGACTTGTTGGCGGTGTCGCGGGTAGTTCCGGAAATTTAAACGGAGAAGGAAACATATATGAAAGCTCTTTAAGCACACACTGCACCAACGCCGGCGTAGCCGTGCTGGAGGGACCCAAGGAGGGCCCGAGTACGCTCAGCGAAAAGGCCAAACAGTACATCGTGGAGCACGTGGACCTTGGTGCTTACTACTACCGAAAGTTCTTCTACCTAAGGGGTAAGAATTATTTTGTTTTAAACATATATTGCGTCTATATTCCTTCACTATCTCCTTTCTGCCTTCAGAACATTGGAACTACTTTGGGATCGATGACGCTTTAGGTCCGGTGGCGGTTAGCTTGCGCAGAGAAAAGTTGGAAGAAGACAAGGAGCATGGTCAGCAGTATAACTATCGTCTCATCTTCAGAACAAGTGAGGTCAGTTGCTCTTGCCAAAGTGAGACACACACACACACACATGTGTAAAAACTGGAGTAACCACTTGCGGCCTACCTCCCAAATATGGCAAACACAGGTTCATTGTGAAGACGACCAGTAATAGAGAAAATATTCGGGCTGCGTATGATAGCAAAGTGATTGAGTTCAGACTCGGAGCACAATGTGGACTCTGTGTTCTGCGAGGATTCCGACTCCCACATCTTCCTTATTTCCTCTTGAGTTCTCTTCTGTTGTTTTAAGTCAGTGATGTGTTTTTTGTTTTTTTTTATGTTTGGGGAAGGAATTTTTCATTTTCTCATTCACTAAGGAAAAAAAGATTTTTCGGAGTGCATTGCATGTCAGTCTCATCAACCTTGTCGTTTTTTTGTCCCGTCAGCTCACAACACTCAGAGGTTCTATCTTGGAGGATGCCGTGCTCTCCACCTCCAAGCATGGCACAGCCCGAGGGCTGCCCATTAAAGAGGTCCTGGAGTACATTCTCCCAGAATTGGATCTGTCTTGCCTCCGACTGGCCTTAAACACCCCCAAAGTCACAGAGCAGCTGATGAAACTAGACGAGCAAGGAGT